>NW_027491581.1:600000-1149005 GCF_021521415.1 Bidens hawaiensis | reverse complement strand
TGGATCCGACAGTGATATCGTGTTTGACGTCAACGATGACTTTGTTGTACATAGTCCGAGGAGTATTAAATAATGATAATTTATATGTAAAAAAAGTCGACTTTGCCCTGACTCTACTTTTTTCTACGATCAAATAAATGTTGACTTGGCGGCCGGGCTCAAGCTTTACATCTGACCCATCCTCGATCAATAGCTGACAAAGAAGCAAATGCACCACATCTGACCCATCCTCGATCAATAGCTCCTTTCAATCTAAGAGCCACCACTTCCCTGGGGTAGGCCTTCGGAACTAGATGGCTCCCATCCCTAATCTCCTCTACATAACTGGACCAATCCCCTGGACAAAACACCAATAACTGTCCACGAGCCAAGGTGCCCGAATGAACAAGGCGATAACGAGCCCATCTGTGACATTCGTCAATTTCGGTCTTGTTTGTATTCGTTTTGTATTTGTTTACCATGTAAACCGACCCGTTTTGTAAACCGAAACCTTGGTTATAATAAAAATGATGAATTTTATGTTACAATATTATTTTACACTTGTTGGGTCTTGAAAACATTCATTTCGGTCTTTAAAACGATTAAAAATCACTTAAAACGAACTCCGGGGACTAAATCTGTCAATTTCCAAAGTTTGGAAATTCTGGCCACCCCTACCCATCGCGCCACGCGATGGTGTGAACACCTCCTTGGTCGCGTATCGCGATGGGGGGTGCAGACATGCAGCTCGTTTTTGGTTTATTTTATGCAAACACGTTACCAAACCATTCCATTTTCATGCAAAACACTTTATACTTGACCATTTCAACTTACCCTATTTATACACCACCATTTCCACCCATTAATCTCTGCTACAACTCCAAATTCTCTCTCAAATTCAAAGATCTTAAGGTTATTTTCATTGTGTTCTTGAAGGTTTGACTTCAAAAAAGTCAAACTGAGTTTAATCTTTCTTTCTAACTTGTTTATCTAACATAACTAACACTTGAATATGGTGGCACAACATATATATAATACACACCCCTTGTTTCCTTTGGTAGTTGCTTCTCCGGTTCCGATTGGTTAAGTTTCGACCTCGTAAGGCAAGGCTTCATGGAGGACTTCGTGTTCTTGATATATACACACACTTATATAACTTGTTTGCACATACTAATCATGACTAACCTCTGCTCATTTTAGTTTATTTATTAAGTTCCATGTTGTGGGTTTGTAGAGACTAACCTCGGTTTAACCGTAACTAGTCCAAACCGAAAACCGAACTTTTATTTACTAGTTTTGTTAAAATAGTTGTTTTAAACATATTTATTGTTAGATTTGAGTTTCTAAAATCATTTTTACAAGTACTTTGTGGAAACCATCTATGAACATATTGCGAGATGGAAACTGAACCGAAACCGAACTTTTGTTTAAAGACTTTATTGTTAACTTTTTGGTTGTAAAACTTAAGTTTCTTCATTATAAATTATTATACAAGATCTTGGATATTTGGGCATGTGGAAACCATCAATGAACTATTTGTGAGATGGAAACCGAACCAAACCGAACTACACCGACTTTTACTCGCTTAAGACACACAAGTGTGTTTTTAGCTATCAAGACTTGTATATTCTTTAAAAATAGTTTACAAACTGATTTTAATTATTTTCCTATGTACTTTGAAATGTTGGATCCAACTTGATCTCATAACAAAGTTTGGACCGACAAAACTGAACACTCGCTTAACGTGCGTTGTTAGTTATAAAACAATAGATCTACATACTTGGTTAAGTGTTATTATATTTTAATGAGTATCTCATAACAATTAATATTTTGGAAAGTTGACTTTGGGTTTGACCATTTGTCAAGACCCGAACTGACAACCCGAACACTCGTTTAAAACTCGTTTTAGTATCTTTGTCCCAAAGTAACTTGAATTTTTGCAGTTTACCAACCTTATTACTTAACATAGGTTAAGTAAACATTAAGGTAGATACTTTAACCCGATTTCGAGCAAACTTACATTTTTAAAGGGTTATTATTATAAATTCTTAAATAGTTACATTTTAAACCTTTACATTAATTATTTACATTTCTTGTCTTTTATTTTAAAGAATTTCCAAAACAACCTTTCTAATTCAAGGCTTTTACTTTTATGTTAGGCCTTTCTCGTTAAACTTCATCCACCCGGTTATTCACCTTTTGCCGATCAAGTTTTATACTTGAACGTGAGTACTTTCATACCCCATTTTCTATCTTTCGTTTTGGGGGTGAACTTTCATCTTATCTAAACTAAATATTTTATACTTGGGTCTTAAACCACAAACGTTACTTTACTTGAATAATTGCTCGATTTGGTGTTCTATGCCTATATATCTATGTGTTTATTGCTTTTGGATGGTGGAACTATAAATCCTAGACCATTTGGCAACCCCTTATGGCAAGGTGTCGTTAACGTAATGTAATTAACGATTACTATAAAATCCTAAACTATTTGGCATCCCCTTATAGTTGGGTGTCGCTAACTTGTTAGCGATAACTATTTTATCCAAGTTTATAGCTATTATTTATGGTTTCGTATACTAGTTTTGTGGCTTTTCATACTATATCTATTGCTCAAAATTATGAACTGCTCACCAACCTTTGTGTTGACAAACTTTATTTTATGAAATGTTACAGGTTTGCATCTAGGTTGATTTGATGATTGTGGAGGAAACGGACGTCAAGACCTTTAAGTTATTAGCAAAAATAACAATATTTGATTTGCTATATTTTGTTGTTGACTATCTCTTGAATATTGTTATGCGACATTTTCGATGTTGTGAGATGAAATATGTTTGTTAAATATTGTCGCTTTAAAAAGTGTCATGTGCTTATGAGCAATCGTTAAACCTCGGCATGTTCTGCCGCCTTTGGTCGGGGGTTGTGACAGATTGGTGTCAGAGATATGACAATTGGGATAGGTGGTTAGACGTAACGACCTAGAATTGTCATGCTTAGGGTCCTATACGTGTGTTCATACGTGTTTATTCTATTTTAATTGTTCATATCGCATGTCTATTTATAAACTTGTTTAAAATTCACCAATATCCTAAATGTTCACATACACACGCTTTCATAGCTTTCCAAGGTATCCTTACCTTAAAACGCAAAAGTAGATTTTTATTTGTGTTTTATGGATTACAAGGATTAACTTGGATCCCGTTGTTTCAAATCCCTTAAGGTTGTGTTTATATCGGATTTGTAGCCATCATAGAAAACGAGACATTATAAAACGACCATTTGACAAAAAGATTCCAAGAATCGAAGGTGATTTACTTACCTGGGATGGTTGAGTTATAGTGCTCGTTTTCTAGGCCACAAATTGTGTTATAAATGTCAATACTTTAAGTAGTCGAATGCGAGCGTTCCGGTCACCATCCTAATTTTTCGGTGTTAAGACAATAGAACTACGGTGGTTCGTAGACTAGTGTTTTGACATGACGTTGTATCTCGATTTATTGTGTTATTATCGTTATTTTAGTCAAAAAAATGAAAAAGTCGCGGTGGTTCGTGCACATGTTTAGACTCCAACGTGGTGTTTTATAAACTTTTTGGAGTTGGAATATCAAATCATGGTGGTTCATGTACAATTTCCGACTCTATAAATCTCAAAATCTCCATTTTTCAAGCTTTAACTTCTCAAAATCATTTACATTTGTTTTCGGTTTTGCTATTACTAAACAAGATTTTACATTTTATCTAACACTAGCATCTCCTCTTTACTAACTCTAGGATTCACAATAAAAAACAATTGAAACTTTATCTTATCTTATTTTATTTTTACACCCTCATATTCATTTCTTTTACCTCAAACTTATACCATTTCTTTATAAACTTTTAGCATGCCTTCGTTTAGCCGTCACCCACGCAAGAACTCCAACCGATGTATGGCTGCTTTCGTCGTCAAGCAAATGGCCGCGGTGATTCCCGAACTTATAACCCAAATCCAAGCTACCCAACCCGCACCCGTTGTTGCACCGTTGAACCTAAACCCGCATCTTACTTGTACAAGCAATGTACAAGTGCTAAGCCGTCGAATTCCTTGGAACCAATTGTGAGACTACCTTGTTGCAATGGTTCGAATCGACTGAGAGTGTATTTCGACACAGCGAATGCCCTGAAGCGAAAAAGACAAATTTCGCTTCAAGCAGTTTAGGCAAACCGCTCTAACATGGTGGGGTAGTGTTATGCACCTCCAAGGTTCGGATGTGGCTATGGATCTTCCATGGGTCGATCTCAAGGCTCTTATGATGAGGAAATTTTGTCCCAAACACGAGCTCTAAAAGCTTGGGGAATAATTTTGGTATATTCTAAGTTCCCATTATCTTCTAGTATTTATTGTCAATTTGTCACTTTTCTTCTTAAAGGCTGTTGTAAAGAGCTGTTATGCATTGAATTAGGTCATAATTACGGAACAACGGGAACATTTCATTGCATGCGTGTGTTTAAATTGCACATAACGGATATAAAATGGAAGAAATTGAAGATTTAAAAGACATTACATTATTCCTGGATCTTGCTCATGATGACTCTGTGCACAGTGGTCCAAATTTTACCAATACAGAACATCAAAATTCATAATATCATTATACCAACGATTCTAAGTGCACTAAGATTCAATAGTGCGTCAAAGTAAGAACATAAAAACTTATTTAAAATGAAATATAAATCCAAACATGTTGTAAATGAATGATTTCACTCTACTAATTATTGGTCACTCATAGTATTACTGGTCATCTTGTTGTAAAGCTTGAAGCTGCTAAAAGCTTCCTGCCAAACATACCCTTAGTGTTTTTGAAGTTAAAGATGATGGGCTCGTTATCGCCTTGGTTCATTCGGGCACCTTGGCTCGTGGACAGTTATTGGTGTTTTGTCCAGGGGATTGGTCCAGTTATGTAGAGGAGATTAGGGTTGGGAGCCTTCTAGTTCCGAAGGCCTACCCCTGGGAAGTGGTGGCTCTTAGATTGAAAGGAGCTATTGATCGAAGATGGGTCAGATGTGGTGCACTTGCTTCTTTGTCAGGCTGTGATTAGGTGAAAGAACCACACGCAAAGTAACTTGCAACTAAGTTCTATGTTTTTACTTTGACAGATTTATCATTCATCAACCCATAATTTAGCTTGGACTTTTGGTTTGATTTCTTGTTAAATTAACTATGAATCTAATTATCCCTTCAAGCTTGTATGTTGTTCTTGAGCTCATGATGAGCTAAACTCTTTGTATCACTTTAATTTAGATGAAGTTTAGTAACTTTTGATGGTATTTATGGATTATTGGCAATGATTGTGTTAGTGTTAATTATAACAATTTCATGATTATTCTTCAATGGTATTGTGTGTTCAAAAGTTTGATTGTTGTTCAAGACTTGTAGATGTATGATTGTGTTATGTTGAAAAACTCATGATTTATGCATCTATCCATGGATTTGTATATCTTTGTGCTAATTTATGGTATTTGAACTTGGAATGGTGAATAAATCCTTGTTATCTATGAAAACTCTTGAATATGCATCCTTATGCTTGTGTTTGGAAAGACAAATTATTTGTTATGTTTTTGTCATGTTTAGTATCATGTTTGTCTAGGATTTGTTGACACGAATTGTTAGTTTGTATAATTTTAATATAAATATATAAGTTAAAGAAATAAATGCTATTGTTTACTTTAAACAACTTTAGATGGATTATATGTTTTTCATGTTATCTTTCCAAAGAGTTGTTGGAATAGTCAACCGTGACACGAAACTAGTTCATATCTTTATAAACATTGACATAATCATCACTCGTTTTACTTGAATGACATTAGGTGGTTAGTTTGTAATCTTTCATTCTAGCTTTCCGACAAGTTGCATGATTAGATATCTTTAGCGAGATTTATGGGCGATGAAAAGGATCAAAGTTACCAAATTAAAAATAAACCTCACGATCCAAGGTTTTAATGTGCCACCATGATGCAATTTTACCAATATAATATACCCCCGGGTCATATTAAAATAAATTGTCAAAGTTAACGCATGGTAACGATATGGCTTAAATCGGATCGTATTATAGAATCAGGGTGATGATTTAAATAAAAAGATAGTCATGGCAGCATTGGGTTGTGAATAGTAATTAAGTCTACTATATATCTCTACATGACTTAATCTCCAAAACATCTTATTTTTTATCTTCTATATATATATATAATTAGATTCATTTTAGAAATGTTTTTAATTGTGAGAAGTGTGAGAAGTCAGTTGAACCAATCACAAAATTTCTTTTATTTTTTGGTTTATTTATAGATATGAGTATATTAGTAAAATATGGTTTGCTTCATATATGACATGTATTAATTAAAAGAAAGTTACATATTAATTTATATTAAATTAGCATTCTTTCATTTAACCTTGTTTTTTAAAAGTGTATGTGTATGATTTGATAATATGATTCGATTGATTGAATAATAATAAATCTGATTCATCACAAATTTTTTGACATAGGTTCTGGATTATGTTAACGTTTGTCCCACATATCAAACATAACATATTAAAAAAGACTACACTTTATCATTAAAAAAAACTACACAACATATGAAATTCATATGTGCGTCATACACTTTATGAATGTGCATACATACGTAGAGATGTAGGCACATACGTATATAGGCACGTAGGTACGTCCGCACGTAGGGACGTAGGTACGTATGTATGGGTGTATATGTACGTAGGCATGTAGATACATCCGCATATATGGATGTACACACGTAGACACATATGTTCGTCCAGATGCAAAACATACGAACGTCCGCGTGTAGGCATGTATGCACGTTTGCACGTAGGGACATACATACATATGGACATAGGTACTTACGTACCTACACTTCATGGAGATCCAAGAGGTTTTCATTACCAACTTCGTCACTATTAACTCTTGAAAATAACAATATATGCATTACCCACTGAATTAGATGAAACTTTTGTAAATCTTGAAAATGATAATAGACTAATAACGATTTCCATAAGAAAGATTTAAATGTGGCTTTTATTGAGGAATTTAATTTACTAGAGTTGAATGTTTGCTTTTAATGATGATACACCAAAATTATTAATATACCCTTTCAGTATTAAAGTTTAATAAAATGGTGAAAATAAAATTACAAGAATGCCATTTTGAGTAATGACAATTGATCAAACAAAATCAATGGTATATATATATATATATATACATATACAGTAGAGTCTTATTATTATCATAGGATATTATTCAGGAAGCGCACGTGTTCGTTTTTATTAGACAAAATGGCAAAACTAGTCCTTTATGTTTGCACGCTTTTTCAATTGTCGTCCTTTGGCAAACTTAATGACGTAAAACATCCTTTATTCTTAAAAAATCTATCACGGTATGTCCTTTGGCCCTAACCCAGTTATCTTTTCTCGTTAAATCCGGTCATGTACATTGCACATGAGGGTAGTATTGTAATTTTACATAATTTATATAAAAATTGAAAATAAAAAAGAAAATATATTTAATAGTAAATACTCTCTCTCTCTCTCTCACTCACACACACAGCCACCATTACCAGGCACCGTCGACCATTAAATCCGGTCATCCGCCACCCGCAGCGACCATTACTAGTCATCGTCGGCCGTCTCTACCCACAGCCACCATTACTAGTCACCGTCGGCTTCTTTAGCCCTAAATCCACACATTAAAAACCCTAATCCACAATACTCTTCAATCTTCATAAGTACAAAATCAAAAACCTAGCTTTAGCCCTAATCCATCTCCACCATCTCTGTTTAGCGATGATCACCACCACATATCCGGTAACCATTACCACCATCGCCGGTGACCACCACCAGAGCGTCACACCATCAATCCACCATATACCCTAAAAGCCACAAACCACCACCACCATTCTACAACACCCTTCTGTTTCATCTCGTCGGAACCTCAGACATACTCGAAATCACCTAATCCAACAAGAACCCTAATTTTGATTCCCCAATTACTCAACGATTTGCCTCTGTCAGATTAAAATGACATGGGCTTTTTGTTCCTTAGATGATTGCGACCTAAAACACACAACCACCATTACTAGTGATTGTCTTGACGGGGTTTCGGAGTTGAGGTGAGTTCCAAATTCAGGCCGAGGTTTTGTGTTGTGGTGACTGGTGGGGTTTTGTTTAGGAAAAAGAGTGCGGTGGCCTGTTGTGGTGGATTTGAATAATGGTGGTAGTGGCGGTGGTGAGCTTGAACTCGATGGGATGATGATAGTGGTGGTGAGCCTGATCAGGAGATAGAGTATACACACACACACACACACACACACACACACAGAGAACAAAGATGGAGCAAAAAGAGTGATTTATTTTTAATAGCATTTAGTTTTTTTAGTGTATGTCAAATTAAAATACTACCCTCATGTGCAATGCACATGACCAGATTTAACGAGAAAAGATAACTGGGTTAGGGCCAAAGGACATACCGTGATAGATTTTTTAAGAATAAATGATGTTTTTTTGTCATTAATTAAGTTTGCCAAAGGACGACAATTGAAAAGGCGTGCAAACATAAAGGACTAGTTTTGCCATTTTCTCTTTTTATTATCATCGGTTATTATTCAGGGATCGCAATTTTAAAAATTGAAGGGTCTATACGTAAATATCTATGTTGTACTTTTCTAAGGTAGGTATGATTTTGTTTTTGTTTTTGTTTTCGCTATTATCGGTTCGTAAATTGCATAATAATAATATTAGTGCTGAGTCTTTTAAATTTTTTGGTCAAAAAAATCGAGTCTTTTGTAGACTGTAATCAACAGAGAGATCGATCCGGCTAACAGTTTTGATTTAAAAAAAGAGGTATTTAATATATTATTATTTTGGTGTGTTTGGCAGTGGATTAACGAATATTAACAGTTTCTAGTTTAAAGATCACAGTTTGTAAAAACTGACTATTGAGACGCCTTGTTTTGAGCATAAAAGTATCAAGCTTTGGGTGGTTGAAAGTAGATTATTCCATTTATCTTGTGAAAGCGTCTTGTATATACTTTATTCTCCTAAAACATTGATTGAAACCGTGCTTTTCCTGTTTGCTTGACCCAACTGGTTGCAGAACGAAAAAAAATCTAGTCTTTATCATCCTGGAACACAAGTGTTGATAAAACAATGTCTTTTTTGTGTTAGGGCAGACAGTGGATTAAGTAACGAGCATCAAGGATTGCTAACGGTTTTTAGTTTAAATAACATCTGTGGTTTGTAAATTCTAACTGATTATTGTCCGAGCATAAAAGCATCAAGCTTTGGGTGGGTGGGTGGGTGGGTGAAAGATTATACTTCCATTTATCTTGTGACAGGATGTTCAGCAATTCAAGTGTCTATAATGTGTATATATATACACATATATACTTGCTTGATTGTGTTCAAGTTCTTAGCTTTATGATCTTTTTAGTTGCAGGTTTTGTTGTGTGTTTAGATTCATATTTCTGGATGTGTCTTTAAGCTGAGTTGCAATTTGTATCAATTACATGCATCTTCAAGAGTTATCTTAATTTTGTTTTTGTTTTTTTTTTCTGATGCTTAATCTCAAACTTGTTATTGGGTTTTGATTTTATTTGAAAACAAAGATTGTTGCATTGTTAATTAAGTTTGAACTTTTATGGACATTTGCAGATGGAGCTGCAGAAGCATGTTTGTGCTTCCACATGTGATGGATTACCCACCCCATCAGCAAACCATCCTTGGTTGGTTGATCGGGACCTTGAAGATGGCGAAAACCGAGACCATATCATCTACACCATGCGTGACCCACCTTCTTAGCACATGTGTCGAATTCCTCGTTTCTTGGGAGGCGTGTCCGAGGATGTTTCTATGGCTGGGTGGTTCTCTCCAACCATCCATACAATGACATGTGGTCTCTTTGGAACCCAATGACTTTTAAGATCATACGTCTCCCCCGTTTGATTTGGAAAAATGGAGATGGAGGTTCAAATTTTACCCAATGGTGTTGTTTATCGTCCCCTCCCGGTGATCATGGTTCAATTTTCATGTTACCAACTATAAAATATACCATTGTTTTTTGCCGGTTGGTCTATACAAGAAAGAGGTTGAAATGGGTGGAAATGTCATATGCTAAACAAATGAGGAGCATAATCGGTTATGATAGTTTCTTATGCAGCGTAACTTGTTGCAATGGTAAAGTATATGCCTTGAGTGATGGGAGTGGTCAATATTGGGTCATACACATTGATATTGTAGTAAAGGGTAGTGAAATTGCAATAAGTCTATCGCCATATTCTAAGTTCCCATTATCTTCGAGTATTTGTTGTCAGTTTGACACTCTTCTACTTAAAGGTTGTTGTAAAGAGCTGTTCTGCATTCAATTAGGTCATAATTACGGGACAAAGAGAACATTTCATTGCATGCATCTGTTTAAATTGCACACAATTGATATAAGATGGGAAGAAGTTGAAGATCTTAAGGACACTACATTATTCATGGATCTTGCTCATGATGACTCTGTGTTTTGTAGCCCTTCCGAGGTAGGGGGTTTTGTATACCTTCTTGACAGACCCGACATTGTAATACACTCATACAACTTAAAGAATAGAACCATAGCCTTATCATTCATATCGGAGCACAGGTATTGCTTTTATTTGCTCTAGAATAGGTGGAAATGTTATGTTTAATTCTTGAAAGATAAATCATTTGTTATGTAGGTTACATGGAGAAATCAAGTCTCAAGAAGAAAATGAGATGGCGGTAGGGGATGTCGAGGTTTATAGTAATAGCATGAATATTGACAATGATGAGGAGAATATGGAGTCACATGTTCTCAACATTCCGCTTGATGTTTTGAAGACGATTATGAACTTTTGTGTTGGCGCCGAGTACCTCAACTTTCATGCTACATGCAGGCAATGCCATTTAGCCGCACCTATGATCCAATGGAGTAATGGAGGGAGATTGCAGTCATATTCATTAGTTTCACCATGGCTGATGGTGATACACAAAGAACGAGACGTTATATCTTTTACTAACCCGATATTTGGTGACAAATACTTTATAAAGAAACCTCAAGAATTGATTGGTGATATGGAAATACATTGTTCTGTGGGTGGTTGGTTGCTTATACGTAGGTTCCCAGGACCCCTAATGTTCTATAGCCCCTTTACATGTGATATCCGTGAGCTTCCATTAATGGTGCCTTATTTACAAAGCTATTGTTTCTTGGATCCACCTACTTCCTCAGATTGTGTGGTTGTTGGATTTTCAGCACGTGGCGTAGGTTGTATTTTCATCCACTTTGTAGCTTAAGGGTCATTTGGTTTGAATACCATCTAAACTTTTGTGATGATGAATTACAGTCCTTTCGTTTTGGAACACACTATGGCCAAAGTCTTTATGCAGTGTATAACAATGGAGGACTTGGTTTCATAGATGCATACAACCAAGATTACACTTGGTTGAATGGCCCGAGAAATAGTTGCGTATCTCCCAAACAAAACGTTCTAATGAAATGTGATAGACACCTGTTGCTGGTCATTGTAGGTTTGTTAGGAGAGTCTATTGAGGTATTTAAGATGAATGACTCAAGACAATGGGAGAAAACAGAGACCTTAGGAAGGCATGCGATTTATATTGGTCGTAAGACATGTCTTTGCGTCGAAACCAACACGCCAGAAATGGCGAACAAGATTTACTTTCCGCATGTGCATTCTAAGAGCAGGAAGATAGTGTTCTATTCTCTAGAAACCAGAAGGTATCACACATCCATTACGGAAGAAGGTTTTTGGCATTTAATGCCAACGGAACATTATTTCAACCCTCATGTGTGGATCGAACCAAGTTGTTCCTAGGTAGCTTTGATATTATGTTTTCTGATGGAACCCGGAAATTATAAGATGGGATTGATAGGTTAATCCAATTCGAGAAGGATTAGGTCTCCGATTTAGCCGATTCGTGATGACGATTCTCCAAATACAAGGTTAGTAAACCCTAATATTTTTATACCATAAACATGGATATCCATAAACTAAAGCACGAACACTTATATTGTTATGGTATTTCTTGATTATTAGACATTTGGTTTATTATGTCATTTGTTTCTAGTTCAGGGGGTTCTCTGTAACTTGTTTATGATACTTATAGTCTTTTGACGTATGAATGAGAACATGTGAAGATTTGGTTAATTCCTTCTATCTTTTAGTTTTTCTTTCTCAACACGTTTCTAACCCTAACAAGGGTATCAAAGCATCCAGCCGATCCCTGTCGGAATCGTCCATCACCATGACAAACACCAGAAACCAAGATGTTGATAACTCGCCCAAGGAGCATCAGAAGGCTAGCGCTGAACTTCAAGCCTCTCTCGCGAACATGATGCATAAACAGGAACAACTTTTGAATAAGTCGAATGAAGACGCTAGTTCCAGCAACTATTCCAGAGCGTTTGGGAACCAAGACCCGAACAAAAATAACCGGCCGATAAGGGTGGGAAAGGTCAATTTTCCCAAATTCAATGGCGAAGATGTTGAAGGTTGGGTATACCGGTGTGAACACTTATTTGAGGTTGACGAGGCACCAGAGAATATGAGACTCAAGAACACCGTCATTCACCTTGAAGGAGACGTAATCCAGTGGCATACAGCCTTTATAAAGATCAGGGAATCATCCGGAATCGGAATAGACGTATCATGGAGAGACTATGTACTAGCCATAACTACTTGTTTCTTGAATGCAATGTTTGAGGACGCAATGGAGGAGTTGGCTTCTCTTAATCAGGGAGATGACTTACAGGTATATAACTCGGCTTTTGATAGGTTGCTTAATAAGGTTACGATTAGTGAGTCACAAGCGATTAGTCTCGATGTGAAAGGGTTGAAACCGGAAATCAAAGGTCTAGTTAAGATGTTTAAACCTCGAACCCTGCACGAGGTGTAACATCCCGAAATTTCTAAAAATAATATTTAATATATTATTTATTTATGATGAAAAATTTACTTGAGTTAGTTGAGAATTAATAAAATAATAAGGATGGAAAGATAAGTAGGCTAATTAGATGGAGTTAATTAAGGACCAAAAAGGAAAGATGGGCCTTAGGTCCATGGGCTTAAGGGAGTATAAATACCTCTTAAAACCCAAATTCTTTCCATTTTCATACATCTCTACACCATAGCCTCCACCATCAAAACACACACTTAACCCAATTCCCACCCACAATGACACAAAGATTCCCGGAGATCTAGCCGTCGGATCGGTCCCAAATTTTAAATGAGTGTTCAAGATATATAAATGAAGATTCCCACATATTAGATCTTCGATCAGAGGTCGGGAAGTACGGTTTTTATCAGCAAAACCGTAGCAGCTCAAAATGAGGATTTCCGGCCACTGTTTCACTATTCCGGCGACTGTAGCGGCGGTTTACGGCAAAGGTGAGCTGATGGGTTTGTAGATCGGGACGAGACGGTTCGGTGGCCGCTTGAATCACTCAAACCGGAGTTCGTTTGATATGGTTTTGAGCATCTCGAGTTATTTCAAACAAAAACTTTAAAGGTACGTTTTTGTTAAAAAGGTTTACTTTTCATGTACGAATTTACATGAAAATTGGTAGGATGATAGATCGGGTCTAGACAAATCGTAAAGTTGCAAACTTGAAGATTAAAATGGACTTAACGAACTCATGGTTATGAACAGCTTGTTTAAATAAACCCCTAGATCTAGTTTTGAATGTTTTAGCCATAAAGGTTCAAGCTTTATGCTAGAAAAGGGTTGAGTCTTGATGATGGGTTGATAACAAATGTAGAACGGTGATGAAACGGCTGAGATATCGTTTTTCCGGCGATATCCCCGTTTTCCGGCAAAGGCGGCGCCGGAGTTGGTTGTACGAGGTAAGGATGTCAGAGAATGTTCTCTGACATTCTGACCTAACCCTAGTTCGTTAGCGGTGACTTGACGAACTAGAAGGTAATTCGTTAATCCATTTCGTTAGGAGGAAGTAACGAACTAGAAGCAGTTCGTTTAGTCGTTCGTTAAGGATAAGTAACGAAGAAGCTCCATTTCGTTAAGTAGTTCATTAAGGAAGAACTGACGAATGAACCCCCAGTTCGTTAAGGTTTCAGTTCGTTAAATACCAGTTCGTTATAATAGTCAGTTCGTTATAATGAATGATTTCATTCGTTAAGAACCCCATTCGTTAAGGGCTGGATAACGAAGTAGAAGATTGGCAGAATTACAAAGTGGTCCCTAGACTTAGAAAAGAATGATATAAATACATATAGCCCTTGGACTTTGTTAATTAATGAAAGACACCTTAAAGGTCAACGAGTAACGATTAACTAACCGGGTAATGATTCAATGAAGTAAAACCGGCTTAAACGCATAAGGCTAATCAAGTAGCAATGAGAATGACTAGAGCGGTACTTAATATTGTAATTATTAAACAGTTAGACTTGCACAGCTCGAGAAGGAATAACCAGTAGCAGAAGAAGTAACCGAGTTCAGGTGAGTTTCTAGCCCCCACTTCCTTGTTATGTTTTCGGGGTTGTGTGCATACTCGATGTGACAGTTAATACACTTAACTTAAATTGTAAGTGTATGCCATGTATGATATATGTGTTAGATACGATTGATTGCTTGTCGGTACGTGAATGATCTTCGGATATTGCATGTACCGTTAGGTTATAAATAAAGATATGGATATTGTATGTAATGCAGGGATGATTACTTGTCGGTACGTGAACGATCTTCGGATATTGCATGTATTGCCAATAATAGCGATGATTGTCTCCTTATATGGATATTAAATGATAGCTTATATATAGAGTTCCCTCTACGGATAATATATAGAGTGTTCCATAAATGGAAAGTATAGTGTTCCTTTAATGGAAAGCCTAGTGTTCCTTTAATGGAAATCATAGTGTTCCTTTAATGGAAAGCCCAATGTTCCTTTGATGGAAAGCCTAGTGTTCCTTAAATGGAAAGCACAATGTTCATTCTATGGAAGTATATAGGATGTTCCTTCTATGGAGAATATATATATATATATATATATAGTGTCCTTCTATGGAGAATATAGATAGTAGGATAATAGTAATAGTTCTTTTAATAGATATTATGTGACGTCCTCTTATGGATATTTATACAAGGTTAAGATATGTATGTATGTAAGATATGTGTACGTATTGTCTGTCGCCTGATTAACTAGAACTCACTCAGCGTAGCTGACTTTTAGTATGCACGCAGGTATATATGTTTATCGAGAAGGCATGAGGATGACACATGGCATGGATTGAACGACTGGCATATGAAGATAGAAGAAACGATGTTTTAACTATGATGTCTTATGTTATGGTTTTAAAGAAAAGATTAAATGTTTTGTAACGAATGATTAATATTTTATATTCCGCGAAAGTTTTAATTAACTATGGTTTATAAGAACTGTGTTTATAAGTAAATCCGACGCTAAAGTAGGGCTACCGGGAAAGGGGCCTTACACGAGGCTTACGGGTTGGCAAGAATCTAAAATATTAATAATATGAACCTAATGAACACCATAACGGGGAAGGGGGTCCCCTTGAAAACTTCAGAAACGACCCGTATCACACCACCAGTAAACGCCACTAAACTGCCTTTACTGCCAGCCCCATACTCAAAAACAACTGGGGGAGCAACCACTAAGTTTAATACTACAAATCAACCACGTCGCTTAACCAGCAAAGAATTGGAACGCAAACGAGCGAAAGGTGAGTGTTTTTGGTGCACTGAAAAGTTTTTACCGGGTCATAAGTGCACAAAAATCAATTGTTTATTATTGAGGTTAACGATGACGATGATAACGATGATAATGGATCTGCTGAAGGGGATGAATCAGACCCCCAAATTTCTATTCATGCATTAACCGGGCTACCCTCTTACTCGACAATGAGGATTATGGGTTCAATGGGGACGCACCAACTTCATATCCTAATTGACTCGGGTTCGACTCACAATTTTATTGACAGCAGGTTAGCCAAGAAACTTAAATGTCCGATTAAAGATATTCCTTCAATTAAAGTGGGCGTAGCCGATGGCAATCAACTTTAGTGTAAACAACTTTGCCCCGAGTTCCAGTGGACTATGGATGGTAAATGGTTCACAACCGAGGTCCTTCTTATTCCATTAGAAAACTATGACATGATCCTAGGTGTCCAATGGTTATCTCCATTGGAAGACATTCGGTGGAACTTTCAAAAGATGAGAATGAAGTTCAAGATAGACGGGGTGGCTTGTGAGCTTAAAGGCATTGAGAACAACAAGTTTTTGGTGTGTTCTGGGAAAAAATGGCGTCCATCATACATAAGCAAGCCAAGAGTAATTCGTCTCAACTATTTAGTATACAACTCACACAACCTCAGGTGCCCTTTGATTCAAAAATTGTACCAGGAAAGGATGACTGCATATGGCAACCTCTATTTACCGAGTTCAGAGATGTGTTCCAAACACCCACCAGTTTACCACCCGAGCGTAAATTTGATCATAAGATTGTTTTAAAGGAGGGTACAACACCAATTAGTCAACGTCCGTACCGGCACCCAATGGTACAAAAAGATGTTATCGAGAAAACGACCCGGGAACTTTTGGAAGCAGGTATTATACGTGGCAGTCAAAGTGACTTCGCTGCACCGATTGTCTTAGTTAAGAAAAAAGACGGTCAGTGGCGAATGTGTATGGACTATCAGAGGTTAAATGAGGCAACGGTAAAAAATAATTTCCTATTCCCCTTATTGAAGAATTGTTAGATGAGCTTGGTATTTTCTAAACTCGACTTGCAATCGGGTTACCATCAGGTACGAATGTGTCTGAAAGACATCCACAAAACAGCCTTTCGCACGCACGAAGGTCACTACGAATTTCTCGTAATGCCGTTTGGCCTTACGAATGCCCCAGCGACCTTTCAAGCACTTATGAACCAAATTTTTCAGCCACTTTTGAGGAAAGGGGTGTTAGTATTTTTTGACGATATTCTAGTATACAGCAAAGACAACAAGCAACACTTAGCTCATCTTGAACAAGTACTTCGACTAATGCAAGAGCACAAGTTGTTCACCAAACAGTCTAAATGTGTTTTTGGGGGCCAAGCAATCGAGTACTTGGGATACATTATTTCAAAGGAAGGGGTTAGCACCGACCCCTCCAAAATCGAGGCCATCACCAACTGGCCGACACCCAAAACGCTTAAACAACTCAGGGGATTCTTAGGTTTAGCCGGCTACTACCGTCGGTTTATACGATCCTTCGGGGTCATTGCAAAACCATAAACCATCCTTTTAAAAAAGGATGCTTTTGGATGGCACGAAGGTGCTCAAATAGCCTTCGATCAGCTCAAATCAGCCCCTGTTCTCGCCTTACCAGATTTCTCTAAGCAGTTTGTGATCGAGACTAATGCATCGGCTTGTGGTCTAGGGGCGGTACTAATGCAAGACAAACACCCCATTTCCTTTATTAGCAAGGCGTTATCTCCCAAACAACAGGCCCTGTCAGTTTATGAAAAAGAGTTGTTGGCGATCCTAATGGCGGTGAAGCAGTGGCATTATTATCTCATAACCGGGCATTTCTTTATCCGTACGGATCAACAAAGTCTAAAACATTTACTAACTCAAAAGGTGACAACGCCTCTCCAACATAAATGGATCGCCAAATTATTGGGTTATAGTTACTCCATTGACTATAAAAAGGGGAATGAGAACATGGCAGCCGACGCATTATCACGTGTGCAGGGGGTAACATTATTTACTACTGTAGTGAACTCTTTTGAACCCATACTCCTGCAGCGAATCATCACTAGTCAGCAAGACGACGAGCAACTTCAAGGAATAATGAATAAACTTAAAGGTGATGAAGTGGTACCAAATTTTAAATGGAATGGGGAATGGTTGACAAGGAAGGGTAAACTGATGGTGGGGGGGGGGTGATAAACAATTAAGGGAAGACATTGTAAAACTTTGTCACGGTTCACCAATAGGTGGCCACTCGGGAATTCATGCATCCATGCAAAGAGTAAAAGGTATGTTCTATGGGAAAGGGATCACCAAAATGGCGAGACAAATTATACGGAATTGTGACGTTTGCATGCGAGCCAAGCACGAAAATGTGGCATCGTCGGGTTCATTGCAACCGCTACCCATACTTAATACGGTTTGGAACGATATCTCTATGGACTTTATCGGAGGCCTCACAAAGTCGAAAGGTAAAGATACAGTCTTGGTAGTAGTCGATCGACTCACAAAATACAGTCACTTTATACTACTTCGACACCCCTTCTCTGTAGCCGATGTGGCTCAAGTGTTTATTGATAACGTATTCAAGCTCCATGGTTGTCCTAGCTCGATAGTATCTGACCGGGATCCGATATTTATGAGTGTTTTTTGGAAGGAGTTTTTGGCATTAAAGGGCATTACGGCGAATTTATCAACTGCTTACCACCCCAATCGGATAGTCAGACCGAGGTGGTGAACCGATGTTTAGAAGGTTATTTGCGGTGCATGACGATGGAGCGACCGCAGACCTGGGCTAAGTGGGTTCCTTTAGCCGAGTGGTGGTATAACACTACCTTTCACACGTCGATCAACATGACTCCGTTTGAAGCATTATATGGTATCCTCCTCCTCTCTATATTCCTTATGTTAAGAAGGATGCGGGTAACGGAGAATTGGATGAGTTTCTAACAGACAAGGAAGAAACAATCAAATTATTGAAACAGTCCCTTACGAAGGCTTAAAACATAATGAAACATCAAGCGGTCGGAACGTGAACTTGAGGTGGGTACTTGGGTGTATCTTAAACTACGACCCTATATGCAAAACTCTATGCGGGTTCATAAACATTCAAAACTCACTCCAAAGTACTTCGGCACGTTTTTGGTATTGGAAAGGATTGGTAAGGTGGCCTACCGGTTGGACCTCCCCGATGAAGCACAAATAGACCCGGTGTTCCATGTGTCGCTCCTTAAACCAGCCCCGGGTCCACCTGAGAAGATTCTGCCCGTTCCGGTAGATTCACGGTTCCGTCTACGGCCTGAGGAAGTGATCGAGAAAAAGATGGTAAAGCGTGGTAACAGGGTTGTCATCAAAGTGTTAGTTCGTTGGAACAATCAGACAGCTAATGAAGCAACCTGGGAATACTTGGATGACATGAAGCTTCGTTTTCCTGATTTCGCTGAGTTTACTTTTTGAGGACAGAAAAATGGTTAAGGGAGGGGTATTGTTATGGTATTTCTTGATTATTAGACATTTGGTTTATTATGTCATTTATTTCTAGTTCAGGGGGTTCTCTGTAACTTGTTTATGATACTTATAGTCTTTTGACGTATGAATGAGAACATGTGAAGATTTGGTTAATTCCTTCTATCTTTTAGTTTTTCTTTCTCAACACGTTTCTAAGCCTAACATATATAGACCTAATTGTAGTAATTATTGAAATGGTTACTTAGACCCTTCGACTTCCTTTAGATTTTCATCTTCCTTGAACCCTTCAGCTCCCTTGGATCCGAACGGGTTCGTATCATTTTCCCTATGTTTTATTACGTCATTTTTTTAATTATTCAATATGACATTGGTACATATTGGTCATAATTAATTGTTTCAAAATGTATAGATGCTTAATCTAAAAGTCAAACGCAGGACCATATCAAATATTTTTAAAACGTCTCCGGACTCACTTCTGTTGAACCCGTTACAACCCAAACCAAAATGACCTGAAGGGTTGGCATGGGGTGATGGTTAATACTTAGGATCTTATGTTCTAAGGTTCGAAACTTGACTCAAGGGTTCTCCCATAATGGTGGGTTTCCTCATTGACGGTTGAAGAGGTAGGTCCCAGCAAAGCCATGTTGGACCCGCAAGACTCACCTTGAAGAGGGACGTCTGCGCAAAGACCAACTGGATCCGCATGACCCACCATGCTCAGAGAGATGAAGACCTTACACGCAGTAAGCCAGCTGTTCCCGCAGGAAAGCCTCCCTTGGTAAAGTACCCTGCCTGTTCCCGCAGCTGCAGATACAAGCCAAGAAGGAGGGCTACCCGCACTAACAGTAAGGCTACACGCATAAGGCACTAACTCTTATACTTCAGTAATGTCACCTGAAGAAGGAATGAGCAGGGCGGGAATATTCCCGCCCAAAAAAGCCAGTCCGTACGCTTCTAGAAGATCTTTTGTACTATACCTACCAAGGTATGGACAAATAGACAAGATCTGGCAAAAGCAACCCATGAACCAATCACAGGGTGACAGCTCACCGACAATAGTACGAGGAGCAGCACGCTCCAGTACAAAATGTCACTATCAGCCGCTGCCTACCCACCAACTCCCATCGTGGCACGAACATAGCCCGTAGTTGGTTGAAAAGGAATATTATACAGCTGGCCGTACCTGCTTGGAAACCTACCTTCGGCTATAAATACTCCAACACCTTGGAACGGTATCATCATCTTATCTTCTCTAGCTATTTCTCTCTATATACACTTATATTCAGAGCAATCTAGTCTGATTCTCACGCCGGAGGGTGGTCACAAGGAGGAACCCCCCCTTCTCAGTGACGAGCTCACGGTGTCTGTTTTGCTGGTCGAGAAGAATAACTGTGACAACTGCCCAAATCCGACCCGACCCAGGTACCCGTTTTCGGATCCGATTTTATGATTTAAAATTTGATTATAATCTTTATTTATATATTACTAATAATAATAATGATAATAATAATAATTCCTTTCCGCCGTCCCGCCCCTTTTTCTCTCTTGTCGCCGTCCCGCCCCTCTGCTTAACCCTTAAGCCTTGAACCCCCTTTTTCTCTTAACTCTTTGCTTGTCCTTTGGTTCTTCCCGCCTAAGGATGTCTGCGCAGCTCCACGCGCCAGACTCCTTACAAGGAAGCATGCGTGAAGACCAGCTGTTCCTGCGATACGCGAGGCGAACTGTTCCCGCGGCGCGCAAAGGATTGTAGTTCTTCCCGCGGCGCGCAAAGGATTGTAGTTCTTCCCGCGGCGCGCTAAGGATTGTTCTGTCTGCCTTCGCCCTCGCGCACTCAAGCCTTCTCGCGCTAGACACTTAAGTCTTTTCTCCAGTGTAAGCCAGCTTGTATGCTTTTGAAATATCTTATCTTCTGTGCTATACCTACCAAGGTATGGGCACAGTAGGCCAGATCTGACATCTGTCCGAAAGGTCACTTTCGGCGCAGCTTGCTTACCAACCCTCTTGGTTGTCAGAAAAAGTAACTGGCATAATCTTTTAAAATCTTCTTTTCCATGTCTTGAACAGTACTTTGACTGACCCCTCCCATGCTATGAACAGTAACCTGTCAGCCTTCCCCATCCCCTGCAGCTGCCACCATATCTTTTGCTTGTGATATCTTTTGCTTTTGATATCTTTTGCTTTGATTTGATAAGATCTTTTTCCCCAATTCAAGGGATGTGTTCCCTAGGGTTTTCCTATAAATAAAACTAATTTCTTGGATAATTAAACACTACACTCAAACACTTAAACACTCCCCAAAATCTTTCTCCCTTACTCTCAGCCGAAGATCTTCAGCGACGCCTCCACTCCCCTCTTTGCAATCCGGCATCTCTTCTTTTCTGCCCAGAAATCTCGGTAAATATATAATATATAATTTCTTTTAAATAATTTGTTTAAGCGACTTGCATATATTCAAGACATAAAAACCAATCGTTAAACCAATAACCTCTTATTTATAGGTTAACTTTCGCTTGTTTCAAAGTTGGTTCTTACGTTATCTTTCAACCCACCTTTTACAAGTGAGTAATCTCGTACCTAATCCCCTTTTATTTTAACGTTTTGGGATGTTCATGTGTTCGTACAACTTGAGTCTTAAACTTGTTTATGAAATTATGTGCGCAAAACCTATGTGTTATGGACGTTTACTAGTGTTGTATATTTGTATGTGTTGATCATTAACCGCTTTGATCGGCCTATTCCGAAGTTTTCATGGATCCATTAGATGAACACGGGAGACCTATTGTTACGATTTTCTTGGTTTGTTTGCACATACACGAATGATTATTTGTTTTTGCTCGATTTGGAGCACGCTATGAACTATGAGCTATGATCTATTTAGGCTTGATCACAATCTGTTTACACACTATGTTGAACACCAGTTATACACATGTTGCGCGCAGTGCTTTGTTATTATCTATTTATATCTATTAATCTTGATTTCTCACCGACACGCAAGTGTTGACGTTTTATTTTAACACATGTTCAGGTTTGCTGTAGCTGCTTTTGGAAACTCGAGGACACGTAGGATGTTTTCTTTTACTTTGGACCTAGTTTAAAATATAACAAGACAAATTTATGTATTTGAATATTATGAGTTTTGATATGTGATTTATGTTACTTTATGGTGTGTTATGCGCATGCGCAATGAAATGTATTTATTAAATATGGACACCCAAATAGTGTCACGAGAAATGAAACAATTCGTAGCGCCCCGATGTATAATCCGTCATCGGTCGGGGTGTTACAATAACCATCTTTGCTGGACCTAACCCTCGTGGGAAACATCTACTTAACCCCCAGATTATCCTTAATCTGCCGGGGTCATCTAGTGTTTCTTCATTGGCGCCATCCGTGCATTAAGCTAGAACTAATTCTTTTTCTCAGTTTTTTCAAACTTCTGGAAAGATGGTTAAGGTTACTCCAACGCCAAGGCCACCGAGTGACCAAGAAACTCCGGTAACCACAACCCCAGTTACTGGGGGGAACACCGGTGAATACACGATTTTTACGAACACTACCCCGGTTACCCAAGCCGGGGCAAGTGCAGTAAACAATCCTCCCCTGGGATTCATTGATACCCAGGTGGAAAAACAACAGACGAGACTTCCCCAACAAACACTTGAACAAGTTAAAGCTTGGGCGGAAGCACGTCAGAAAGAATTCCAGGCTGAGTTGGACGAACGTTTACGTTCACTCCAGCAGGCCAATGACAAATTCGGAAGCACTAGACAACAGCTCAACATGAGCAACGATTGCGAGTATGTGGATGATGAAGATTGGGAAGAATCTGACAGTGACGCAAACCCTCGTCATAAGGCAAAAGGGAAGCGTAAAGAAGACTTCCACTCGAAGAGAAATTTCGAGGAAACCTTCAAACCAAAGAACACGAGGGGAAACCCACGTGACTTCTCCAAAACTTTCAGACCAACTGTTGCGAATGCGGGAACGTCCAAATTCGCAAGGGACATTGCGGAAGCAGTCGCTCCAAAGAGTGCCAAACAAATGTCCAACATAGGCACTTACGATGGCATATCTGACCCGGACGATCACCTGAATAGATTTATAGCGGGGGCAACCGTCAGTAATTGGACGGAACCCACGTGGTGTTACATGTTCCAAATGACGCTCGTCGGGGCAGCCAGAGCGTGGTTTGATCGTCTACCGGTCCACCACATCTATGATTGGGCAGACTTCCAGCACAAGTTCAGCTAGCACTTCAGTCAACAAAGAAAATATACTGAAGAGCAGTGGACGATCCTCAACTGCGTCCGAGAGGAAGACGAATCTTTGCTAGACTTCATCACTCGCTTCAACTCAAAGAAGCTAAGTCTGGGCACCATTAGCGAAGATCTTGTTCGCGCCGCTTTCATCCAGGGCGCTGAGTACCCAGAGCTCATCCGCACGTTGACGGGTAAAGATGGCATGCCATCCACGTGGGATGCCATCATGACGGCAGCTAAACGCTTCGCCGAGACGGAGAAGCAACTGGGTAGAAATCTTCCTCAGAGCACAAACCTCTACACGCAGAGAACAAGAGAAAATAACGTCCGTACCGCCCGACAAAATAAGAAGAGGAAGCTTGGTATTTGGCAGTCAAGGATAAACTTCGACACCTCATCCAGCTCTCGCCCTCTCTTAGGCGGAAGGGACAACACGCACCCGTCGAACCGGAATCCCAGATGGACGCCACTCACCAAAAGCGTCACCGAGATATTTGCCACCGAGAAACTCCCATGGCCAAAGGCTCCAATAATCCGACAGTGTCATAACGTTGATCAGAGCAAATCCTGTGACTTCCACGGGACCTAAGGCCACACCACAGAGGAATGCACATCTTTGAAGGATATCGTCGAAACATTCGTCAAAGATGGGAAACTCACACACCTCGTGGCGTCAATCAAGAACGGAGGGGGGAATGACAATCGGTACAAACGCAATGGATGAAAGCCCGTCGACATCAGCATTCACATGGTTCATGGCAACGTCAGAGGAAGAAAACGACGAACAACAGAGCCAAGTGCGTGGAAGGAAGCTGAAGTGCGCTTCCCGCGTGTGCCAGGAGGGCCCAACAAAGAAGGCCCCATAGTCATCAAAAGCCAGCTGGGGCACTACATCACCTCCCGCACTCTTGCTGATAACGGCGCTTCGTCAACGGTCATGTACAGGCAGTTCTTCGACAAGCTAGACGACGAAGACAAAGAACGCCTAGAAACAGTTTACGCCTCGATGGAAGGGTTCGATGGCAGCACAAACACCCCCTTGGGTATCCTATCCTTCCCCGTCACTCTCACGGACGGGAAGTACTCCCGCACAGAAGACGTGGACTTCGTTGTAATGAGGAAGCCACACCACACATACGACATTCTCTTCGGGAGAGATGGGATGGCAAGATTTAATTCCGTGGTGTCTTCGGTCCATGGGATGATGGGATGGCCAACAGCTGAGGGTGTCGCGATGATCACGGGTATTCCCCAGGTATGCATCGCATCTGTCTCATCTAAACCCAAACCAAAGATGGCTAAACCAACCATTACCGAGCTGGAAGAATGGGCCTTCAATGGAAAGTACCCTGACCAGGCCGTTACCATTGGCCCAACGATAACTAATCCCACGCGCACCTTACTCAAACGCTTATTGCAAAAAAATGCTGACATCTTCGCGTGGACACCAGCTGACATGACTGGTGTACCCCGAAGTAAGGCGGAGCATAAGCTCAAGTGTGACCCGGCTTTTATGCCGGTCATACAAAAGCGTCGCGTAATAGGTGCGGAACAGGCTAACGCGTGTAGAACCCAAGTCAAGGAACTCCTTGACGCAGGCATCGTACGCGTTAGTAAATATCAAACATGGGTTGCAAATCCCGTCATGGTACCGAAATCCAACAAACAATGGCGCATGTGCATAGATTTTAAAGACCTAAACAAAGCATGCCCTAAAGAGTTACCTGTTACCCGAAATTGACCTTAAGGTAGATTCGTTAGCACCGTTTCGCCTTAAATGTTTCCTTGATGCGTATAAGGGATACCATCAAATCCACATGGCCGTTGACGATCAGGACAAAACCGCATTTCGGACGCCCGATGGCACATTTTGTTACCAAATGATGCCATTCGGACTTAAGAATGCTGGGTCCACGTACCAACGCCTGATGGACAAAGAGTTCCATGCCCAAATCGGGAGGAACTTAGAAGTTTACATGGATGACTTGGTCATCAAAAGCCTTGAGCCAGAGGCGATGTTGATAGACATCGAAGAAACTTTCAACACGCTCAGAAAAATAAACATGAAGCTCAACCCGAGCAAGTGTTCCTTTGGGATGGAAGAAGGGAAGTTCTTAGGAGTCATCGTTACCAAAGATGGCTTCAGAGCGAACCCTGAAAAGGTCGAAGCCATTATGAAAATGGAATCACCTACTACCATCAAACAGGCTCAGACACTGAATGGACTACTAGTCGCACTTAACCGCTTTTTGGCAAACCATGCGGATAGGTCATTCCCATTCGTGTCAAGATTGAGAAATTGCTTGAAGAAAACGCACTTCTGCTGGACACCAGAAGCGGAAGAAACTTTTCAAGAGATTCGGTCACGCTTGATCGAACTCCCAACGCTCACGCTGGCCTACATCAGAAAATGTAGGTCCTGCCAGCTTTACGCACCCAACACGCATCGCCCGAAGAACGAACTTGTTCCAGTCACTTCTTCATGGTCATTCCAGAAATGGGCCATCGATGTGACAGGCCCATTTCCCACAGCAGCAGGGAACGTTCAGTTCCTAGTGGTAGCTATCGACTACTTCACCAAGTGGATAGAAGCAAAACCCTTAGCCCAAACAACCGCAAAACATATCAAAAAATTTATTTGGGAATTTATTATTTGTCGTTTTGGACTTCCACAGAATTTGGTGAGCGATAACGGCACCAACTTTGCTGACCAGAAGCTACAAAAGTGGCTGAAAGAGCTTCAAATCACCCACACCTTTACCTCAGTGGCACACCCGCAGGGTAATGGTGAGGTGGAAAGAGCAAACAAGAGCATCGTCGACGGCATAAAAAAAGACTCTTGGAGCATAGATCCGGCTGGGTGGACGAAGTTCCACATGTCCTTTGGGCAAACAGAACGCTGAAAAAAGCAAGCACGGGCGAGACTCCATTCAGCCTCACCTATGGCACTGAAGCCATGGTTCCAGTCGAGATTGGTCTACCCTCACCAAGAGTCATAACTCAACCAGAAGACAATGATGCGGAAAGACGGTTAGACCTTATGCTAACCGAAGAGCGCAGAGACCTAGCCGCAGCGCGTGAAGAGAACTACAAGCGACAAATGCAAAAGTACTACAACACGCGGGTGAAACTCTGCAACTTCAATATCGGAGACTACATACTGCGTAACAACGAGGCTTCGAACCAAGAGCGCCCAGGAAAGCTGGCCCCGGTCTGGGAAGGGCCATACATTATTAAAGAAGTTTTGGGAAAGGGCGCATACCGGCTCGAAAGGCTCGATGGCACCCCCATCCCAAGAACATGGAATGGAGCTCAATTACGCAGATGTTACATGTAGATCAATTCCAAACTTGTAAAGAAAAGGCCTAGAGCCACTTCTAATGGAAATGATTCTCCTTATCGCATTGTGTTGATAGCCTTACCTTTATACTTATGAACTGACCACACTGATATGCCGGTATTCACCTCATAAATAAGTGAGGGAGGAAGTAAGTCGTTGCGTGTGGAAAGCGGCACAACCCGCATAAACACAAAAACAGTAAATATTTCTAAGGGGAAGATGAGGAAAACCTTCACGCAGGTCAGATATAGATAAAGTTTGGTCATCCTACTAAGTGAAAGTGACGGTCCTACCCGCACAATCATGATAGAGGAAATAGAACATTAACCTATTATCTAACACGCGTCGAAAGGTTAATTTATTCAAAACACTTAGAAAATTGCTAAGTTAAACTAAAATATGCATGAGCAAATCATATAATGTTTACAAGGCAAGGCGTTAACAAAACATTTATATTCACAATAAAAGTTGTTCAAACATTACAAAATGGCTAGGTATCTACCCGCCTACAAAAAATACAAATCTATCCTAACGGTTGGAAGGAATCTCAAGATTCAAGCTTCGGGACCACTTCCTCCAAACCCACTTGAACCCGCACCATCAGTCGGCTGCGGCGGTTCGAGGAAAGCTTTGAGAACAGCTAGCCCGTCATCAGCAGCAGCAACTTCATTAACCTTCTCCACAACCGGATGCGGAAGGCAGCATACTGGTTCACAGCTTGGTCATAGGCAGCTTCAGTATCAACATCGTGTAAAGGAAAATTGGAAGGCGGGATGCCTTTCTCTGTAAATCCTAGACCAAGCAAGAAACCAGCCTTCTCCCCATCCTCATGAGAAGCGTTGAGGGCTGCGCTCATGGCATCATCATAGGATGTGTTCGCGAATATCTGATGCACAATCTACAATAAAAAATATATAAAAAAAACTTTTCTAAGTATAAAGAAAAGCGCAAAGCAAAGAAATTATGGAGCTATGCGTACCTGCGGCAACGCTTCTCGTAGAAGCCAATCCTTGTTGGATAGAGCTTCTTGAAGGGTAGCTTGAGCTTGATCGCGGGCGCGTTCGGCTTCATTCTTGTTGAGGTTGGCAAGCAACACGTCCTTGGCAGCAGCCTCTTCAACGCCTTTAAGCTTGCGCTCAGTGCGATCAAGCACAGCCCTCTGATCCAAGAGCTCCTGTAGCTTCTTGGCATCCTCTAAAGCCAAAGCCTCATGAGCCTGCTGAAGCTTCTCCAGTTTGGCTTTAAGCTCTTCATTCTCAGCGCACAGAGGCTCAACAACGGCTTCAGCTTTGGTGGCCCTTTCGGTCGCATTACGCGCAGTTTCCTTGGCTAACCTAAGCTGTTCGTTAACAGCTTGAGTAGCCTTGGAACGGGCCTCATGCCTGGCTTGGATCTCGGCCTCAAGGTCCTTGAAGGCCTTTTCTTTTTCAGCAGCGGTGGCGGCAAGCTTCTTGTTCTCCTCCCGCAGCGATCGCACCTGAGCCACCTCCAGGCTACGAGCAGTCTTTAACTTGTCGTTTTCACGACAAAGTAACTCGACACGCGGCTGCATCCGGGCGAGAAGAATTCGAAGCTCGTTGGACAACCTGCCCTCCTGGTAGCTAGCCATAGCCTCCCCTAGTGCACCGCTTGGAGCGGCATGGCGCACCCAGTCGACGCAGTCTGCAGCCGTCCTGTGAGTCGTGCCTCGGAGGATATTCCACCTTAGCGCATAGACCTCATTGGAATTTGAAACTGCAACAAAAAACAGTTAAGAAAAAATGAATCAGGAGGAATAACAGGCCAAAGTAACCCCACACACATGTAGGGTCGATAACAGGCCGATAGCCGCTAAACCCATCACCCGAACCTAAAGGATATCCATCCAAGAGGTCAAGGAGATGGGAAGGAGGCAAAGTTTGGACTCCCTCATCAACAGAGGTAGGTCTAGAGGTCCTAACTCTAAACATACCTGAAGAACTGGCCCCAACAGAGGTAGTCGCTGACGCCGAATGTGACAATGCAGAAGCCATTGAGGTAGAGACCATCGGAGATGAACTCATTTGAGATGAACTCATAACCGTGGTAGCCGCCGCAGATGAGCTCGCGGAAAAAGTCACCGCCGGTCCGGTGAAGGATGTAGTAAAGATGGCACTGACGGCCGGCGGAGATGACGTCATAACTGGAACAGTTGCTTCAATAGTACGAGCAACTGAACCAGCACCAGAAACAGGCGCAGCCGCCTGGGTCATCGCCTCGGATAGGTTGACTAAACCTATCGTCATGGGTCCTGAACCGCTTCCTCCCGCACCGCTCTCGAAAGCGGATAAGTCCACTCCTGCATGAAGAAAAACAAAAGATATTAAAAACAAAGGCGGAAGGAAATGCGGAAAAGGTACACAAAAAATATCCTTACTGGCTTTCTTGATCCTGAAAGACCTGACAGGCGGAGATAAACCCGATGAAACTGGCCTCTTCGCGCCAGTCACCTTTGCAACGCTTGGTGGCTCGGAAGTGACAGCCGTTGTCTCAACCTCTGAGACAATGGTCTCGTCACCACCACCAAGGTTCCCCGCCGCCTCCTCACTTTCAGTCTCGGAATCAGACTGATTCCCAGGTCGACGACGGAAGCAACCTTCGCCTTGCCCTTCACGCCAGCAGCCTTCTTCTTCCTCACAAAGAAAGGCCCATCTGCGGATCCCTCATCAGAAGATGACAAAATCAGAGGAATTCCAGCAGAAGTTTGAGAATGGAGAGGACGAGGATTAAAGAACTCCTTACCTGGCCGAGTGGCGCTTAAAATTTCGTGGCCCGGCGGGTAGACCTCTACGAATCTATCCGCCGTCTGCTCCAAAATGGGCAACTCGTTCTCATCGAGATCACGAGTACCCAACCGTGCGGGACCACCAGTCTCCCGCGGATGCAAGAGCGACTGTAAGTCGTTCCCCTCTGAAATAAAAAAGATAATGTTAGAAGAAAATCCTAAACCAACACAAAAGACGGAGCATACCGTAGGGAATATAGTTCAAACCGTATTCAAGGACGATGGGTATTTGCGGCGTCCCAGACCCGGCATCCTTCCACACACGGCTCATCCCAAGCATCACCATCCCAGACTCCGCGAAGCGATAAACCGGAGTCTGGATCTCGGAGATCTTGGCGAACCATTCCGTCTCCTGGTAATTGGAGGCATGAAGGTTAGGGAGTGCCCTCCCATTCTTGAACGTCATCGCGATGGGGACGACGCGAGCGGAGAGGTAGAAAAACTCCCGCTTCCAAGAACGAAGAATACGCTCAGTAGCGCAGATCTTCAACCCCTTGATCCGAGTAACAAGGGTATACCAGCCCTGGATGCACCTCCAGGTGTAGAAGGTCATCAGACGGTCGACGCGGGGCTCGATGTCCAAAATACGGCACACCCATTCGAAATGGCGAACTTTAGCAATCGCCATTGGGTGCACCTCCGTCAAATGAACACCGAGTTTCTCCAGAACACGGTACACGAACTTCATTAATGGGAATCTTAGATTCCCATATAGGAAGAACGAAGCGTAAACCCCTATCTTGCCCTTAGGGGCATCGTACACTGTCTGGTTGGGCTCCGGAAACTCTAGCTCATACGGCTCCAGCATGAACTTCTTGACGATGTAATGGTATACATCGACAGAAAGAGTACACTGGCACTCGCCAGCAGTACTCTTATCGTCCTTATCGGACGTAGACATCGGGTTCTCGAGGTAAACGTCAGACTCCTCGATGTTAACCTCAGGATCATGAGTAGAAGAAGACATTTTTTAAATGTTAAAGAAAGCGGTTTCAGGAGAATGCTCGCCGGAAAAGATGAGTATTCGCCGGAAATCGCTTAAAAGGAAAAGAAGAGTGAAGCGAAGGTATGGGATGAGATACACCCTCTCCCCCCTTATATACTCATCGCAATGAATGCGATGAATTTAATGCGGAGGAGAGAGAGAGAGAGTGCAGGTGCAATGAAACGGCGACACGTGTGGATAAAGCAAGCTGGCAACAGGTGTCGGAATGGCGCGTGACATGAAACTTGCGCCCACGCGCCTGAAAAAGCGTCCTGATTGACCACATGCTGTCACGTCATCATAACTTCCTGCACGTCCTGAAACCGTCAGAAGACGCCAACGTCCCTTCAACCGTTTGGACTGTCCTTATCCTTTCACCAACTCTCCGAATTCCAAAAAGTTTCAAAAAGATTCAAAAATAAGAGGGAATGTACCCCCTTACCTTGGAAAACAAGAAACCGTAAGACAAGTGCGGGTACAGTGTCAAGGCGAAACCCTTCACATACTTAGCACCTGCAGGGAATTGAAACCAAGAAGGATCTTATGGGCCATGCTTGCGGAAAGAGAAATAGCACCCCCGCATGGCGGGAACGTTGAGAACTAGATTGTTTGAAGCTTCAAGGTGGAATTGGTTGTTTAACATAACTGATCACTATGTCAAACTACCAAAACCTCGTGGAGAATCTACACAAGTGAAACTCAACGCTCCCGACTTGCGAGAAGGTTACACACCTACCCACATCATACCCAAAGATCAGGCAGAAAAGTCGGGAATTTCTACAAGTGACATTAGGAAAACTGCGGGAAGAATCCCCACGGAAAACCTTAAAAAACGAAAAACCCTTTTCAAAACCCCTTGCTTAAAGTCCAAAAGTTCCCCTCATTAACAATTCATGAGAAGAACAATAGACTGGGGGGACTTGAAGAGGTAGGTCCCAGCAAAGCCATGTTGGACCCGCAAGACTCACCTTGAAGAGGGACGTCTGCGCAAAGACCAACTGGATCCGCAGGACCCACCATGCTCAGAGAGATGAAGACCTTACATGCAGTAAGCCAGCTGTTCCCGCAGGAAAGCCTCCCTTGGTAAAGTACCCTGCCTGTTCCCGCAGCTGCAGATACAAGCCAAGAATGAGGGCTACCCGCACTAACAGTAAGGCTACACGCATAAGGCACTAACTCTTATACTTCAGTAATGTCACCTGAAGAAGGAATGAGCAGGGCGGGAATATTCCCGCCCAAAAGAGCCAGTCCGTACGCTTCTAGAAGATCTTTTGTACTATACCTACCAAGGTATGGACAAATAGACAAGATCTGGCAAAAGCAACCCATGAACCAATCACAGGGTGACAGCTCACCGACAATAGTACGAGGAGCAGCACGCTCCAGTACAAAATGTCACTATCAGCCGCTGCCTACCCACCAACTCCCATCGTGGCACGAACATAGCCCGTAGTTGGTGGAAAAGAAATATTATACAGCTGGCCGTACCTGCTTGGAAACCTACCTTCGGCTATAAATACTCCAACACCTTGGAACGGTATCATCATCTTATCTTCTCTAGCTATTTCTCTCTATATACACTTATATTCAGAGCAATCTAGTCTGATTCTCACGCCGGAGGGTGGTCACAAGGAGGAACCCCCCCTTCTCAGTGACGAGCTCACGGTGTCTGTTTTGCAGGTCGAGAAGAATAACCATCTTTGTTGGACCTAACCCTCGTGGGAAACATCTACTTAACCCCCAGATTATCATTAATCTGCCGGGGTCATCTAGTGTTTCTTCAACGGTGTTTCGGGGTGAGTAAGGCCTAGAGCACCAAACCGGTATGGACGATTGATATATCCAGTCTCAACAAGGCTTACTCAGGTATTGCTGAGTTAGGTGTAGTTCTAAACGCCGTTAGCATGTTAAAAGATTAAATATCTAGTTCTTACCATTTTCATTTTAACTCTTCTAATTCATAAATAATTTTTTTTAATCTTACATGTATTTCCATAGTTTTGTTTTTATAACATAAATGTACTTTGTTATATATGTTAAAAGAAATGATCAAATAAGAAGTTTGCTTTTCCTAAGAAGGTTAGAAAGGAGGGTATTTTTGTCTAATACCTTAATATTGAAAATCCACTTAATTTAATTTCAAAAACTCACTTAATTAAAACCCACTTAAATTTTCACTTATCTTCTACAACCACCACCGCCCACCGCCACCACCTTGCCGGAAAAGTCTTCGGAAATTTCGCCGGAAAATAAAACGCTATGACACAATGAAAAAGACACAATGTAAAAAACACAATGGAAAAAACACTATGAAAATAAAAACACAATGAAAACACAATTAAATAACACAATGCAAAAAAACACTATGAAAAAATAAAACACACTTGTATAACACAATTTTGTAAAACACAATTATGATAAAAACACACTTTGTAAAAACCCACGAATTTTTTTTTATTTTTATAAAATGTATATATGTGTGAACCCTCGGGTGGGCAAAAGTAAAATTGCACTAATTTTGACGTTATTTTACTAATCTCATGAAAATAACGTTAAAAGTGGCGGAAGGTTAATCAGGCATCATGTGGTGGCGTTGATAGCCGAAAGACAAGGGCACATGCACAAATCAGCCGGTGTCCCTGATGATTGAGTGCTATGTGCCTTATGTCCAAGGCTTGATGCAAAACTACTATCGAGCTGAGGGTTTCACCGGAAGCAGCCTCTCTATCCCTATGGGATAGAGGTAAGGCTGTCTACATCTTACCCTACTCAGACCCTACCATAGCATTGCTATTGGTGGGATATACTGAGTACGATGATGATGATTTTTATAAAGCAATATGGTACTCATAAAAAAGATAAAAAAACACTCGTTTTTATGGTGAAATTGTTTTGGAAAAAAAATTTCGTATAAAAAAGTTATGGACATTTTAAAATGATGGGGGAATTTGACATGTGCCTTGCATGTGGAGAGAGAAAGTCAACAAATGTGTTATCCCTATTATGTCCTTACCCTTGTTTTACACTTGATGATCTCTCTAATCTAATCTCAACCATTCAATTCTCAAATGAATGGACAAGATTATTTCTTATCCTTTCTAGGAAAACTAATCTTCTTATTATAACTCAACCCTATATGTTAATATGTTATTTATAAGTTAAATTATCTAATCAGATAATAATAAACCATGAAATATCTATGGTGATAATGTACTTTTATTGGAGAGATACGTGGTGACATGGGTAGTGCATGAGGAATCTAGTGAAGGGAAGAGAGTGTGTGCAAGTGGACTCTATACTTACCTGCCCAGTCATCATCTTTATAACTATTATTTAAAAAAAATAGGAAAATTGGTTTTAAATAATCCCAACTATACTCTATTGGTAAATATCAGTTCCAATTTTAATCTTGCCTAGTGACAGTCCCAACTAAATGGGCATTTGTTTTTAACAGGCTGCGACTAACGGTTTACTAACTCCGTTAGTCCATTGCTGAGTTGGCATGCATACGTGTCAAAAAAAGGTCTTGTTGGCAGCATTACGTGGCATTTGATGCTGAGTAGGCTATCTTGTTGAACCCACCACAAATACAAACTCATTATCATCTTCATTAGATCCACTCTTTGCAACTCACCACCACCACACCACCCCTGCAACCATCGCCGGAACACACAACCACCATCATGTCTATCCCCAGCAACCAACACCGGAACCCATGACCACCACCATGTTCATCCCTACAACCACCACCGGACCCCATGACCACCACCATTATCTTACTCGTCAGCCACCGGCGGTGGAGATCTAAACAGAAACTGTCGGAAACCACCATGTTCTCCGGCCCCTGCAACTATTGCTCGGTTTCTGTACCTGCAACTTCCACTCGATCTCTGTACCGCCACCACGTTGGCACTCCGCCGCCACCGCCTCGTCTGCAACGTCGCCGGAAACACCTCCATCTCTTACCCCTTCAACTGAATCTCAGATCTAGACCCGATTTGAGACACGATGTAGACCTTGAATTAGGGTTAAAAGAGGGGAAATTAATGTTGATCTTGAAGGAGACACAATCTAGACCATGAATTAGTGTTGGATGTATGATTTGGAGGTTGATTTGATGATAATTGTAGGTGGAAATTTCTAATGAAGATGATGATGGTGGCTCGGTTGTGGTGGGAAAGATATGGGTGGGGAGTTAGGGTTTAATAATAATTATTATTATTATTATGACGGGTGCCACGTAAGCTGCCACGTAATCAGTTTCTTGACAACTAGGCATGCCACGTAAGCATCAGACTAATGGAGTTAACATCCGTTAGTCGCGGCCTGTTAAAAACAAATGGCTCTTTAGTTGGAACTGCCACCAGGCAAGGTTAAAGTTGGGATTAATATTTACCTATAAGATATAATTGAAATTATTTAAAACCAATTTTCCTATAATTCATGTATCATCTAATAGCTTTTATTTGTTGAAATAACTAAAAAGTTAATCCTAGAAAAGTAAACACTTAGAAACTAATTTGAAAAGTTGTCTAATAACTATTATTTATTCATGTATCATCTCATGACATCTTAGCAAGTAGTGACAAGGATAATATGGTCAAAATTGTTGGGCACTATTCTTGCTGGACCGTAGTTGAAGAGGACAATATTTTCTTTGTTACTAAGGAAACATTATTGCAAAATAAATAAGTCACAATCTCATGTCACATACCTATCCTTTTTGTTTTACACATCTATCGTTTTCTTCCAACTATAAAGAGAAAATTACACATAAAGCTGTGTAGCAGACGGCATTGGGATTTTCAGGGCGATATTGGGCTACAATACCGCCTCCAGATTGAGAGGGGGGGGGGGGGCATAGATTTGTCTATGGGTTTGAGGTGTTTATGGTTGAAAAATAATAATATAACAATAATTAAACCTTTGTGGGGCGATTTTTAGTATGGAACACCACTATACCCCTAAATGAAAATAGTCCTCTATTGACGTGGCGTCACATGTCGAAACTCCACTACACATAGTCTAATAGTAGGAATTTAAGGAGGGAAAGATCACTCATTTTATGCACATCAAATTTTATCAATTTTGTATTGCCATGTTATTTATATTTTTAACCACGCTAAAACATCTTAATTACATATAACACTTCATTCACTTACCCTAAAACAAATTATTTTTTTGGACTATTGGTTTTTATTGGTCCCAAGTATTTCATTTTTGCCGGCGCTGGTCCCAATTATCACTTTAACTGCCAACGGTCCCAACTTTCACACATGTGTCTGCCTCCAGTCCACAACTAACCGAGTACTAACTCCGTTATGTTTTAGATGACGTGTCCATCCTACGTGTTAAAAAACCTTGACGTGGCTGCCTGCGTGTATATTAATAACAAAAACCCTTCTCCTCCTTCAATATATAATAATATCAGCAGATGACAATCGATCGATATCTCCAATCGATCGAGAACCCAATCGATCAAGAACAACCCAATCGATCGTCTACCGCTCACGCTCCGGCGGCTTACTCGACGTCCAAGACAACATCGAAGCGTTAAAAGCCTTCGACGGATCCTACTGGAAGTCTTTATTCGATTCACGCATCGGCAAGACCACTTGGCCATACGGGTCGGGTGTCTGGTCCAAAAAATAATGGGTCTTGCCCGAGATCGAGTCCAACGATATCGTATCGGCTTTCGAAGGTAATTCGAATATGTTCTGGGCCGAAAGGTTTGGGAAACAGCATTTGGGTATGAATGATTTGTGGGTTAAGCATTGCGGGATTAGTCACACGGGTAGTTTTAAGGATTTGGGTATGACTGTGTTAGTTAGTCAGGTTAATCGTTTGTGTAAAATGAACCGGCCCGTTGTCGGGGTGGGCTGCGCGTCGACCGGGGACACGTCGGCCGCGTTGTCGGCCTACTGCGCGTCCGCAGGTATTCCGAGTATTGTTTTCTTGCCTGCGAACAAGATTTCCATGGCGCAGTTGGTTCAGCCGATTGCGAATGGGGCGTTTGTGTTGAGTCTTGATACGGATTTCGATGGGTGTATGCAGTTGGTTAGGGAGGTTACGTCTGAGTTACCGATTTATTTAGCGAATTCGTTGAATAGTTTGAGGTTAGAGGGGAAAAAGACTGCTGCGATCGAGATCTTGCAGCAGTTTGACTGGGAGGTGCCGGATTGGGTTATTGTTCCCGGGGGTAATTTGGGGAATATTTACGCGTTTTATAAAGGGTTTCATATGTGTAAAGAGTTGGGGTTGGTTGATAGGATTCCGAGGCTCGTGTGTGCGCAGGCTGCTGGGGTTGTTCTTGATCGATTGGGTTCTCGATCGATTGAAGATATCGATTTGGGGATTTGTATTAAATTGTCATCTGCTGATATTATTATATATTCAAGGAGGAGAAGGGTTTTTTGTTATTAATATACACGCAGGCAGCCACGTCAAGGTTTTTTAACACGTAGGATGGACACGTCATCTAAAACATAACGGAGTTAGTACTCGGTTAGTCGTGGACTGGTGGCAGACACATGTGTGAAAGTTGGGACCGTTGGCAGTTAAAGTGATAGTTGAGACCAGCGCCGGCAAAAATGAAATACTTGGGACCAATAAAAACCAATAGTCCTAAATAATAAAAAGAAAGTAAGTGATCCTTTATTCCTCTTTTGGACCCAATACCTATAAGTGTTTTATATGGTTGGATCTCTTATTGAATACTTAGACATGAAGAAAAGTCATATAATATGCGTGTACGGTGAGTTAAAACTTAAAAGAAAAATCAATCAAATATTATCACCAGGCCGTCCTCAATAATCATTAAAAACTTTTGAACAGAATACGAAAAAAATATTAATTAGGTCTTAAGTATAACCTATTATATGTTATGTATACATTCATAAACATAACGCAAACCTATTATACTCATATAAATTAGACCATGTGTACTGCAAATGTTATGTTTGCGCTATGGGTTGAAAACGCGGGGGTACACCGCCCCCCCCCCCCCCCCCGCGTTATGCGATGTTGTTTTTTTGGTGCGTTGTATACAAAACACGCAAATGACACACAAATCAAAAAAATATTACCGTTATATATAACCTTTGAGAATAAAAAAAAAATATTTCTTTATATATTAAACCAACTAATTCCCAATCAAAACTCATCAAATTTATAAAACTTCTCTTTTAACTCTACAACTCTATAATTCCTTTACACAAAATTCACTATATATGGATCCTCCATCTATATATAAACAGTTTTTCGGGCCCGACCAACAAGCCGGTTACGAGTGCGATTATGCTCGCGACACAATATATGAGTTCCGTTACGGGTGCGATTAGCTCTCCACCCCCCGTTTCAACAACGACGAATAGTTTTTTTTTTTATTTTCTTGTAATATTTATTTAATAAAATATTATTGTTATTTGATTATTCTTATTAAAAATTAAAAAAAAACAGAAACTGTAAAAGTGACTGGGCGCCACGTGGCGCATAACCCCTGGATGTGGAGAGTTATGACTACAGCCTGTTTTTATACAAAACCATAACTCTGACTGGGCGCCACATAACGCATAACCTCTGGATGTGAAACTTTATGACTACACATGGTCTTAGAGTAAAAATGTTCATAGCCTTTCCAATATTACTTTTATTTTACTTTTTAGTGGAATACTTAAAAGTAATACTCCTTCTAGATGCCGAGATACTACAATGCAACAACATGTACCGTACAACTGGCAAAGTGTGAAGCTTTACTAAAAGTGAACATGTTAACGACTTAATTTGCCTTTTATTAAAGATTGATACAAACTTCGTGGTTATCTTTACGTAAAGATATATCCTTTCTTTTAAATATAAAGATTAATAATTTTTCATTTCAAAGTCGACCATTGCAATTTTAACCACTTTATTGACAATTGATAATACTCCATTTACCCATAACTGATTAAGCATTAATCGAAAATTATAGTTCGGTTTTGATTTTGATACGTGTTATAGCCAAATTAACCGAATCAAATCAATTATTCATATGGCTATTCAAAATAAATGATGTTGTTTAGCATAATTTTATATCCTTTGTATTTTAAAAATAATGTTGTTCTTAGTGGTCTTAATTATGAAAATATTTAGTTTTATCATCAAAATAAACAAATCTTAGGTTTTGTGTACAACTTCCAATTAGCCAAAAATTGATCGGTTAACATTCTTTATCAATGGGACATTTTGATTAGGACTTAATATCAAAATCAAAGCGTCCCGTGCACACTCCTGATTTAGACATCTGATCAATCTAGATCAAGCTAAGTTAAGTAATTTCATAATACGAAACTTGGCTTTAACTCTATTGAGCAACCATTTTCAAATTTAAAGTCGATAACTTAACCAATACCTTCAAATTCTCCATAATTAACTTGATTGTCACTGTTCACTGGATGTATGTTTCTGAATAATTTGACTATACGGGACTTTCTAAGTTATTATAAACACAGCCTGACATATTATGAGTTATGCACTTCGTCTGCCAATGTGAAAGTACAATCCATGCTACGTATTGTTTACGAGGATAATTATATTCAATAAAACACAAAAGAAAATGATCTACAAAATTCAAAAGGTTGATTTTACAGACTTTTTGACTTTTAAATTAGATTTGAAAAATTACACACAACGTGTAGATTCTACTCAAAATAAATTAGTTTTCAAGAAACCGTAAAAAAGTCAATGGTTATGCGTATTAATTTATTTGTACTTTTTTATGTATATAACACAAACATTTGTTTGTAAAATGTGAGTTTTAAAATTATGAACCATTGATAGGTAAAATCAAACGATTTAAGTTTGTATTGTATTTTGTCTCGAGTCGTTAGATGTTTGTTGATGATAGGTGTTAGTGTTTTAAGTTTAGTTTTGTGACTAAAGGTATTCATTCAATTCGTACACAATTTCCTCTATCTTTCTCTAGCTTTATTCTGTTTTAACCCCATCAATTACAAAACTTGAGGTCAACTTAAATCAATGTTATAATAAATACATGATCAATTATGAAACTTTTTAAGACCAAGAGTATGAGTTATAACAATTATAACATCTAAATAAAACATCATCATCTATCCAATATAGACTAGATTATATATGTAAGAACGTATTTGATTTATTTAGTACATACTATAATAATTAAAATAACCAATATCATAGGGCCTAATTCACTGATTGGATCAATTTATGTTCATTGGATAAGTTTATGTTTAACACCTAAACTTTAATAGAGTTTATATAAGGTTCATGACTTTAGTAATTTTTTTTTTCTTATTTCATCTGTGTTTGAACTTCATCCTCGTCTCCTTTTGTATTTTTCCATTTTCACCATATATCTTTAGATAATTTTTTTAGGTTTTTACCGAATCAAGTTTTTATCTGTCACTGATCGAATTCCCACGTCTATATCACTGCCCGCAAGTTCGCCAATAAAATCCAAAACCCAAACTCAATATTTTATAAACTTAAGTAGGCCCCACATGGTTTCTTGTTGGTGGACCCTCACTGGCCACCCCCTTCCCTGCACTATACTTTTTCATCACCATCTACCTAGACAAACTCTCTCAAGTCATATTATAAATTATAAATATATATATATATATAATATAATATACCATACATGTATGCATATCTAATATATATACTAGGAATAATCAGAAGATCCTTCTTCTCTTCTGCATGCTAATTTACTCACTCAATTTATTTTCTTGAATCAAGATAAAAACTTTATTAGTAACTTCAACAAACTGGTGTTTTCAGTTTTCACCCATTGGGTTCAATAATAATAATGGTGTCACACTTTTAATCTTTTTTGTGCTTTTAATCTTGTACTGGACTCAAGTTTACTTTTTTTGGGCAAAGATATACAAGCAGCCACATGGGTACCCAACATTTGTTGTTCTTGTTCTTCATTCTTGGTCTCAATATTGACATAGCAACAGCTCAGATTCCAGGTTCATTTTCTTCCAAAATTCTGTGTTAATTGTATGTTTTATTCTTTTTGGAATGTGGGTTGCAGTTTTCTTGAAGTTAATTGCTTTTGTGGTGGAATTTGATGTTTTCTTGATTGATGAGGGTTTTGTGTGTAAAGTTTCAATTTTTGTGTTTTTTGGTTTGATTCTTGAATTCATCACTTTTATGATGATGTAATATGTTAATCTTGGTAGCTTGATATTCTGCCCTAAATGGGGGTGGGGGTTGCAAACGAGCAGAGCCGCTCGAGAGCTACTCGGGCTCGAATCGATAAAAAACTTGAAACAAGCCGAGCCCGAGCCTCAAACAAAGCTCGTTTAGTTACCGAGCTTGAGCCTTGTGTATTTCTAAGTTTGACCTCTTTTGAACTTTTATGTTCTAATTTCACACAGCACAGCCGAGCCCGGGTTGAGTTTTGGCTCATTTAAAGTACTACACAAACTGGAGCCGAGTGACTCGTTTAAGGTTTTTCTCAGCATATTTAAAAATAATTAAAAACATATATAAATTAATAAATAATAAACGAGCCGAGCTCGAGCTTGAAACAACAACTCATGAGCCGAGCTCAAGCCTACTCGGGCTCGGCTACATTTGGGGGTGTTCACTTTTTTTTTTTTTTTGGGTATCTTGCTCTAAGTATTGGTTTTGCCCTTGTTCTGTTGCTAGGGTTGCTCTTATACTGGTTCTATGTGTATAATAGTTTGATGGATCAAAATTTGATGTGTAAGATGGTGTTTGGATGTGATTTCTTGTATACAAGTTATTCCTTTTTGAATAGTCAAATAGAAAATATCAAATGCTTTTAGTTTGATTCAAAGTTCTCTCTAACCGGTCAATAGGGTAAAGTGAAAAATATTAGCTAAGTGGGAAATGGGCTGAAAAGGTTCAAACGAGTCGAAAATTGTGCAAAGTGTATATATAATGTATACAAAAAAATTTAAATTTTTTTGTAAAGAAGAATGGATACAATGGATTTGGGCTGACCGACCTTATAAGGTTTTGACTGCGGTCAATTGGGTAAAATAAAATGAAAAAAAAAAGATTAGGCAATTGTGAAACGGTTTGAATGGGTTAAACAGGTCGAACGCTTTGCAAAGTGTATTTGTAGTGCATAAAATGTTCAAATTTTTGATTAAAAAAAATAGTTGGATAAAATGGGTTCGGGCCGACCTGCCAATCTTGCCATATGTGTTCCCTTTGGATCAGTTTATATTCTTTCATGTTTCTTTTCCTCAAAGTTGACATTTTTACCAACAATCTTGATCATTCAAAACAGGTTTTATAAGTTTTGACTGTGGTGGTCAAAGCAATTTCACAGACACCCTTGGCCTTAACTGGACTCCGGATGACCAATTAATTTACGGGATCACAACCAGCATCTCGGTTACAAACGAGACAAGACAACAATATCAAACAGTCAGATACTTCCCTGCAGACAACAGAAAATATTGTTACACGCTTAATGTTAAAAGTAGAACTAGGTACCTTGTCAGAGCAACATTCTTATACGGTAACTTCGATAACAACAATGTTTACCCGAAGTTCGACATTTCAATGGGACCCACTCCTTGGGCTACAATAGTCATCTCAGATGCTAACACCATCGAGTCACAAGAACTTATATTTTTGGCTTCTGGTTCCACAGTTAGCGTTTGTTTATCAAATGCTACAACCGGACAACCGTTTATTTCCACACTCGAGCTCCGACCATTTAACGGGTCGGTTTACCTTACACCGTTTGAAAACGAGTTCTTTCTTAGTGTTTCCGCAAGAATCAACTTTGGTGCAGAAAATGAAGACCCGGTTAGGTACCCGGATGACCCGTTTGATAGAATATGGCAATCGGATTTAGTGAAGAAAGCAAATTATCTTGTTGATGTTGCAGCCGGGACCGATAGGATATCGACAAAGTTACCGATTGATACAGGAAAAGATGAGCAGCCACCTCAGAAAGTAATGCAGACAGCTGTTGTGGGAAGAAACGGGACGCTGACTTATCGTATGAACTTGGACGGGTTTCCGGGATGCGGGTGGGCGTGTACTTACTTTGCTGAAATCGAAGATTTGGATCCCGATGAAACAAGAAAGTTTCGGCTAGTTCTTCCCGGAGAACCGGAGCTTAGTAAAGCGGTTGTTAATATCCAAGAAAACGCACAAGGGTCGAATCGCTTGTATGAACCGGGCTATGAAAACATATCACTTCCGTTTGTTTTGTCGTTTAAGTTTCGGGAAACATCGGATTCTACTCAAGGGCCTCTTGTTAATGCTATTGAGATTAGTAAATATTTGAAAATAAGTGACGGGTCTCTTGATGGTAAGTAAAGCAAGTTTTTTTAGATTAGAAGTTTAAAACTGTCAACTATTATTTATGAAATATGTTATGTTTTTTGAGGTTTCTTTGATTTACAGGAAATGTGGCTGCAAGTTTGGTATTGGGTTATAATTTGTTGGATTGGGCCCAAGAAGGTGGCGACCCGTGTTTGCCAGTTGCATGGTCGTGGTTGGAGTGCAGTTCAGACCGTGAACCGAAGATTATATCAGTGTATCTTTCTTAACTCTATGCTGTTATATTCTTCTTTGTTGGAATAATGAAAAATAGTTCATTTCAAAACAAGTGTTAATGTGACATTAATATCTAAGAACATATTTCTGATGAATTAATATTTAGAAAGAAGGTGTTATCCATCTAAGATTTTTTTTCCTTCATTATGCAGAAAATTGTCTGGCAAGAACTTGACCGGAAGCATCCCGAACGATTTGACCAAGTTTACCAGCTTAGAAGAGTTGTAAGTTTCAGTGTGCACCTTTTACTTTAATGACTTTTATCCAACATTTATAATTAAATTTTACATGTTTGTTACTACAGGTGGCTTGATGGAAATGCCTTCACGGGTCCAATTCCTGATTTCACAGGATGCCCAAATTTAAAGATCATGTAACTCACATTATACTTTACGTCTAGTTTTTTTTTTAAATTTTTTTTTACTTCTATAACTTATATATGTTTTGTGTGTGCAGACATCTTGAGAACAATCAGTTGAGTGGTGATTTGCCCACCTGGTTAACAGACCTACCAAATTTAAGTCAACTGTAAGTAATTTAAAAAAAAATATTATTATTATTATTATTATTATTTTTCAATCTTTACCCAAAATCCACTCTTTTTCATTTTCATAACTTTGTTGCAAAGCATGATTCTGTTGCAATTAACGTTTTTTTGGACACGGATATAGAGATATATCATTCCTGCTTTTATAAAAAGACCATGATTTTATCTATGATCATATAAATTGGTTTTCTTCATGAATGCAGGTATGTACAAAATAACTTGTTAACCGGAGAAGTATCGTCCAGTCTTCTGAATAAGAACTTAATCTTGAAGTGAGTATTTCTTCCTTGCGCTAGGTTACTTTTTTGCATTAGAGTTAAAAAGACACAGTTGACTTCATACAAGTCAAACATGCTTATAAGCACATTTAACTGTAATTCCGGAGAAACGTCTTAAACGATTTTAGATTTGCATGCATGGTTATCATGTTACTTTATGATTTCCATTGTTCTACACACTTTTGACTTTTAAGGTCAAATTTATATTAATCTGCATGTAATTTTTGCAGCTACACAGGGAATGTTAATCTTAGTAAAGGAAGTAATGAAGGCAGACGAAATAGAAACATAATTATTGGAATAGCAGTTGGGGCTGCTGCACTTTTTCTAGGGTTTTTAGCTTCTTGTCTACTGCTTTATCAACGGAAAAAACATCCGAAAATGGGTAAGCTCACGCAACAAGTATTAAGATGCTTTCATGCACATGGTACAAAACTTTAGGCTGTTCTAATATCGGATGCGCGTTTTGAAGTGATTTTGAATAATTAGAATCACATAATCAGCTATAATAAACAAGATGTGTAAAATTTTCAAGACCAGTTTAAGAAGGGTAATTTGGTAACTTTATTTTACCCTTGTTTTACTGCACTGACATTCTGACAAGATTTCAATCATTTTAGAGTACAAAGTCATTGATTTTATATTTTCTAAGAAATAATTTGTTGATTTATATTTTTATTTTGGCAGAGCCAAAGCATAGCATGCCTGTTAAGAACAATGCAACAACCGAAGCTGTTCAAAGCTTCACATTATCTGAACTACGAAATGCCACAAACAATTTTGAAAACAAAGTAGGCTCAGGAGGATATGGCACGGTTTACTATGGAAAACTAAACGATGGAAAAGAAATTGCTGTAAAAATACTTCAAAATAATAATGTGTATCAAGGCAAGAAAGAGTTCCAAAATGAGGTAACTTTCTTATAATAATTTCTTCATGTTATTTTACTCGCTAAAACGGCCCGTTCTTAATTATTTGATTATATACTTTCTTTTTTCTGTTTAAGTTGACTCTTCTTTCACGAATCCATCATCGAAACTTGGTCCAGTTTCTCGGGTTTTGCCAAGAAGAAGGAATGGATATTCTTGTTTATGAGTTTATGCATAATGGCACCCTCAAAGAACATCTTTATGGTTTGTTATTTTTAAACTGTTTTTGTTCTTGGCCCGATTCTTTTGTAGGTTTTCTGTTGTTATAACGAATCTTTATGTATAAATTTAGGACCTTTAGCAAGGGAACGCGGTATTAAATGGATCAAACGACTCGAGATTGCTGAAGAGTCTGCCAAAGGTTTGCTTTATTAGAACTCAATATTTTTGTTTCATTATGCATAATTGCATATGGTAATTTGTTTTCTTTTAAACTTGTTTAGGGATCGAGTATCTTCATACCGGTTGCACCCCGTCCATCATTCATAGAGATTTGAAAACAAGCAATATTCTTCTCGATAAGAACATGCGGGCTAAAGTTTCCGATTTTGGCCTCTCAAAGCTTGCAGTTGATGGTGCTTCACATGTTTCAAGCATTGTTCGTGGCACACTCGGTTATCTTGATCCTGAGTAAGTTCTAAAATCATATTTTTCTATATTCTAATTATTGATGAATATTTTTGAGGTTTAAACAATGATCAAACATCCTTCAAATTTTTGAAAAAGTGAAATGTTACAATTTTCATGGGAAATAAATACACTAATGCTATTTTTATTATATCATTCTCAAACTTTATATTACTTGTGAAATGTAGGTACTATATATCAAATCGTTTAACAGACAAAACCGACATCTATAGTTTTGGTGTCATTCTTCTTGAGCTAATCTCGGGCCAAGAAGCAATTTCAAACGAAAACTTTGGTAGCAATTGTCGTAACATCGTTCAATGGGTAAGTCCATCAACTATTTATTAAAAATAAAAATGTTCATTTTACCAGCCGTACGATTAATTATTTTATTGGTTTGATGACAGGCGAAGATGCATATAGAGAACGGGGACATTCAGGGAATCATTGATCCGGCTCTTGGTAACGAATATGACGTCCAGTCAATGTGGAAGATAGCCGAAAAAGCTTTGATGTGTGTGCAGCCACACGGGAACGATAGACCATCAATGTCTGAAGTTATTAAGGACATACAAGATGCAATATTGATAGAAAGGGGAGTGAGACAGGTGCACGAGATGGTAGTTCGGATGAAATACCAAGACATACGGTTTTGAACATGGGTTCGCTTGACTTAATGGCCAACGATCAAGATATGTCGATTGATGAGTCGTTTGCTCGACCTGATCCGCGATAGTATTGGTTTTGTTTCATATCTTCAATGAAACTTTCTTATAATGGAAGGTGTGATGTTTTTGGAGTAGCAGTTTTTCTTGTACTTTTGAGGTTGGGTTTGGAGTAGCAAGTCGGTTGGTTCCGTTCGGTTCATGGTTCAGGTTTTAACGGTTTGCCCTACCGTTTAGTCGTGTAAATTGAGCTGACATTTGGTGTTATCGACGTGTATTTTTGTATATGGATTAACTTGTCATCGAGGAAAAACCGATTCTAATGTTATTTGGGCTTCATATTGGATTTTGTAATTAGTTTTTAAGTAATTATTGTGTAAAGTTAAATGGGTTGTTGGGTAAACTCATGATTGTAAATAAAATCTTATTGTTAGGTTCATGGTTATTTATAAGTGCATGTGTGTTGCTTATAAGATGGAGAATAGGAATCGAAACTGACTAACTGAATACCGATCCTAATAAGGTTATGTGTAGTGGAGGGCTACAAAATGAGAGCGATTTTTGACACGTGGCGCGCTCCGCCACAAAATAAGAGCGATTTTTGTGCCACGTTAGCAGAGTTGCGATTTTCATTTAAGGGGTGTAATGGTATTGTAACCCCGTCACACACACATACTATTATAATAATAATAATAATAATAATAATAATAATAATAATAAACCAACAAACACGACAACGCAACAAATAGATGTTGCCCCCCACCCCCACCGCTCCACCACACACTTATTGCCCCTGGGTGGGGTGTTTTTCCTCTCAAAAATTGCCCGTGTCGCCCCATTAACATAGACTAGATCCAAATTTCATGTTTCAATTTATTTGATTTCAATTACTTTTTATGAACGATCCAACATATACAGCCTAGGTTATGATTTTAACTAATTTGTATTATATAAAAAGCCAAGATATTTTTATTATTTTTTTAAACTTATTTATTACTTTAATCAATTGGTATTATATAAAAAACTAAGTTATCTTTTATTTGTAGTTGCGTGTTGCCTTGCTTACCATTGAGTAGTTGTGTGTGCCTCGGTCCCACTGATGGGGGCAACAACTCGACTGCCACTACTCGTTGCCCAAGGTTTCTACTGCTCAATTGGTAAATTACTCAAGAGCATGACTGACTTATTTGTTATGGATTGAAGTGACAACTTTATTCAAGCCACTTAAAACTACCTAAATGCAATTAATACTTTATTACAAAAGTTCGTATAAGAGAGACAAAAAAATTACAAAATCGATAATCAAGAGAAAGATACATGCTACCAATTTTAAATCCAAATAGAGATGATAACTCTAGTGAGTTTGTTCCACCACAATCACACTAATTAGTTCGATCGTTTCACTCCCAAAAACATCATTAAAAACTCCGGTTATAATCATTTTATGCTTATTTTATTTCTCATAATCCATCATATTTGTACTATAACAATTTCTTTTTTCACAAAAATATTTTTAATTATTAATACAAATAATATAAACAATAATATGTAAAACTAGGCATTCAGTCCGCATCTCGAGCTTACCGGGTTTTCGTTTCACCATGCGTAACACCAGGCATCTCTCACTTTATGGAGGCACACTGACTGTAAAGCAGCAGCCGACAATATGGTTTTTCAGAAAAACAACTAAGCCAAACTTAAAAGTCAATATATGTACGGTAAAACAAAATAGTCTAATCAGTATTGAATAGCGTGATTCTCCAATAAAAAAAATGTTAAAAGAGTCGTAACTACACACAAAGAAAGTCATTTTAAGAAAAATAAAATAATAATAATAATAATAATAATAAATCGCAGCCCTTAAATAATCAGACCATCGATTATTCCCATAAATAAACCAAACGAACGGTGTCGATACCTTTGCATCTCAATCGTCTCCTTTCTTCTTCCTTCGTTCTCCAGCGTCCGATCCTTCTATCTCCATCTTCGCGCCCAATTTCACTTATTATTTAACCAATCAAGGCAAGCCCACAACTAACACTTTTTTTTTTTTACATTTCAATCATATTATCAATCTGTATACATGTATGTATGCCTTTTAATCACTCTATCTAAACTTGTAATCAAGTTTTGATTTTGATTCCGATTCTGATTTCTAATTTTGTTGGGTTTTGGTTTCCGATCTCGGAGTGTAATTTGAATTCCAAATTTAGGGTTTTCGTTTAATTGTTCAATTGTATCTGAGTTGATACCCATGTAAGGGTTTTACACACTGTATACTTCTTGTATTTGTCTAAAAGTTTTGATTTTGGTTCCGATTCCTTGTTAATTTTGTGGGTTTTTGATATTTAGGGTTTTGGTTTGATAGTTCAATTGATGTTATGTATGGGCTTTAAACAGTATCTGTTAAAAAGTTTTGATTTTGATTTCGATTCGTTGCTAATTTTAATTTTTAGGGTTTGAAAAGTTTTGATAATTAGGGTTTTGATTTTAGTAAATCAGGTTGAATTCGAATTGACATCATGTAGGGGCTTCAAACACTGTATTGTTGCTGTATATGTTAAAAAGATTTGATTTTAATTCCGCTTTGTTAGTTTTGTAAATTTGGTATTTAGGTTTTTGGTTTAGTAAAGTTTGTGTGAACCCTTGGGTGGGCAAAAGTAAAATTGCACTAATTTTAACGTTATTTTACTAATCTCGTGAATATAACGTTAAAAGTGGCGGAAGGTTAATCAGGCATCTTGTGGTGGCGTTGATAGCCGAAAGACAATGGTACATGCACCAATCAGCCGGTGTACCGATGATTGAGTGCTATGTGCCTTATGTCCAAGGCTTGATGCAAAACTACTATCGAGCCGGGGGTCTTATCGGAAGCAGCCTCTCTATCCCTATGGGGGTAGAGGTAAGGCTGTCTACATCTTATCCTCTTCAGACCCTACCGTAGCTTTGCTATTGGTGGGATATACTGAGTACGATGATGATGATGATGATGATGTTTAGTAAAGTTTGTATCCAAATTGATATCATGTAGGGGTTTTAGACAGTTTACATTTGTTGTATTTGTTAAAAAAGGTTTTGATTTGATTGTGAATTGTTGTTAATTTTGAAAATTAGGGTTTTGGTTTTTGATGGCGGAGGGTCCATTGAGTCCAGGAGGCGGTGGGAGTCATGAGAGTGGTGGGGATTTGAGCCCTAGGTCATCGAATGTTCGAGAACATGACCGGTTTTTGCCAATTGCGAATATTAGTCGGATTATGAAGAAAGGGTTACCGGCTAATGGGAAAATGTCGAAAGATGCTAAGGAGGACTGTTCAGGAGTGTGTTTCTGAGTTTATCAGCTTTGTCACTAGCGAGTATGGTTATACTTTAATTTGCTTAAATTGTTGTTTTTGTGTGTGTTTATACTTGATTCATAGTTTGAGGTGTTTGGATTAGGGGTGTAAAAAAGCCAAGTGACTTGTGAGCTACTTGAGATCGGCTCTTAAAAAGCATGGATTGAGCTGGGCTTAAACAAGCCCGAGCCTAAAAATGATCCTGATTGATAAATGAGCTTGAGCTTCACTTGTTGAGCTCAAGCCAGCTTGTGAGCTTAAACGAGCCCGTTATTTATACATGCTTAATTTAACATATATAATATATAATTTTATGATAATTGAAATTATACATAGAACTATGAAAAGTTAGATAATATTTATTATGTTATATATAAAACATATGTATAAATATAAGTGAAATAATCAATAAATTATTAATGAGCTATGCTTGAGCTTAAAAACTACTTTCGAGCTGAACTTGAGCTTGAGCTTGAGCTCAAGAAATAAAGCTTAAAACTAGCAAAGCTTGACTCGAACTTAAAAAACTACTTCCGAGCTGAACTCGAGCTTGAACTTAAAAACGAGCTCAAGTCTAGATAAGCTCGTGCTCAGCTCGACTCGTTTACACCCCTAAATTAGATGTGCGTAGGTTGTAAACGAGCCGAGCCTGCGCTTGACGAGGCTCAAGCTCGTCTCGTTTTGACTTACGAGAGATTGAGCTGACCTTGGCCCATTTCAAGCTCTCAACTTGTCAGTTGTTTTTTCAAGCTTGATTAAGATTGTTTATTATTTTTTAATTAATTCATAGTCAAAGCTTGGTTTGAGCTCAACTGTGCATGTAAAATTAATACATAGAAGTCTAAAAGAGTTAAAAAAAATACACAAGGCTCATTAAAGCTCAATGAGTCGAAACGAATTTTCCATACAAGGCTTGAGTTCAATTCGAGCTCTTAGCTTATGAGTCGTTTTTTCAAGCTCGGCTCGTTTATTAATTATTATACATTTTCAATTATTTATATAATTTGAGAAAAATCTTAAAACAAGCCTAATCTCGACTCAAGCTCAGTTGTACAGTGAAAAATTAACACATAGAAATCTGAAAGAGTTAAAAATTCAAAATACAAATGGCTCGACGAGTCTAACCGATTCTCCCATACAAGGCTCGGGCCTAATAAGCAAACGAGCTTTCTATTGTGGCTTGGGTTCGATAAGGCTTGGCATGTTTCGAGCTTTTTATGGATTGGTTTTTGAGTGTCTTGCAAGCGGTTCAGCTCATTTGCAATGTTAAAGCTTCAAACTTTGTTTGAAAGTTTGTGCCTTTTATTTCTTGTTAAAAGCAATTAATTATTTTGGGTTATAAAAGTTGTAAGAGATCAGATTATTGAGACATTTTGTTTTAATGAAGTTTCTCATGATCTAAAAAATGCATATCTAAATACGATTCGAGCATAAAAGCATCAAACGTTATGTGAAAACTGGTACTTTTTTTCTTATTTATATTGGTGATCGGTTTTTTGATAGGAATATTTCTATGCTTTTGAAGTGGACATGTTGTATGTTATGTGATTTTTCAGGGTTATAATAATTTTAATTATGTGTCTTGGTGCAGGGCAAGTGACAAGTGCCAAAGGGAAAAGAGGAAAACTATCAACGGTGACGATCTTCTGTGGGCAATGGCTACCCTAGGCTTTAAAGATTATATCGAACCACTTAAGTTATACTTGAGCAGATACAGAGAGGTAGCTTCTTAAAATAATAAAATATTATTACATTAGTTAATAGATTTTTATAAGCATTTACTAATAAGTTGGTGTTTGTGTTTCTTTATGTTTCCAAATTGGATTGGCTTGCTTTGCAGATGGAGGTTAGTGAAGTTTGTTTGTTTCTCTCGATATTGTTATTTAAGTTATATTATTTTTGTTTATGCATAACTGTTGAATAATGCTTTTCTGAAGGGTGACACTAAGGGATCCGCAAAAGGACAGGAAGGATTTGCTAGGAAAGACGGGATGCAACCTGATCATAGCGCGCAGGTCACTATCACATAATGCTCGTCTTGAGATCTTATAAATAATATCTATTTAAAAAGTTAATAAAACAGATATATATTGTAATTTGTAAATATCAATGCTCCAAACTTGTTTAGTAAAACAATTTAGGAAGTTGGAGATTATACTATGATCAACTTTTAAACTTTCTTATGTTTAATTTTTAGCTACACTTATTTATATATTACCTGACCCGTTAGACCATTATTAATAAAATATAATGTAAACTGAGCCTAGGGATGCAAACGATTTGAGCCGCTCGCGAGCTACTTGAGCTCAGATTGACAAAAATCTCGAAAGCGGTGGAGTTTTTTTCGAGCTTTATCCAAGACCGAGCCTTAAATAAAGCTTGTTTGGTTATCAAGCCCAAGCGTTGAATGCGAAGCTCATTAAGGCTCGTCGAACTTCAACAAGTTTGCGTATTTTCAAGTTTTACCTTTTCTGGACTTGTATTAATTTCACACTGCACACCCAAGCTCAGGCTGATCTTTGTTTCGTTTAAGATACTACACGAGCTTGAGTCGGGCATAGGCTAGTTTAAGTGTTTTCTCAAAATATTAAGAATACTTAAAAATGTATATAAATTAATTAATAAATAATAAACGAGCCAAGTCCGAGCTTTGAAAAAACAACTCATGAGTCGAGCTCAAGCTTTAGAAAAAGAGCTCGAAACGAGATGAGCTCGAGCTTTGTCGGGCTCGTTTTGGCTTGTTTACACCTTTAAAACTGACCCACTTTTGCATAAATGTGTTAAAATTTGCCACCTCTACAATCACTAGAATGTTTTATAAATTTTATGTATGTAAGTATTATATATTCTAATAATCACTATATATGTGCATTTTTGCAGCTAGCTCATCAAGGCTCGTATTTGCACGGTCTGGATTATGGGAACTCACAGGTAATCCTTGTTTGTGTGTTTGTATATGTATATGTATACTTGTGTGTTTTGCATAATCAGATACTGATTTCAGAATTAAACATTGACATTTGCAGGGTCAACACATGGTTCAAATGCAAGGTAGAGATTAATATTTCCGGGTTCGAGACCTGATATGATTCAAAGCGAAATGGCGTTGGCCACATCAGCAGGTCTTGTTCTAAACTCGAGCATCTACTTAGCGTGCTCTCGAATTCTTGGACTATGTATTCTCATATTTTATTGTAATTTAAACCATTTTGGTGGATTTTATAGAAGGATGATTCAACCTTGAATGGATTGTGTTTTAGAGGTATTTAAGTGTCGTTTTCTAGTGCATTTTCATTGTTCCGTTCATACTTATTGAACTGATTAAATAGTTTAAAAAATGAATTCATATGGTTGTGTGTATGCATCGATAGGTTCACAAATGCAATATATGTTTGCACTACAAATATGTGCATAATATATTTATTGTATTGTGAAGGCAAAACTTTACGTTAAGTTATATAATATAAATACTAAAATGTTTGTGGTCTATGGCTTAGTCAGATTTGCTGTAATATTAATTTTTTTTGGGATATTGGTTTTTAATACTCCTAACGTTCCCTCATTGGTAGATAACACTCTCAATTTTCGATTTGTCACTCACCACTCCCAACTTTCACCTTATTTTCCTGTACCATTTCTCGTCTAAATGAACACTAACATCATTAATGTTTTAGACTAAAAATGTCATTCAAATTAGTTGAGGGGGTAAAACGGACATTTTTATTTTTAACACACAACCTCCATCTCCGGTGACCATGTTTTTCCAGCGACCTCTTTTTTCCAGCGAATTTGAGTTTTCCGACTATCTCTTCTTTCAGAACATCACATATTATATGACGAAGATGGTGCTCGCTGAAAACCTGCAACTCTATTTTCCGGCACGCAGGCGATCCCGAAAGGTGGCTGGGTGAGACACTGGTGGTGGCGGGGGTTGCAGTTTTGGGGCGGTGGGCGTTGAAATGATGGATATGGTGTTCGCCGGAAACCTGCAACTCGCCGGAAAGCTCAAATTCACATGTGAAGCTCGGTGAAATGATCGATATGGTGTTCTGAAAGATGGGATAGCCGGAAAACTCAAATTCGCCGGAAAAAAAGAGGTCGCTGGAAATGGAGGTTGTGTGTTAAAAATAAATGAGTAAAGTGCCAAAACCGTCCCTGAGGTTTGGTTAATTATGCGATTTACGTCCAAATAGTTTGTTTTGTGCAAATGAACCATTGTGGTTTACAACTTCTTGCCAATGTCGTCCAGACCGGTAACTCTGTTACTGTTTTAATGTTTTATGAAGGAGGAAACAGTAATTACGTTATTGTTTTTAATATTTTTATAAACCCAAAATAATAAAAAAAAATGGCCTCATACTTCATCTCCTCTTTCAATTGAAAGTTTGAAGCATAACCAGATCCAACACCACAGTCGTCATCTTCATCGACATTTCTGTTGAAACCGAAAGCCGCCGATCTCAAGTAATCAACTGATTACTTTCGAGCAGAAGCCAAATACAGCCATCGCAAGCCGGGCCGATCTGCTGTGTATCTAGATCTAACTTAAAAATGGAAGACATTGTTTAGGGTTGGGTTCAGATCTGGAAAACGGGGTAACCGGAGAAGACGGTGGTACCGCCGGTGCTTTCTGTCGATCCCTTCTGGTCTACTCCCACCTCTAAATATCTCCTGATTCCGATCCCAAAGAAGACGGTGGGACCGCGTGTCGGAAATGTTAGATGTAACACGCCGGAGATGGGTTCTATGAATCACCTTTTACCATTTTCGGAATCTTCTCGAATTCATTCTCGTCTCCCTCATCTTGCTCTGTTTACTTTCTAATTTCTCTGTTTAAATGGCCTCTCAATGTGAAGAAACCGATGGTGGTAGTGTGGGTTTTGATGTGAAGTTGAATAGATAGGGAGGAGAAGCTGGAGAGGTTGTGGTGGTGTTGCCGATCTAGGTTGCAGGTGAGTGGTGGTTGTGGGCGGCTATGGCGGTGGTGGTCGGATAGGTGGTGGTTGTGGCATTATGGGCGGCTATGGCGGTGGGGGTCTGGACTTGCAAGAGCATATTTGAGTGGTGGGTTTAATAATAATAATAATAATAATAATAAATTGGTACAAAGACTGAAATGCCCCTGTGTTAACACTTAAACTTAACGCCGTTAGAAAATTGGGCGACATTGGCAAGAAGTTGTAAACCTCAATGGTTCAGTTGCACAAAACAAACTATTTGGACGTAAATTGCATAATTGACTAAACCTCAGGGACGGTTTTGGCACTTTACTCAAAATAAATTTTCTGTTTTACTCCCTTAATTAATTTGAATGACATTTTTAGTCCAAAACATTAACGAGGTTAGTGTTCTTTTAGACAGAGAGTGGTACAAGAAAATATGGTGAAAGTTGAGAGTGATGGTTGACAAATCAAAAGTTAGGAGTGTTATCTACCAATGATGGAAAGTTGTGAGTATTAAAAACAATATCCCATTTTTTTTACCCAAATTACGATGTAATTTTAAAAAGATGTCATTTTAGTCGGATGCATCAACGTTGGTTTTTTTTAGTAACCCAAAAAGCAATTGTCTTTTTCACTTTATTACGTACAAGCTTTTAAACTCAGTTGTCTCTTTCTAAAGTAGGTCTATTTTAAAATTTTTTCTTTTTATCCTCAAATTTCATTACTGCAGTATGCACATGTACCAATTATGCATATTCATTACCAGTATCGATACAAAGATTTAAAGACTTTGGTATTCACGAGTTTTTTTTTTCTATTTTTAGCTGTGCAAATTCCTTTAATGATTATGAGTACTGAGTTAATTTTTTGGGATGATTTAGATTATTTAAAAAGAAAAAAGTTTTCATTCATTAGAGAGAAGTGTTAACATCAAAATGAAAACAAACAGACAACAAATCATATCAGTGAACACGACTAAGTGGTTTAAAACTTACATGCAAATTAAAACTTTCAATCAGTCACTTCCAAATCAAAGCTTTTAATCGATCGCTTCTAATCTGAGATATTCTCTGTGTTTTGATGGACATATCCGTTAGTTTAAAAAACTAAAATTGATCACTTGTTGGCTTGCAATGACCATGGCACACAACAGTTATGTAGCAACCTACTTAATATATTATACATTTTATACAACATTTTTGTAGGTAAATTAAGCGAAGAATTTTGCTATATCTAAGCACAGTAGTAATGCCAAAATTGCGGTAAGTGTTTGACAATCTCATTATTATTTTAATAAATTTTCACGTGACTGCTGACAATAAATTCATAACCTAATAAATTGAATTGTAGGTCATATATGCAGAAACTACTAATGCTAATGTATCTCACACTTTTCAAAGAATTGTTAAGTATTTCACAATTTCTTTTATTTGACAACTGATGATTATTAATAACCTAATCAGCTGAATATTTTTTTTAATTAATATACAGTAAACAGAAAAAACGATGGTCGAGCTACTAGAGGTGATCTTATTTTTCCATATTTTGTTGCTCTAGGTAACAAATTAGCACAAAAAAAGAGCAATAAGATCAACAAATAAAACAAAGGACATTGAGCAGTGGCGGACCCATAATTTTTTGTTAATGGGGTCCCAATTTTTCCAGTTTACAAAATTTTTGGGTCGGTCGTTATTCGGGTCAGGTCGAGAGGAGGAACATAATAAAACACGAAAATATGGTGTCATCGGAAACGAGTAAGTAGAAAGAATATAGATTAGAAACTAGATAGAACATACACTTTTAATTCATTTTTATACATACCCGAAAAACATAAGCGTAAGCTATATATATATGGTCTTACATGAATAACCAAGACATGAAAAACTAACTCTTACACAAATAAATGATTAATTATAATATACATACACAAGATAAATAATTTAAGTATATGTAAAACTCATGTTGTCATTATATATGTTGCATGGTGATAATGGTTATATGGGATAAACTAAAGTCATAATGGTTATATGGGATAAACTAAAGAAAAAACACAAATACCCTAACTAAATAACTAATATTGACAAGAATATTAAAAAAACAACAAAAACTGGGTATGGTGAGGCTTGAACCTGCAACCTCTCAAAGAAAAAACAAGGGACTTTCCACTAGACTAGTTCAGCCTTAATAGTATGAGTTCCAAGTATTAATTTTTATGGGGTCCTTATAAAATTTAATATATCGTCTCTAAGTAATTTTTAAAAAACATTGGTGTCCCGGGACCCCGATGAGAACTATGTGGGTCCGCCCCTGACGTTGAGTTAAAAGTTTCAAGTCTTAGGGGTTGTTTGGTTCATTCAGATCTAAATGAGTCATATCTGAATGAGCCTCTATCCCGTTCAGCAACAACAATAAGTCTGAATGATTCAGACTTAATTTTAACCATTCAGATGTTTTTCTGTTTGGAACCAAACAGTCCGAAGTCCGAATGAATTAGATATTTACATCTGAATGGTTTCATCCAGATGTAAACAAACAACCCCTTAGTGTATAAGTTGAAAACTTGTGTATATATATGGATATGTTAATTTTGGTGTATATTGTTAACTAGCTTTTGAACCCGTGTATTACACGGATTTGTCAAATAATAAAAATAAAAAGATCCATTATTTGAAAGAAATGAACAAAATTAAAGGTAAAAATAAAATATATAAACAATAAGAAGTCTAGAATCTCAAATTTACAAAATCGATTTTTTATATACAATATTTGCATAAATTGTTTTGACCATTTACCCGTGGATAACTATGGTGAATGAGATGAAAAATTAGAAAATTAGAATGAAAATTATAATCCATTTCTCAAAATTGTTTTGTCCCATGACCTATGGATTGTTAGAATAAATAAGATGAGAAATTAGATAATTAGAAATGAAATTATAATCCATTTGCCAAAATTATCTTAACCCATGATCCATGGCTTGTTAGGTAGAATTAAATGAGAGATTTGAGAATTAGAAAGGAAATTATAACCCATTTACCAATATGATCTTGCTCCATAACCATGGATAAGTCAAATGAATGAGAAGAGAGATTAGACCAAGAATGAATGTATTGTTAGGTAGAATTAAATGAGATATTAGAGAATTAGAAAGGAAATTATAACCCATTTACCAATATGATTTTGCTCCATAACCATGGATAAGTCAAATGAATGAGAAGAGAGATTATGCCAAGAATGAATGTGGGATTGCTACATCATCTTCATTATTTTCTTTTATTAGTATAGTTAGATAGATTAGATATATGATTTGGTTATTTCAAATTTATTTTATAGGTTTTGTCATGTTTAGTACAATTTTTATTACCCAAATTAAATTGAAATTAAATGGATAATTACACGAAAATGCCTACATCACACCACGATAAATTCACTTGGTTGTTGCAAGCCTTTATCCAAATTTTTTTGAAATAGAAACGGCTAAAACAAACTTTTTTTGTGACTATATAATACAAACAATGCACTTACTATGAACTCATGTGGTTGTTATTGTCATTTAGCCACATTTAATGGTACAAATATCTTTTTACAATACTTTTGTCACGATAATTTAAATAGATGGGCTAAAACAAACTTCTTTTTGGTTATATAATTACAAACGGCCACACTTGCGATGTAACATGTGGCAGTTTCTACCCTTTAGCCATCCTAGCTTATTTGGACAAAATGATTTATTACAAGGAGCCTTTATCCACAGTATTTTGAAATATATGTTGCTAAAAGAAACTTTGCTCTGACTACGTAATAGAAACAGTCGTACTAAGAATACACTGAACTGATGTGGTCATTGTAATCTTTAGCCTATGATTAATTACAACAACCCCTTATAGTCATTGTTTTTCGAAATGGATGTGACTTAAACATACTTTTTGTGACTCTATAATAGAAAAAGTCACACTTAGAATACGTTTATGGTCGTTACTACCATTTAGTCACATATGTTATGCTTGATTTTAACAACCCTTTAGCCATGGGTTTTTGAAATAAATGTGACCAAAGCATAAATTTTTGTGACCATATAACACAAACGACCACACTTTCAATATACTCATGTGGTTGTTGGTACCCTTTAGCCCCATTAATTACATTTGATTCCAACAACCCTTTAGCCATGGTTTTTTTGAAATGCATGTGACCAAAACATAATATATGTGGCCATATAACACAAACAACCACATTTTCAATACGAGGTACCCTTTAGACACATTTATTATGTTTGGTTCCAACAACCCTTTAACCACGGTTTTTTGAATTGGTTGTAGCCAACATACTTATTTTGTCACCATATAACACAAACAACAACACTGAAAAAGCATAGATGTGATCGTTGGTACCCTTTAGTCACACTTACTGGGACAAAATGAATAATCACAGCAACAAATATTGGTACCGTTTAGCCACACTTTTGAGTTGTTACGACCACTAAAATGTGAGTTTCTCGCAGTTTGATACTTACGATGGCAACCTTTGGTCACAATTGAGCTAGAAAAAGTTATGTGTGAGCAAAGGCCTACGTCCACGAGTTTGCCCATTTTTGGTGTGGTGAATTCCACAGAGTGTTAGAAGATGGTGGGTATTGTTAGTTGATTTGATGACTCATATGAAGTTCAAATTATGTAAATGATGTAAATTTACATGTTCTCATTTTAAACGCTTTATAAGACTATTGGGTATTTAATTCCCTACATTAAAATATAAAGAAATACTTTTACAAAACATGTACTTCACAAATCCTTTCATGTGCCTCTAAATCGGCAATAAATCGAAACCGGTGACAGCATCGACACAAATTTTTTTACATCCAAAACTTCTTTGTCAACCATCGAGCGTTTCTGAAAACAAATGTGTCAATTAAACAAAATGCAATTTACACAAATATGTCATATGAATAAATTACAATTACACCAATGAAGGTTTTTAGAAAAAACAAATCTTTTTCTTACCTGACAAAATGCTTGGTGAGAAGAAAACACCAATATAATTCAGTTGCTCCATGATCAACCATCTTTTCTAATGGATGGCTATTTTTGAAGTCATTGGTGCTATACGTTTGTCGTGATGGTATACGAGTTTTATGAGGTTTAATGGCGATAATAAACGAGTTGGAATGGGTTTTGGAGGCTTGCCGGAGCCGTCGAGCTCGCCGGCGGCAGCCTTTGCAGGAAAAACGGGGAACATAGGGGTTGGGTTGGGTGTATCATAATAACTAGATTTAGAAAACCGTGTATTACACGAGAGAAATTAATGTATAAATTACAATGAATAATTTAATACAAATAAAAAAGATAATTAAGTCTATTTATATTATGTAAAAGAAATGTATTACAAATATAGTTGTTAGATATCATCAGATATATTTGAATTTTAAATCGAGAATGAGTTGTACAACAATCGGTATACAATAATGAAGCATTGCCACTTGAATCAACATTTAAAAAAATGAGACATTTCGATGTAAAAGATGTAGCTAAACTCTTTCACAAAAATGTTTTACATTCCATACCCGGCCATAGATAAAAAAGACACCAGATTTTCCTTTTTGAACAACTTCCATGTTGTCCTATAAATACATTGTTATTCAACTATCACAATAGTCTTATAATAAATATAAAAAATGAAAATTTTGTCTATGATTTATATATATATATATATATATATATATATGGGATGAATCTTGCGAGAAGTGATATTACAGCGAGAAGTGCGAGAAGTGAAGGTATAACTCTATTAACCCCTAATTTCACTTCCTTTCATATGATGTTACATGCATATATGTAGGTTGATTTTATTTATGTCTTAATTACACATTCAAACCTACTTACAAACATATAAATGTACCGAGCCGCGTTCAAACTTATGTACTTACACACATACATACACATATACAAACATACGTACCTACACACATACATATGCACATACACAACGCACCTATACATGAGAAATGGAGTGAAATTAGGGATTAATGGAGTTACACCTTCACTTCTCGCACTTCCCGCTGTAAAAAAACTTCTGAAATGATCCAATACATAATACTTTTTTGATGTTAACACTTAATTTATTTATATTTATATCTATAATAAAAGAGTAACAAGTCAGGTTGACTCGTTCAACGGACACCATCCTTTGCCAAAGGTATGAATTAGAAGTGAGTGAATGAACTTAATTACATATTGTAATGAATCGCTAAAACATATGTATAATTTTTTTCCCACAACGCATAAATGTGCATTCTTAATCTAATAAAATTTGAGGACATAATTACAAATTTTGTCCTTTAAAATAAGACGAATTACGGTTCGTGTCCTTTTCTAAGTTTCCTTGCAGGCGGTGTACTTTAAACTTTTTTTTCCTACAAGTTATGTCCTTTACGCTAACTGGGTTAGAAAAACTCTGTTAAATCCCATCACGTGAGAAGCATGTGAGGGTAGTTTTGTCTTTTTGCCTACCCTGCAACTTCTTCTTCTTCTGCTGTTGTTTCTGTATCTATTAACACTGCCTCATCTCACTTCTCTCTCTATGTTCTACCACACCATCACCATAACCACTCCTCAAACACCATCACCACCGCCACCATAGCTCCGCCACCAGCCACCGCTCCATCTCCGAAAAATTATGATTACAGACATAAATATATGTGTAAGCAGGCTAGAACATAAACTAATATGGAAAACCCAGCTCGATGCCGGATCTGAGTTTCCGGTAAGGAGAAGCTCCGGTGAACAGTGGGTGTGCAAGGAACACTAGGCACGGCCTACTTGAGCTAAACACCAACCCATTGGCCAGATCTGAACCCTATTTAACCAAACCCGACGAACCAGGTGCAACCCGAAATCGTCGTGCGAACCCGTGATTTCGTATCCCGTGCGAAGGAACAATTTCGCATTTCCAAGCGAAAACCCTCATGCGAAAGTTGTTATGCGAAATCCGGCGAGCGAACCCGTGTCTTCGCATCCCAAGCGAAACCATGTTTTCGCATCCCGATGCGAAACGAGTTGTGCGAAGATCCCCAAGCGAAGAACCCTTCTGCGAATCATTTGAAACCCATTGCTCCCGTCTTGGTGAATGGCTGTCGGAAACAAGGTGGGGGATGGCGGCGGCGGTTTAGCCGTGAATTGGAAAGGAGGAAGAAAGAAGTTAGGAAGAGGGTGGGTAGGTTAGGGTCACAGGTCTTGTAACTTAGGTATAGAAGGCCGTGAAGTGGTGGATTAAGGTGAATGGGCAGAGAGTGGTGGCGAGTCGGGTGAACTGGGGGTGGAGGATAAGCAGAGATGGGGCTGCACCAGCCATTGAAGTTAACCAACTGTTAAGTCGCTTGATTGGTGCGACTGATCTTGGTCAGTGGGTGGGTTAGGTGAATTGGGTTTTCGGATACGGGTTTTGGAAAAGGATGGGTCGGGTTCGGGTGATAGGGATCGTTTGCGTTTGTGAACGGAAAGTGTGGTGGCGGTTTGTGAGATGGAGAGGAGGTGGTGGTGGTGGGTTGAATGGAATCTGCAACGAGGTGGCCGGAATTTATGGTGGCCGGAATTTATGGTGATGGTGGTGGCTTAGAGAGAAAGAAGAGAGAAAGAAAAGAAAATATATATAATACATTCCCCTATTAAAATTACAATTATGCCCATCACATGTTTTGCACATGTCATACTTAACTGACTTTTTCTAACCCAGTTAGCGTAAATGACAAAACTTGTAGGAAAAAAAAGTTTAAAGTACACCGCCTGCAAGGAAACTTAGAAAAGGACACGAACCGTAATTCGTCTTATTTTAAAGGACAAAATTTGTAATTCTGTCAAATTTGAGAAAATATTCTTTGCAAGTTATAAATTTAATTAACGCAGAACCGCATGTACTTAAATAAGTCAACGCTCATATTTATATTTGTTTTAAAACCAGGACGTTAGTATTTATATAATAGCTTTTTGTTTTTTTCTAACTAAAAAGAATTTTTTTTATATTCTAATAATATAGTTGTAAGTGAAATTATTTATTAAAGTATATGTTTAAAGTAGTTGTGGTTCGTGCTTGTAATTGTTTCCAATAAAGAAAACCGTTGCCAAATGAGTCGCTTGATCCACTGAATTCCTCGTTCCCTAGCTAAAGGTCCTAAAGTTAAAACACAAATATTCATGGTCACCACAACCAACTTATAAACAATAACATAAAGAGACAAGAAAAAACAAACCAAAAGATGTGCCTTTTAAGTGCATAATAAATAAGACTTCCCGTCCCGTCTAAAAAAGGAATATGGTTCAGTCAAATGAGCTAACCTTAAATACGACCCGTTTTGAAATTAAATAAGTCCTTTATCCACATGATAGGAAAGATATGTTCATTTGTTTATTGCTTGATCAATTGGTACAATTTCATGAAGTTTTTTTATCAGTGTTACAGCCTTGTATGATAAAAGGCTAACTAAAGACATGTAGTACAGCCCAATTTTTCTTAAAATATATTTTTGATTGAAAAGCCTTCTAAAATTCTTAAACCATGCTTTTATAAGTTAGAAAAATAACTTTTATAAGTCTCACATAAGAATTCCCTTAAATTTGTTCGTTTATAAAGAGTGATATATCTTAAAATAAAATGGATTACAATCATTTGGGAGGTTTTCACAAGCTGGCAATTATGGTCGTGTAATTTTAACATCAGAAGGACTCGAAATTTGTTTCAATTGACGCAAGGACGGTTTATATATTATGTAAAAGTATTTACAAAAATTGTGTAGAATAAACCATGTGTAGTTATAACTCTTCATCTCCAGGCATTATGCGTCACGTGGCGCCCAGTCAGAGTTATGATTTTTTACAAAAACAGGTTGTAGTCATAACTATCCATCCCCAGGCGTTATGCGCCACATGACGCCCAATCACTATTAATTTTATTTGTTTTTTAATAATAATTCCTTTAAATAATTACATAAAATGGAAAAACAACATTAAAATCAAGAAACAAGCTGATATCCTTCCACCCACCAAAAAACAACTGCTGCTCCTGGGAATACACATACCAACCCAACACCCAACAAAATTCTACTGCCGCCACCGCTCCTCCTCCGCCGCAAGCCCGAAGCCAAATTAAGAAACAAGGTATCCTTCCACCGCCACAAGCTCGAAGCCAGATCAGAAAACAAGGTCTCGTTCCACCTCCGCCGCATCCGCCGCCGGAGTTACTCCTTCCCCCACCCTCCCAACGGCTTCGGCCGTGGCAACCAGAAAACCAGCCAAACTCCTTCCAAGGTAATATATAACGGCTCTTTTTTTGATATTGGAGCCAATTCTCGCGTTGTATATATAACGTAGCCAAAAAAAAATTACAAAACGCGGGGGGGGGGGGGGGGTGGGGGCGTACCCCCCGCGTTATCCTCCAAAACGCAGGTGGCAACGTTGCCACTACACATGGTCTTAGAAAGTAGTTACAAAAATATGATACTGAAAAAAATAAAAGTTCTTTCCAAAACACATACTGAATACCGTACCAAAATTACCCATCCGGTCCTGTACAATACCCGTATCGGTACTGGATTTTTGGAGCTTTACTGTTTTGATACGGCCTGGTTAGTTTCTTTTGATTTACATAAAATATCCAAAAGGTCTCATATTATTCAACCCTTTTTTATTTAAAAAAAAACACATGTAATATTGCCGAAAATGAGCAATTCAAATATGGTACTCCTATCAATTGTGTATGGTCGCTATCAATTGTGTGTGGCCGATATGATATGGTACCATTATTCAACAAAAAGATTCCAATTCTAAACAAAAGTATAAAATAAAAGGAAAATTCTTATAATAACCATTTTAGAAAAGGACCGTTAAATTCAAAAACCACTCTTATTGTGTGTAAAAACTCTATACGGTTCGTATATTGATTATAAGATTCGTATAGCTCTTACATCACTAACTAATATACGGATGTCAGCTTTTTCAGTCTATGCATGTCGTATAGCCCCTATACGTGGCGGCTTCAAACACCTGATACTCTACATCACAAAAGATCAAAATTTTGCACCTATACGAGCCGTGTAGACACATATGGAGTCTAAATAACTTATATGGTGTAGTAATAACATATGCATTTAGAAAATGGTTTTCTAAATTTAACCATCTTTTACAAATAATTTCCAAACTGTTCATTACGAAATACATGGGATGACTTTTTAATAATCCAAGACGGCTAGTTCGTAGAGCCAATGAAAACAAACACGCGTCCATAAAGCTGACGTGGCGACTGGTTCGTGAAGACAATCTAAGCGTCAACAAAGCAGTCGGGCCGACGACTGTATTCATGTCTATGTCGGGCCGACCAGATCGTGAAAACACCAACCGACTAGAATGTTAAAAACAATAAGAGCCTGACTAGATCGTGAAAAAAACCGACTATATCGTGATGAAAACGCCGAATAGATCGAGAAACGCCTAAGTAGATCACAAAATTTTCAAAAATGACTACAAATATACCAAATAATATTAAAGTCACAAAAAGTTAACAAAGTTACATGATTAATATCTTTGAATTTATTGTTACAAATATACCAATTACAATATCAAATATTTAAAAACAAAATACATGATACTTAAATAAATTGGCGTACGTGATTGAAACTAGCGACTAGATGTGTCGCTTTCTCTACATCCTTGACTTTGACGACATAAACATCATAATGTCGAGTGTTCAAGGTTCTAGATGGGTCGCCTCTCTAAGTACCCAGCTTGAACCCAACCCCCCCCCCCCCCCCCCCCCGATGAAACCTTCCAGCTGGAGACAGACCATAATGATATGTGTGTCGCTTTCTCCACACTTAAAACTCACATCCTAAACTAGGGACCACCTATTCTGGCAATAGAGACAGATCATGCTGATATATGTTGGTTTTGGGTCTGAAAGTGATTTTGTTTTATTTACAAATTTGAATGACATTTTGCAAGGATATTGGTTTTTGGTATATTTTGGTGATTCATATTATCGGACACGTTGCCTATTTATTGTATAATTGTTAGTGAAGAGGTATGTACCCGCCTCAACACCGAGCGAGGCGGGTCAACCCACAAGATATGGACAAGAGTCTTGAAATCAAGACATTATGAAGGCACAAAGCCAAAACCTACGCGCATGGCGCATATCACATATGCTCACGCATATCACATATGCTCATGCATCACATGCTCAGGCATCATATGCTCAGGCACCACAGATGCTCAGGCATCACATATGCTCACGCATATCACATATGCGCGCGGCGCATCCACGCGTGGCGCATATCACATGCTCGTGCATATCACATCTGCGCATGAAACATCTGCGCGTGAGAATAAAGAGAAGACCTCGCGCATCCTCAGGATAGGCGCGTATCACACATGCACATAATCAACCTCGTCCTTATCCAAATCAGGATTAGGGCAACCTTGATTGTGCACGTCAGACAACCTTCCAGAAGGTATCTTTTTAAGGAATAAGAATATGCTGATGTTGACAGCTGCCAATGAAAGGTGGACAACTCAGCAAAACCCATGTGCTACCACGTGATTATAACCAATGAAAAAGCACCAGGTGTCCAAAAGGACACGTGGCGCAAAGCAACTGGAAGAGGCCAACAAAGCCCTAATTGGGTCTGAGCCCAATCATGGAAAACCCTAGCACTATAAATATCACATCAACTCCACAAGGAGAGGACATCAGATAACACACTGAAACAGACAAGAACAGAGTATTCAGCTATTAAGCAATACACTCTAAATTCCTTACTCTCACATATTATTATCTTCTCCCACAAATACTTATTCTCACACCGGAGGGTTACCCCAAAGAGGACCCCTCTGTCCCTTTCTGAGGGGTAAGTTTACTGTGCTGTTCATTTTGTAGGTGGAAGAACCCAGATCCAAGAGAAACCATCGGTGGAATAGCATAATCACACCCGAGGAAAGTAGATCGTCTACCAGTGAGTCGATCCACGTTTCTTCAACGATTTTCTACGGCAATGGATGGGGGAGAATGTGTCGTCTGAGCTATCAGACATACAACTGTGACAACGAACAAAGGATGCTTCTGAAGAACAGATAGCTGGAAGCAGAACAAAGGTAATCGGAATACAAAGAAAGAAAAGAGCTCTGAATAATAAACAAGAAGATGAAGTATAAAAAACTCTAAGGGCTGGCTTTTATAGGCCCAGGAGAGAGAAAATTTGGATAACGTCGCGCAAAAGAGGAATAATGAAAACGCCTAGGCACGTGTCAACATAATTAAGATATGGAAAAATCACTTACAATATGACAAGGATTAAGTATAATAATTTCCTTACAACCTTGTTCTTATTTCAACGTGCAAGCATATCTTATATTCAACAAGCAAACATGCAATATAAAGAGATGAATGGGGAATGCGCAAGATGCGAAGAAGGGAAAAACAAAATTTCATTCCAAGGCATTGAAATTTACAAGTTTACAAGATGATAAGATACAAACTACAAATAAAAATAAAAAAAAATGAAGGGCTTCTCAAGGTTTGTGGGTGCGGTGCTTAGGTTTTATGGGATTCATATATCCCAAGTCCATCCGTTTGGACTCGTGCGCATGACTCACTTTGAGTTCATGTGCAAATCTCAGCGCGAGGAGCCCACCCCTCGGCGCTTTCAGTTTTTTTACAAGCCCAAGATCCAAGATTCTTGGTTCTCATTTATTCCTCGCAGTCAGAAGGTGAAGTGCTCCACTGTTTCATTCAAGAGCCTTCATGACTGGTCTGAGTGGTTTTTTTACATCAGGGCTGGTGTGATCCCCATCCGCATGACGATGCGCGCGATCTCTTCTGCGCCTGCGGATGTGGGTGTCTTCAAGAACCCAACTGGGCCTGGGTTAAAAAGTTGACCGCCGAACCATCCCCGCCAAGAAAATTTGTGAGGAGGCGCTGGTGGGGGTCGGTATGAGCAGGAGGTGGGCTGACAGCGCGACTGAGCCCGTTATCCAAGTTGACGGCTTGTGTAAGTTGATCTCATTGCATTACTTCTGCGCGAATATAATTCTTTTTGCTGATATCATTTAACTTGTTTTGTGCAGTCGTCAAGGAGTATGTCCACGCCGCCTATGATGAGCATATGGAGGGTGGCTCCGTCGCGCTGGGCGCTGGGGAGGTTGGCTTCCCCGATCGCTTCGATGACATGTTCATCCCTGTTGATCTGGGATTTGTCTTCGACAGCGATGCGCCTGGTAAGCCTTTGTACTTATGCATTTTTCTTTATAATACCAAATTTGGCTAACATTTCTGTTGCACGTATAAATATCACATCAACTCCACAAGGAGAGGACATCAGATAACACACTGAAACAGACAAGAACAGAGTATTCAGCTATTAAGCAATACACTATAAATTCCTTACTCTCACATATTATTATCTTCTCCCACAAATACTTATTCTCACACCGGAGGGTTACCCCAAAGAGGACCCCTCTGTCCCTTTCTGAGGGGTAAGTTTACGGTGCTGTTCATTTTGTAGGTGGAAGAACCCAGATCCAAGAGAAACCATCGGTGAAATAGCATAATCACACCCGAGGAAAGTAGATCGTCTACCAGTGAGTCGATCCACGTTTCTTCATTGGCGCCATCCACTGTTACAACGGCAACAAGATCTCATCAGATCTCTAAAAAACAAATTTTCACCATGGTTTCTGGCGTTCGTAACGTTGATCAAGTTCTGGAGGATATTGAACGTGAGGATGTTAATGAGGGACAACAGTTTCTGAGGGTGCCGCGTGATTCTACGCGCGCCACCAGTAACCGTCCCTTCATCACAACTCCTCATGACCAGACTGAAACTCCTCCAGACGATCTTACGTTACAAAATCTTGCCGGCGCGAAACAAAAGGGACCAATGGGTCCAGAAGATGAAACCAATGACCCCAAAGAATGGCTCATAAACGAGCAACGACGTCTAATGGACAAGTACAATGAGCTGATCAAACAAAAAAAGTCAGCTGACTTAACACAAAGGCTAGCGTTTGACAAGCAAAACGTTCATGGAACAAAGAGGGCGCGCGCGCCGGAAGAGGGTCATTCTGTTCACACTGCACACACTGAGTTTAGTGATGAAGAAGTGCACAGCATGAGGAAGACGCGAGATACTCATGCAGGAGGCTCACAGCTCCGCGCGCACGTGAACATGGCGCCTGGAGCCAGAGCCGATCTGGATCTGCACGCGCCATACAGCCCACCAGTAAGAGGGCAAGTGGACGTAACCACACCATACAGGCCAGCCATCTTGGTGAAACATTCAAAGTTCACTGAGCGCATCGCGAAGGCCCCCATTCAGCACAAAACCAAGATGCCAAGTGGTTTGGGCAAATATGACGGCACAACAGATCCAGACGATTTCTTACAAGGGTTTTACAACACTGGAAACCTAGAAAGCTGGATGATGCCAACATGGTGTCACATGTTTGCTCACTGCCTCACGGGCGCGGCGCGAGTCTGGTTCGAGAGCTTGCCGACTGGGCAGATCGATGGGTTCGAGGAACTATTGGAAAAGTTCCAAGCCCACTTCGTACAGCAGCGCAGACACACGCGCGACCCTGATGACATCATGCATTGCGTGCGCAAGAATGATGAAACGATTGAAGACTACATAACTCGTTTCAATCAGGAGTCTCTGGCAATCGGAGGTATCACTGAGCAACTCTTGCGCGTGGCCTTTATACAAGGCGCGCGCAGTGATCAACTCCGCCGAGCTCTCGTAAGCAGAGATGGCATGCCAACCACTTGGGCCAAACTAATGGAAGCATCGCGAGTCTTCGCGAGAAATGAAAAGCAAATTGCCCAAGATAGGGCAAGAGAAAGAGCGCATCAAGCTGAGTCACCGCGCAGCAACGAAAAAAGGGGCAAACAGAACTCTGTATGGTCCAGGTTGCAATCAACCAGTTTTTCTTCCGCAGAAAAACAGGCGCAACCAAGCTCACCCCAGCCCCAAAAAGGCGTTCGTAATCGCGGGGAGGGTGACAAGAGGGAAGGCGGCAGAGATCCTAACAGACCTCTGCCAAGAATATGGACTCCCCTCACTAAAACGCCTTCACAGGTGTTAAGCACTGAGAATGTCCAATTCAAAAGCCCCAAGCCACTACACTACAAGGGACCATCAGACAGTGGCAAGTACTGTGAGTTTCACAAGTCCACAGGACACAACACTGATGCATGCCACCACTTGAAGGATGCAATTGAAAAAGATGTGAAATCAGGCAAGCTGGCTCACCTGGTTAAAAACTCAAGACCAGAAAATGAACAATCAGGAGCCTCAGCCAGCAAAAAGTACAAAAGAATCTGTGTAGCTGAGGGAGGAAGGCAAGGGCAAATATCAAGAAAGAGAAGCGCGCAAATCCAAGGAGATTGGCGCGAGCAACAAGTCATCTTCCCAAGAATCAGGGGAGGCCCTTCCATCAGTAGCCCTCTTGTCATCACTACACACATTGCTCATTATGAAGTGTCAAAAGTCCTGGTGGACACTGGCAGCGAATCAGACATCATGTATGAGCAATGTTTCAGGAAACTGGATCCGGCAGACCAAGCAAGGCTTGAGATTGTGAATGCACCGATCTCTGGTGTTTCAAATGAAATCATTCATCCCCTAGGTCAAATACAATTTGAGCTAACCATGGGGGATGAAAACCACAAGCGAGCCGAAGTTGTCAACTTCTTGGTCTTGCCCACCACTTCATGCCACAATATGATCTTGGGTAGGGAAACGATTGCCCAATTCAACGCCATACCGTCGCCCGCGCACGGCGCATTGGGGTTCCCAACACCAACAGGTGTAACTTTTGTATACCGAGATCATTTGTGTGCAGTGACAAGTACTCCGCGGGAAGGGAGGATGAAACTTCCAATGGCAGACAACGCGCCAGAGGAATGGATTCTCAACCCAAAATTCCCGGAGCAGACAATCACAATTGGCGCTACGATATCAGACGACACGAGGTTGAGAATGAAAAGATTGCTCACAGCATATATGTCGGTCTTCGCGTGGCAACACTCTGATATGACTGGGGTTCCGCTAGACCTGGCGCAACATTCTCTCAACACGTTCAAGTCTGTAGAGCCAATTGCTCAAAAGAAGAGAGTCATGGGGGATGAGAAGGCGAGGGCCATGAATGAGCAGGTTGAGGATCTATTGCGCGCAAACATCATCCGCCCGATACGATACCAGACATGGGTAGCCAATCCTGTGATGGTAAAGAAAGGTAACGGGTCGTGGAGGATGTGCATTGACTTCAAGGACCTCAACAAAGCGTGCCCAAAAGATTGTTACCCCCTCCCAAACATCGACGCAAAGGTGGACTCCGTGGCGCCATTCAAGCTCAAATGTTTCCTGGATGCCTACAAAGGCTATCACCAGATACAAATGGCACCACAAGACGAGGACAAGACCGCCTTCAGAACCGACAAGGGTGTTTTTTGTTACACAAAAATGCCCTTTGGTTTGAAGAATGCGGGAGCCACCTACCAAAGACTTATGGATGCCGTTTTCAGCGAGCAGATTGGAAGAAACCTAGAAGTCTATGTGGATGATTTGGTGATCAAAAGCAGGGAGGAAAAGCAAATGCTCAAAGACATCGAAGAAACCCTTGGGCGCCTAAAGGAAGTTAACATGAAGCTCAATCCGAGCAAATGCACTTTCGGCGTACTAGAGGGAAAATTTCTAGGTGTAATGGTCACCAAGGATGGTTTCAAGGTTAACCCTGAGAAGGTGGAGGCCATCCTTGACATGCCCTCGCCATCCACCATGAAAGAAGTCCAGAAGCTGAATGGTAGATTGGTTTCAATCAACAGGTTCCTAGCGAACCATGCAAGCAAATCTACCCCATTTGTCAACACATTGAGGAACTGCTTAAAGAAAAGCCAGTTCAAATGGACTCCTGAGGCCGAGCAAGCTTTCAGTGAGATAAAAGAATGTTTGATAAATTTGCCCGCGCTCACAGCTCCACTTCCTGGTGAAACTTTGACATTGTACCTATCAGCAGGAGAGCGCGCCATCGGCGCAGTATTATTGGTGGATCGCAAGGGAATCCAAACGCCAATATACTATGTGAGTCGGGTGCTGACAGATCCTGAGACGCGCTACTCCATCATGGAAAAGTTAGTTTTGTCACTAACACACGCGTCGCGCAAGCTTCATAGATATTTCAATGGTCATCCCATTGAAGTTCTGACTGGTTACAACATCCAGCAAGTCTTGCGGCGCCCCGCGCTCTCGGGAAGGCTGACAAAGTGGGCGCTGGAATTAGGTGAGCACACGATCGCCTATTAACCCCGTCCAGCAATAAAGGGACAAGTCTTGGCTGATTTCATTGCAGAAGTCCCCGAAGAAAAAATTGAGGAGGCTCAGCGCGAGGTAGACCCTCCGCGAGCCAATGATGAAGAAAATGTGTGGAGATTATTCACCGACGGAGCTTCAAACAACGAAGGATCCGGCGCAGGCCTCAAGCTGGTGGATCCAGAGAATCAGGAATATACTTACGCCATCAGGTTGGACTTCAAGAGCACAAACAATGAGGCTGAGTATGAAGCCCTGCTGGCGGGCCTGCGCATCGCGCACAAATTCGGAGTTAAAAAGCTGGAGGCTCATGTTGATTCATACTTGGTAGCAGCACAGGTCAATGGCCTTTATGATGCCAAGGAGAACACCATGCCTCTGTATCTAGAGCAGGCGAAAAAGCTCATTGAGCAATTTGACTGCTTCAGAATCATTCATATCCCGCGCAGCGAAAACAAGTCTGCTGACGCGCTGAGCAAGATGGCATCAACCAGCTTCGATCACTTTGGCAAAGATGTCAGGGTGGAAGTATTGAGCAACCCGTCGGTGGGAGCGAAGTCTGTCCTTGTAACTCATACAACCCCTTCATCATGGATAACTCCAGTAATGGAATTCTTGAAGAAGGGAAAAGTACCAGACGATCGCGCACAGGCGAGGAAGATAAGACACAAGTCGTAGAACTATGAACTGCTTGATGGTACATTATATCGACGCTCTTATCTTGGACCGCTCATGAAATGCCTAGATGCTGAGGAAGCAAGCTATGTGATCAGAGAGATACACGAAGGAATCTGTTGAATACATGCTGGCCCGCGCATGGTGGTTGCCAAGGCAATGAGCGCAGGTTACTATTGGCCAGGCATGTACTTGGACGCTTTAAAAGAGATCCAAAAATGCAAAGCATGTCAGAGCTATGCGCCAAACACCATGCGGCCAAAGAACAACTTGATTCCGGTGACCTCTGCATGGCCTTTCCACAAATGGGCAATCGATATTGTGGGCCCCCTACCGCAAGCGCAAGGACGAGTAAAATTTTTGGTAGTGGCAGTAGACTATTTTACAAAATGGGTTGAAGCCAAGCCACTAGCAAAAATCACAGCCGAAGCGATGAAGCAGTTTATCTGGAGCCACATCATATGCCGTTTTGGCTTGCCCATGGAAATTGTGAGCGATAATGGCAAACAATTCACTGACAAGGATTAAGTATAATAATTTCCTTACAACCTTGTTCTTATTTCAACGTGCAAGCATATCTTATATTCAACAAGCAAACATGCAATATAAAGAGATGAATGGGGAATGCGCAAGATGCGAAGAAGGGAAAAACAAAATTTCATTCCAAGGCATTGAAATTTACAAGTTTACAAGATGATAAGATACAAACTACAAATAAAAATAAAAAAAAATGAAGGGCTTCTCAAGGTTTGTGGGTGCGGTGCTTAGGTTTTATGGGATTCATATATCCCAAGTCCATCCGTTTGGACTCGTGCGCATGACTCACTTTGAGTTCATGTGCAAATCTCAGCGCGAGGAGCCCACCCCTCGGCGCTTTCAGTTTTTTTACAAGCCCAAGATCCAAGATTCTTGGTTCTCATTTATTCCTCGCAGTCAGAAGGTGAAGTGCTCCACTGTTTCATTCAAGAGCCTTCATGACTGGTCTGAGTGGTTTTTTTACATCAGGGCTGGTGTGATCCCCATCCGCATGACGATGCGCGCGATCTCTTCTGCGCCTGCGGATGTGGGTGTCTTCAAGAACCCAACTGGCGCCTGGGTTAAAAAGTTGACCGCCGAACCATCCCCCGCCAAGAAAATTTGTGAGGAGGCGCTGGTGGGGGTCGGTATGAGCAGGAGGTGGGCTGACAGCGCGACTGAGCCCGTTATCCAAGTTGACGGCTTGTGTAAGTTGATCTCATTGCATTACTTCTGCGCGAATATAATTCTTTTTGCTGATATCATTTAACTTGTTTTGTGCAGTCGTCAAGGAGTATGTCCACGCCGCCTATGATGAGCATATGGAGGGTGGCTCCGTCGCGCTGGGCGCTGGGGAGGTTGGCTTCCCCGATCGCTTCGATGACATGTTCATCCCTGTTGATCTGGGATTTGTCTTCGACAGCGATGCGCCTGGTAAGCCTTTGTACTTATGCATTTTTCTTTATAATACCAAATTTGGCTAACATTTCTGTTGCACGTATAAATATCACATCAACTCCACAAGGAGAGGACATCAGATAACACACTGAAACAGACAAGAACAGAGTATTCAGCTATTAAGCAATACACTCTAAATTCCTTACTCTCACATATTATTATCTTCTCCCACAAATACTTATTCTCACACCGGAGGGTTACCCCAAAGAGGACCCCTCTGTCCCTTTCTGAGGGGTAAGTTTACGGTGCTGTTCATTTTGTAGGTGGAAGAACCCAGATCCAAGAGAAACCATCGGTGAAATAGCATAATCACACCCGAGGAAAGTAGATCGTCTACCAGTGAGTCGATCCACGTTTCTTCATTGGCGCCATCCACTGTTACAACGGCAACAAGATCTCATCAGATCTCTAAAAAACAAATTTTCACCATGGTTTCTGGCGTTCGTAACGTTGATCAAGTTCTGGAGGATATTGAACGTGAGGATGTTAATGAGGGACAACAGTTTCTGAGGGTGCCGCGTGATTCTACGCGCGCCACCAGTAACCGTCCCTTCATCACAACTCCTCATGACCAGACTGAAACTCCTCCAGACGATCTTACGTTACAAAATCTTGCCGGCGCGAAACAAAAGGGACCAATGGGTCCAGAAGATGAAACCAATGACCCCAAAGAATGGCTCATAAACGAGCAACGACGTCTAATGGACAAGTACAATGAGCTGGTCAAACAAAAAAAGTCAGCTGACTTAACACAAAGGCTAGCGTTTGACAAGCAAAACGTTCATGGAACAAAGAGGGCGCGCGCGCCGGAAGAGGGTCATTCTGTTCACACTGCACACACTGAGTTTAGTGATGAAGAAGTGCACAGCATGAGGAAGACGCGAGATACTCATGCAGGAGGCTCACAGCTCCGCGCGCACGTGAACATGGCGCCTGGAGCCAGAGCCGATCTGGATCTGCACGCGCCATACAGCCCACCAGTAAGAGGGCAAGTGGACGTAACCACACCATACAGGCCAGCCATCTTGGTGAAACATTCAAAGTTCACTGAGCGCATCGCGAAGGCCCCCATTCAGCACAAAACCAAGATGCCAAGTGGTTTGGGCAAATATGACGGCACAACAGATCCAGACGATTTCTTACAAGGGTTTTACAACACTGGAAACCTAGAAAGCTGGATGATGCCAACATGGTGTCACATGTTTGCTCACTGCCTCACGGGCGCGGCGCGAGTCTGGTTCGAGAGCTTGCCGACTGGGCAGATCGATGGGTTCGAGGAACTATTGGAAAAGTTCCAAGCCCACTTCGTACAGCAGCGCAGACACACGCGCGACCCTGATGACATCATGCATTGCGTGCGCAAGAATGATGAAACGATTGAAGACTACATAACTCGTTTCAATCAGGAGTCTCTGGCAATCGGAGGTATCACTGAGCAACTCTTGCGCGTGGCCTTTATACAAGGCGCGCGCAGTGATCAACTCCGCCGAGCTCTCGTAAGCAGAGATGGCATGCCAACCACTTGGGCCAAACTAATGGAAGCATCGCAAGTCTTCGCGAGAAATGAAAAGCAAATTGCCCAAGATAGGGCAAGAGAAAGAGCGCATCAAGCTGAGTCACCGCGCAGCAACGAAAAAAGGGGCAAACAGAACTCTGTATGGTCCAGGTTGCAATCAACCAGTTTTTCTTCCGCAGAAAAACAGGCGCAACCAAGCTCACCCCAGCCCCAAAAAGGCGTTCGTAATCGCGGGGAGGGTGACAAGAGGGAAGGCGGCAGAGATCCTAACAGACCTCTGCCAAGAATATGGACTCCCCTCACTAAAACGCCTTCACAGGTGTTAAGCACTGAGAATGTCCAATTCAAAAGCCCCAAGCCACTACACTACAAGGGACCATCAGACAGTGGCAAGTACTGTGAGTTTCACAAGTCCACAGGACACAACACTGATGCATGCCACCACTTGAAGGATGCAATTGAAAAAGATGTGAAATCAGGCAAGCTGGCTCACCTGGTTAAAAACTCAAGACCAGAAAATGAACAATCAGGAGCCTCAGCCAGCAAAAAGTACAAAAGAATCTGTGTAGCTGAGGGAGGAAGGCAAGGGCAAATATCAAGAAAGAGAAGCGCGCAAATCCAAGGAGATTGGCGCGAGCAACAAGTCATCTTCCCAAGAATCAGGGGAGGCCCTTCCATCAGTAGCCCTCTTGTCATCACCACACACATTGCTCATTATGAAGTGTCAAAAGTCCTGGTGGACACTGGCAGCGAATCAGACATCATGTATGAGCAATGTTTCAGGAAACTGGATCCGGCAGACCAAGCAAGGCTTGAGATTGTGAATGCACCGATCTCTGGTGTTTCAAATGAAATCATTCATCCCCTAGGTCAAATACAATTTGAGCTAACCATGGGGGATGAAAAACACAAGCGAGCCGAAGTTGTCAACTTCTTGGTCTTGCCCACCACTTCATGCCACAATATGATCTTGGGTAGGGAAACGATTGCCCAATTCAACGCCATACCGTCGCCCGCGCACGGCGCATTGGGGTTCCCAACACCAACAGGTGTAACTTTTGTATACCGAGATCATTTGTGTGCAGTGACAAGTACTCCGCGGGAAGGGAGGATGAAACTTCCAATGGCAGACAACGCGCCAGAGGAATGGATTCTCAACCCAAAATTCCCGGAGCAGACAATCACAATTGGCGCTACGATATCAGACGACACGAGGTTGAGAATGAAAAGATTGCTCACAGCATATATGTCGGTCTTCGCGTGGCAACACTCTGATATGACTGGGGTTCCGCTAGACCTGGCGCAACATTCTCTCAACACGTTCAAGTCTGTAGAGCCAATTGCTCAAAAGAAGAGAGTCATGGGGGATGAGAAGGCGAGGGCCATGAATGAGCAGGTTGAGGATCTATTGCGCGCAAACATCATCCGCCCGATACGATACCAGACATGGGTAGCCAATCCTGTGATGGTAAAGAAAGGTAACGGGTCGTGGAGGATGTGCATTGACTTCAAGGACCTCAACAAAGCGTGCCCAAAAGATTGTTACCCCCTCCCAAACATCGACGCAAAGGTGGACTCCGTGGCGCCATTCAAGCTCAAATGTTTCCTGGATGCCTACAAAGGCTATCACCAGATACAAATGGCACCACAAGACGAGGACAAGACCGCCTTCAGAACCGACAAGGGTGTTTTTTGTTACACAAAAATGCCCTTTGGTTTGAAGAATGCGGGAGCCACCTACCAAAGACTTATGGATGCCGTTTTCAGCGAGCAGATTGGAAGAAACCTAGAAGTCTATGTGGATGATTTGGTGATCAAAAGCAGGGAGGAAAAGCAAATGCTCAAAGACATCGAAGAAACCCTTGGGCGCCTAAAGGAAGTTAACATGAAGCTCAATCCGAGCAAATGCACTTTCGGCGTACTAGAGGGAAAATTTCTAGGTGTAATGGTCACCAAGGATGGTTTCAAGGTTAACCCTGAGAAGGTGGAGGCCATCCTTGACATGCCCTCGCCATCCACCATGAAAGAAGTCCAGAAGCTGAATGGTAGATTGGTTTCAATCAACAGGTTCCTAGCGAACCATGCAAGCAAATCTACCCCATTTGTCAACACATTGAGGAACTGCTTAAAGAAAAGCCAGTTCAAATGGACTCCTGAGGCCGAGCAAGCTTTCAGTGAGATAAAAGAATGTTTGATAAATTTGCCCGCGCTCACAGCTCCACTTCCTGGTGAAACTTTGACATTGTACCTATCAGCAGGAGAGCGCGCCATCGGCGCAGTATTATTGGTGGATCGCAAGGGAATCCAAACGCCAATATACTATGTGAGTCGGGTGCTGACAGATCCTGAGACGCGCTACTCCATCATGGAAAAGTTAGTTTTGTCACTAACACACGCGTCGCGCAAGCTTCATAGATATTTCAATGGTCATCCCATTGAAGTTCTGACTGGTTACAACATCCAGCAAGTCTTGCGGCGCCCCGCGCTCTCGGGAAGGCTGACAAAGTGGGCGCTGGAATTAGGTGAGCACACGATCGCCTATTAACCCCGTCCAGCAATAAAGGGACAAGTCTTGGCTGATTTCATTGCAGAAGTCCCCGAAGAAAAAATTGAGGAGGCTCAGCGCGAGGTAGACCCTCCGCGAGCCAATGATGAAGAAAATGTGTGGAGATTATTCACCGACGGAGCTTCAAACAACGAAGGATCCGGCGCAGGCCTCAAGCTGGTGGATCCAGAGAATCAGGAATATACTTACGCCATCAGGTTGGACTTCAAGAGCACAAACAATGAGGCTGAGTATGAAGCCCTGCTGGCGGGCCTGCGCATCGCGCACAAATTCGGAGTTAAAAAGCTGGAGGCTCATGTTGATTCATACTTGGTAGCAGCACAGGTCAATGGCCTTTATGATGCCAAGGAGAACACCATGCCTCTGTATCTAGAGCAGGCGAAAAAGCTCATTGAGCAATTTGACTGCTTCAGAATCATTCATATCCCGCGCAGCGAAAACAAGTCTGCTGACGCGCTGAGCAAGATGGCATCAACCAGCTTCGATCACTTTGGCAAAGATGTCAGGGTGGAAGTATTGAGCAACCCGTCGGTGGGAGCGAAGTCTGTCCTTGTAACTCATACAACCCCTTCATCATGGATAACTCCAGTAATGGAATTCTTGAAGAAGGGAAAAGTACCAGACGATCGCGCACAGGCGAGGAAGATAAGACACAAGTCGTAGAACTATGAACTGCTTGATGGTACATTATATCGACGCTCTTATCTTGGACCGCTCATGAAATGCCTAGATGCTGAGGAAGCAAGCTATGTGATCAGAGAGATACACGAAGGAATCTGTTGAATACATGCTGGCCCGCGCATGGTGGTTGCCAAGGCAATGAGCGCAGGTTACTATTGGCCAGGCATGTACTTGGACGCTTTAAAAGAGATCCAAAAATGCAAAGCATGTCAGAGCTATGCGCCAAACACCATGCGGCCAAAGAACAACTTGATTCCGGTGACCTCTGCATGGCCTTTCCACAAATGGGCAATCGATATTGTGGGCCCCCTACCGCAAGCGCAAGGACGAGTAAAATTTTTGGTAGTGGCAGTAGACTATTTTACAAAATGGGTTGAAGCCAAGCCACTAGCAAAAATCACAGCCGAAGCGATGAAGCAGTTTATCTGGAGCCACATCATATGCCGTTTTGGCTTGCCCATGGAAATTGTGAGCGATAATGGCAAACAATTCACTGACAAGAAGTTATCCAGCTGGCTCAAGGAATTGAGCATCAACCAAATCTTCACTTCGGTATACCACCCTCAGGGGAATGGCCAAGTGGAGCGCGCGAATCAAAGCTTGTTAAATGGGCTGAAGAAAAGGTTGGAGGGAGAATCCCATTCTTGGGTTGAAGAGCTACCTAATGTCCTGTGGGCACACAGGACATTAAGCAAAACCAGCAATGGCGAATCCCCGTTCAGCCTAACCTATGGAACGGAGGCAATGATTCCAGCAGAAATTGGATGCCCATCCCATAGAGTGCTCATGATGAGCAAGATTGATAACGAGCGCGAAAGAAGGTTGGATCTCAACTTACTTGAAGGCCGCAGAGAGGCGGCTATCATCAGTGAAGCCAAATACAAGAAAAAACTGGAAAAATATTACAACCAGCGTGTGAAAGAATGCCACTTCAAGAAAAATGATTTTGTCCTTCGAAACAATGAAGCTAGCCGCGCGATACCCCCGGGAAAAATGTCCCCCAATTGGGAGGGACCTTATCAAGTCTCGGAAGAATTGGGAAAAGGCGCATACGCTTTAAAAGATTTGAATGGAAAGAAGATCCCGCGCGCATGGAACGCGGCACAGCTTAGAAAATGTTTCATGTAAAAAATATCAAGTTTGTAATCAAGGCTTTTTAAGCCATTATGAATAATGATACGCGCTATCTTCTCTTAATGTGGATTCTATTACCTTTTGCATACATGTTTCACACTTCCCTTTATTAATTTTGAGCAATATGACAACATTGTATTGACATCAAAACGAAATAAAAACGAAGTAAAACATACATGCGCGAGCTTCAAGCTCAAACGCGTTAACGAGTCTTAACTCTAAAACGTCAGGGCCTTAGCCCAATTCTATTACCTTTTGCATACATGTTTCACACTTCCCTTTATTAATTTTGAGCAATATGACAACATTGTATTGACATCAAAACGAAATAAAACGAAGTAAAACATACATGCGCGAGCTTCAAGCTCAAACGCGTTAACGAGTCTTAACTCTAAAACGTCAGGGCCTTAGCCCAATAATGTGAGCCTTAGCTCAAATCGCTCACAACATCCATCCTACATACTGCGCAGCCTAACCATAAAAATACCTAAACACAACTAAGGCAAAACAAATGCCAAAACATAGTTGTTAAGGTCTCAGGTCGAGGTCGCGCATGCAATTGTAATGGATATCTGAGCAACACAGATTGATACGTAAAGGCTAAAAACTCATAATTCCATATAATAAATGCGCGATAGCGTCGCGCAAAAGAGGAATAATGAAAAAGCCTAGGCACGTGTCAACATAATCAAGATATGGCAAAATCACTTACAATATGACAAGGATTAAGTATAATAATTTCCTTACAACCTTGTTCTTATTTCAACGTGCAAGCATATCTTATATTCAACATGCAATATAAAGAGATGAATGGGGAATGCGCAAGATGCGAAGAAGGGAAAAACAAAATTTCATTCCAAAGCATTGAAATTTACAAGTATGCAAGATGAAAAGATACAAACTACAAATAAAAATAAAAAACATGAAGGGCTTCTCAAGTCTCCACGTCGACGTCAGCCTCTTCATAGTCATCATCATCGCCCTCAGCATCTGGCGCAGCCCGCTCCTCATCTCCAAACTGACCATAGTCAAGTTCTTCGTCTTGAATGGATTCTTCTATCACAATAGTGTCAGGAGCGGATCCTTTGGCCACGCCAGAGCCGCTAGCAACGCCAGCATTCCCCGCGCCATCATCGCCGCCGCCAGCCCCCTCGCACTCGTCAAGTAATTTCTTTAGCGCGCCGAGATCGGGCTGGTCAGCAAGCGCGGATATCTGCAAATCATAAGGAAAAATATGAGTATAAAAGGACTTGGAAAATAAGTCAAGTTTATCTCGTTAAGGTTAAAATACCTGTGCAAGGATGGGAATGGGAGTATTCAAATACTTCTCCCCCATCGCGGCCATGTCCGCGCAGGCAGCGTCGCTCTGATAAGGGTACTCGGATGGGTTCTTCTTCAACATGCCATATTCATAGCCATCCGTAAACCCTTCAGCTCGACCAACCAAGCGCGCGGCAGCGTTGCAGTCCATCACAAGGGCCTGAAACTCGTCTGAGTATTTCATCGCGTAAGCGCAACGAGTCATGCCCTGTGAGATCAGCCATTGGCGATCCTGCGCGAGGGAAGCAACAGACGTCTCGAGGGCAGGAACCTGAGAGTTTAATAACTCAACAGTTTCCTTAGTCTGTTTCAGCTCCTCTTTGTCGGACGCTGCTGCCGCCAAGGTTTCTTCCTTCTCCGCCCGCGCAGCATCAAGTGCTTCCTGGCTAGACGCTGCCGTCGCCAAGGCTTCATCTTTATCGGCCTGCGCGGCCGCCAGCTCCTTCTTCAGGCGGGCAACCTCACTCTCCAGCGATGATTTGTCAGTTATAGACTGGACAAGAGCTTGGTCACGCGCCTCCGCGTCCAGCTCCAAGTCGCGCACTTGGCGCGCGTACTTGGCCGCGTCCGCCTCGGCTGCCTGCAGCTTCTCCCGCGCAGCCTGGAGCTCATGCCCGCGCTTCACAAACGCGGTGTTGGCACTTGCCCTGTTCTCACTGAGCTCTGCTTGGAGCTTCTCAGCTCTCTCTCGAGCATCAGAAAGATGCCAAGCAGATACTTTAGCCTCTTGCTTGGCTTCCGCAAGAGCATCACGTACCTTCACGTAATCATAGCGTAGCTCTAGGGAAGCAGCAAAGAAAGCCGACCCAGCAAACAGATGGTCTTTCAGCAAGTCATCGCGAGCGCGGGCCTCCTGAAACCTCCTTTCAGCTGGAGGCACAGAATGAGCCCAGAAGTCCTCACACACACCCATGGATTGAAATGAGCTGTCCTCAGTAATATTCCATCTCGGGCGGTAAATGTGATCGGCTTCCTGCAAACACAAAAAAAATTATCTAAGTCATCAAAACACTAAGATGGAAGTCTGCGCAGCGGAGCAAAAACGAACCTATACCTGCGGGGATGAAGCAGAAAAGTCAGCGCCAGGCCCACGAGAAGACTCCGCCACAAAACCTCGTGGCGCGACAGGGCTGGCGCGCCCACTGTCGGGGCCTTCACCTTCAAACTCCTCATCCTCCTCTGAAACAGGCCTCTTCTCCTGCGACCTAGAACCAAAATCAGTCTCGCGAGGAGGGCTGTGCGCAGGAGGAGGTGAGGGAGGTCTCGACGCCGCCAGGTCGGCGCGTAAAACGGCCTCCTGCTCCTTTGTAATCCCGATAAGGGGAGATTCAGCGCTTGCAGGAGCAGGAGCAGAGCCAACGGCGCTGGCACCAGCGCCAGGAGTGCCGCCAGCAGCTTGTGCGCCAGCTACGACTCCTATGAAAAAATCAACAAAAAGAAATGGTTCATGACTTGATCTAAAAGAAAAAAGTCAGAAAATACAAGCACAATACGTACCTTGGCGCAACTCCGTTCGCGAGGCAAACATCGCCATGAAGTCCATTCTACCCTTTTTCGAGGGTAAAACAGGGGACTTCGAAGCGACCTCCGGCGCAGCCTCGGCATCTTGTTGCGCTGTCGCCGGCTCTACAAACATTTGAGTGAGCAAAGATCCATTAGTAATTCTATCATAATCGCGCTCATAGAACCATGAAAGATAAGCAAAGGATAAGCAAGGTATACCTGTCGAAGGCGCAACGCCGCTTCCCTTTTCCCCCGCGCGAAGGGAGGAGGTAGTAGCACCATACCTCGTGTGGACAGGAGGTCTGCCCACTTTTTGAGGCAGGGAAGACAAGGAAAACTTGGTGGTAAACACCTGGGTTTTCTCAAGTCCCTTCGCCTGAGTAGGAGGATCCTGAGTAACAGGGGCAACATCTTTTTTCTGTTTCTTACTGGCCCCTGCGCCAGTTTTCCCCTTAGCTTTACGCTTTAGTTGGGGCGCCTCCTCCTCCTCCTCCTCTTCCGCGAGCTCCAGCTCGTAGTTTTCGAGCGCATCTACAATACACGCAACAGAAGTGTTAGCAAAATTGGGTATTATAAAGGAAAATGCATAAGTACAAAGGCTTACCAGGCGCATCGCTGTCGAAGACAAATCCCAGATCAACAGGGATGAACATGTCATCGAAGCGATCGGGGAAGCCAACCTCCCCAGCGCCCAGCGCGACGGAGCCACCCTCCATATGCTCATCATAGGCGGCGTGGACATACTCCTTGACGACTGCACAAAACAAGTTAAATGATATCAGCAAAAAGAATTATATTCGCGCAGAAGTAATGCAATGAGATTGACTTACACAAGCCGTCAACTTGGATAACTGGCTCAGTCGCGCTGTCAGCCCACCTCCTGCTCATACCGACCCCCACCAGCGCCTCCTCACAAATTTTCTTGGCGGGGGATGGATCGGCGGTCAACTTTTTAACCCAGGCGCCAGTTGGGTTCTTGAAGACACCCACATCCGCAGGCGCAGAAGAGATCGCGCGCATCGTCATGCGGATGGGGATCACACCAGCCCTGATGTAAAAAAACCTCTCAGACCAGTCATGAAGGCTCTTGAATGAAACAGTGGAGCACTTCACCTTCTGACTGCGAGGAATAAATGAGAACCAAGAATCTTGGATCTTGGGCTTGTAAAAAAACTGAAAGCGCCGAGGGGTGGGCTTCTCGCGCTGAGATTTGCACATGAACTCAAAGTGAGTCATGCGCACGAGTCCAAACGGATGGACTTGGGATATATGAATCCCATAAAACCTAAGCACCGCACCCACAAACCTTGTCATCGGGAGACGAAGGTTGCAGTGGGTGAAAAAATGGCAGTAAAGGGATATATAGCCGGTAGGCGGGTCCGCCGCCGTTTGCCCGGCCCCAGGCAACATGCAGCCAAACACAGGGAGAAAACCCTGAGAGGCGATAAGGCTGTCAAGATCAGCCTGCCTTAGTTTGCAGGGGATTGCATTCCACTTCTTCACGGCCTTGGTCCTCCCTACCTCCTCCGATGAGGCCTCAGCAGCCTTCTTCCCCTTGCCGGTCTTCTTCAATGTAGACATTACTAACGATTTTCTACGGCAATGGATGGGGGAGAATGTGTCGTCTGAGCTATCAAACATACAACTGTGACAACGAACAAAGGATGCTTCTGAAGAACAGATAGCTGGAAGCAGAACAAAGGTAATCGGAATACAAAGAAAGAAAAGAGCTCTGAATAATAAACAAGAAGATGAAGTATAAAAAACTCTAAGGGCTGGCTTTTATAGGCCCAGGAGAGAGAAAATTTGGTGCTGATCGGACTTCACGCGCCCCCACTCGCAGGTGTAAGCCAACGCGAGCGCGACACGTGTCCTTGCCACTGTGTGAGGGGACACGAAAAGAAACTGTACAGCTGCTGCCAGAGTTCACGCGCCACCACTCGCAGGAACGGACCAACGCGAGCGCGACACGTGTCCCTGACAGCATGTGAGGGGACACGAAAGGCAACTGTAGCACCTCGAGCACACGAAAGGCCTGACACGTCTCCATCACTGACGCATGTCAGCAACAACCAACCACGTGCAGGGACGATTCGTTTGCAACAAAAAGGATAGAATTTCGCGCAACGATGAGTAATAAGAAGAAAAAGACAAACCACTACTAAAAGAGCAAACTGTTAAGTCTAATATCTATCTTGCCTCGCTCGCGCGAGACAAGACACACATTAGACTGGGGGGGCTTGAAGAGGTATGTACCCGCCTCAACACCGAGCGAGGCGGGTCAACCCACAAGATATGGACAAGAGGCTTGAAATCAAGACATTATGAAGGCACAAAGCCAAAACCTACGCGCATGGCGCATATCACATATGCTCACGCATATCACATATGCTCATGCATCACATGCTCAGGCATCATATGCTCAGGCACCACAGATGCTCAGGCATCACATATGCTCACGCATCACATATGCTCACGCATATCACATATGCGCGCGGCGCATCCGCGCGTGGCGCATATCACATGCTCGTGCATATCACATCTGCGCATGAAACATCTGTGCGTGAGAATAAAGAGAAGACCTCGCGCATCCTCAGGATAGGCGCGTATCACACATGCACATAATCAACCTCGTCCTTATCCAAATCAGGATTAGGGCAACCTTGATTGTGCACGTCAGACAACCTTCCAGAAGGTATCTTTTTAAGGAATAAGAATATGCTGATGTTGACAGCTGCCAATGAAAGGTGGACAACTCAGCAAAACCCATGTGCTACCACGTGATTATAACCAATGAAAAAGCACCAGGTGTCCAAAAGGACACGTGGCGCAAAGCAACTGGAAGAGGCCAACAAAGCCCTAATTGGGTCTGAGCCCAATCATGGAAAACCCTAGCACTATAAATATCACATCAACTCCACAAGGAGAGGACATCAGATAACACACTGAAACAGACAAGAACAGAGTATTCAGCTATTAAGCAATACACTCTAAATTCCTTACTCTCACATATTATTATCTTCTCCCACAAATACTTATTCTCACACTGGAGGGTTACCCCAAAGAGGACCCCTCTGTCCCTTTCTGAGGGGTAAGTTTACGGTGCTGTTCATTTTGTAGGTGGAAGAACCCAGATCCAAGAGAAACCATCGGTGAAATAGCATAATCACACCCGAGGAAAGTAGATCGTCTACCAGTGAGTCGATCCACGTTTCTTCAGTTAGTATTTTTTTTATTTTTAAAATAATTTTTTTACTATACATCCGTGACTAAAACCATTTACAAACCATTTTAAAATGATAATCTAGTCGTCCCGGTGTTTTTGTATCATTATCTAGTCGGCATGTTCACGATCTAGTCGTCCCTAATTTTTTATAACGCCTTTTCAAAATCTTCATTTGATATGATCTAGTTGTCCAACATAATTTACTAGTCGGCCCGTGTTTTTTAACAACGTGATCTAGTCGATTTTGATCTAGTCGGCGTTTTCACGATCTGTCGGCACGTTCACGCCGAGTCGGACCGACATAGACATGAATGCGGTCGTCGGGCCGACTGCTTTGTTGGCGCTTAGATTGTCTTCACGAAACAGTCGTCACGTCAGCTTTATGAACATGTGTTCGTTTTTCATTGGCTATACGATCTAGTTATCTTGGATTACTAAAAAAGTCGTTTCGTCTATTTTGTAATGGACATTTTGGAAATTCTTTGTAAAAGATGGACAAATTTAGAAAACCATTTTTTAAAAAGGTTATTATAGGAATTTCCCTCAAATAAAGATGGGACCATTGGCTAGTAATTTGTTTTTTTTTATTAAAATAACTTAGTTAATTTAAAGTTTGAAATAAAAGGAGGCTTGAGTCTTGAACTTCTGTGTTCAACCCTACAACCTCGCATTTCATGCAAAACTAAATTGGCCATTTTGAGATTTAGTATGTGGTCGTTTGATTTGGTATTATTAAGGTTCGATGCATTTTTTTTTCCTAATGATCATGTTCTTTTAATATTGTTGTCATTTACAACATACTAAAATCAGTTTTGCTTTAATTATAGGGTTCTAGTTGAAAGGCTTCGATGAGCCTCTTTAGTTGCAACTCAATGATCTATGTCATGATGGCGTGTTTGTGTGATCGACTCTTCAGTTATAAGATCCCACAGTTATTGTTGGAATGGGTAGTCTCGGAAGGTAATACTCATTTCTTCTTTAAATCGTAATTGACCTTATTGATAATAGGGATGAGATCAGTATCATACAAATACAAAAAATATTGATACTTAATTTAAAAATAAGTAGGTACCGAATATCGTAATCGGTTCGGTACCTTAGAGGTGCTAAACTTTTTTAATCAGTTAAAGTTTTGATATTAGATATCCAACCAATTTAATTTCTTACCTAAACCTTTTTAAAAAACTAAAATAAAAATTAAATAGGTTAAACGGGTAAACCCGTGAACACGGCAATGCTAATCCGAAAGGACCCGCTTAGCTAAATGAGTTAGCATGTTTGACTCAAAACCGACCCGAACCCGTTCATGCCAACTCATACGCAGTAATTTTAGGCATGTAAATTTACCTTAGTTTCGAGGTTCAATCCTGATTAGGTTTGACTGGTGTTACATGGAACTCATTTTGCTATATTTATGTGATTGGAAGATGAAAATTAATCAAAATTAGGTTTCCTTAGTTTATGTGGCCAGTTGTGAATATGATCATAAGTAGGTACATATTAGCCACTATAGTTTATGTTTCAGATTTAGTATGATCATTTAATTAAGGTTTTTCTTGTTGTGAATATGATCATTTTTCTGCATTGGAAAGCTACCTACCATCTCTTTGATGGACTATAGTTGGTTAAAATTCCAACTATTTTGTTTTTTCCAAAGTGGTAAAACTTCGTTGGGTCTTAACGTTTGCATGATAGAAAATAAAATACGTGTGATATTTAAACTAGTAATTGAGGTTTGCATATGTATGGATAGAAAATAGCATACATGTGACAAGTAACAACTAGCAACTTTCATCATTGGTTTTACATGCATTCAGAAGAATACAAATGTATGATCGTTACTGGTAGAAGATGGAAGATGAATGACACTTAGTACAAGAACTAACCCAAATGATTGTTGGGTTGGGAGGGGGGGGGGTAGAGGTGAATATAAAAAAACCCGAACCCGGAACCGACCCGAAAAAATACCCGGAACGGTTTTTGTTAATAGCCGGGTTTTTAATCCCTGAACCCATACCCGACCCTACCCGTAGGGTACGGATAGGGTATGCATTTCAGTACCAAATCCCGTACCTTGAACCGGACCCGATTTATACCCAGTAATACCCGAAAACCGGAATCGGTTCCATACCCGGAACCGGTTTTCACCAATACCCGAAACCGGGTTTTTCAAATGCCCGATCTATACCTGAAAAATACCCGAAAACCCCCTTAAAAAGTGCAACCCCTTAAAAAAATTCAATCTAACTAAAATTTAACTTTCTGATTTTTTAGAAGAAAAATATGAAATTTACTTTATGATTTTTTAGAAGAAAAATATGAAATTTACGTATAAAGTGCATTAACAAGTTGTTAAATAGATTTAGAAAGACAAATTTGTTACTGATAAGTTGATAACGAACTTGGTGTTTATGACGTTATCAAATTTAAAACGTCTTGTATTTAATAGTTATAACATTTTGTCAAATGTTATTATAGAAATACTTATATTTGAGTATACATCCTCATGAGTAGGGGTGCTTATCGGGTCAACTTGATCGGGTTTCGGGTTAATCAGGTCGGTTTAGTCGGGTTTTTCTTAAAAAATATCTAACCCGAAACCCGACCCTATTAAGGTTCGGGTTTGTCGGTTGACCATGTTACTTTATAATTTGAAGTTGATTTTTATGTTTGTAACTCGTGGGTTGCAAAATTTCTCATTCTACTCAAGTTTCAATTTATTTCACAAGTAATTATCTTATAATTACATATAGGCTTGTAACGAACCGAACGGACATGAACAAAGGCATGCCCGTGTTTGTTCGTTTAACTTTAAACGAATAAGATCACGAACACTTAGTCAAACAAATATTTGTGTTCATGTTCTTTCGTTAAAAAATGAGCATGTTCATGTTTTTTAGGATCGTTCATTTAAAATCTAAATGAACATGTTCGTGTTTTTTTAGGATTGTCCATGACCTCATGGCTCAAAATATTATAGAAGCATATATATTGTTATGGGCCTTTATCTAAACAAACCAAAGAAGGCCCATCCCTTTTCACATTTCAAGACTAAAATCATAACTGTGATATCTCAGCTAGTAGGGGTGTTCTTTGGGTTCGTTTTTTAGGTTTCGGGTTTTGGGTCGGGTTCTTCGGGTTTCAAAGTTTTAATTCTTCACCCGAAACCCAACCCGAATCTCTCACTGGTTTTTCGGGTTTGGGTAATTCGGGTTCGGGTTTTTTCGGGTTGGGTTAATCGGGTTTTGAGTATCCTAGAAAACAAAACAAAAAACAAAAAAAATTAAAAACTACAATGCTAAAACTAAAATAACATATTATTCTTTTGCTCGTAAGCAAATAATCAAATATTAAATCAATAAAACTTGATAAAACAATCCAAAAAAAGAGTAAAACTAACTCGAACCATAATAGCTTTCAATCAGGCGTGATTTAGTTGCTCGATTACGGTTGCTATTAGTAAACGGAAAACATAAATTAACAACAAACAATCGATCTATAATAGTTGTAATGACAACAATCGATTATGACTAGATTTTGATAACTTTAGTGGCTAAGACTAAGCATATTATACCTAAATATATATTTAATTTCAAAACTAAAAGTTTGTTCGGGTTAATCCGAAACTTATAAATCAAACCCCGAGAACCAACCCGAATGACTTCGGTTCGGGTTCGGGTTCGGGTTAGTCTTTTCTCAGGTTCGGGTTTTTCGGGTCGGGTTAGTTCGGGTTCAGGTACGTGTTTTCTCGGGTTGGGTTTCGGGTAAAAGTGACAGCCCTACCAAACAGTGACAACCCTTCCCCCCCTCCAAGAGGTGCACAAATCGGGTTTTCCAAATACCCGGTTTCGGGTATAATTGGGTATTGGAAAATCGAGTGTTGGCAATACCTGAGTCGGGTTCGTGTCCGGGTATTGTCTCTAAAAACCATACCCTATGTATCGGTTCGGTTCGGGTATAGAACCGAGTATTCTAAATGAATACCTTATTTTCGGGTTTTTTCGGGCTTTTTCCGAGTATATTCAGGTATAGATTGAATTTTTTAAGGGGTTGCACTTTTTAGCGATTGTCATGTGTCATATATAAAATCAAAAAATTTCCAATATTGTTTTGAAAAAGGACTTTGATTTATATAATACAAATCATAGGAATATATAAAGCACCAAGCTTTCATTTATATTTCCCAACAAAAATGGAAAAAAGATACCTGGCATATGGAAAAAATTAAAAACACATCGAAGCCAGGTCTAAAAACTTTTAGAATGCGGTAGCCACCTTAGCCACTAAAGCAACAACCAGAATTGGTGTTTTCTCATTAAACTGATTTTAATATAATTTTTTGGAATATATTAACTTTTTTAAAAATTTTAATCGGGGACCTAAAGCCCTAGCTTCACTCGATATCACTGTAGGGTCGGCCCTGAATGCAGAAATTCACATTGCAACATTCAGTTCATTCCCTCCTCCATTGAAATTAAATATTAACTTTAGATATATTTATAAGTCAATTTCGTCTATAAGATAGTTTTTTTAACTCCATCATATATAACATACAAGAACAAATTTCACGTATCTATTTTTATTACACAAATCAACATAATTTATTTATTCGTTTGTCTGTTTCTCTTTAATGCCTTGCTGGTCTTTATTTAATGAAGGTTTGAATGAAAAAGGATACAAAATCCATTTGAAGTCTACAATTATTAGCCCTACAGCCATTGATATACGGATACGAGTTATAGTATCTACTTTACTTTTACGAATCAACAAACATGGCTCAAAATTATAACCACGGGTTAACTTTTTTCTTATTTTCACTTATATTTTAGACACAAAAATTTTGTCAACTACAAGACATGCAAAAAATTCTAAAGCGATTTTCCGTTCAAAATCAAAAGTTGAAAATGATAAAGTGACCAAAATAAATGGTCGAATCTACACGGGATGCTTTCATCAGAACAGAATTTGGCTTTTGTTGTAGGGAGTTGGTTGGTTGATGAAGATATCATTAAGGTAGGCAGAATGGTAATTGATGTGACATGGCCCGGGAAACTTGTGGAGCTGCAAGTTAAGGGCCCAGTATATGAAACGCTCACAAAGGGATGTGTGGTTGTCGATAGCTGAAAACCAGCTGAGAAATTTACTGTTAAATTGTTGGTGGTAGACCCGGAAGTCAGCTTCAACAGCAGGCTAAGGGAGTACATGCGTATTTGCCACAAGCCAGCCTCTCCGGTAGTTGTGTTGGGGGGGTCGGATGCACTGTTGACCGCGCAATGGAGAAGGAATTAGGACAACCGAGGTGTTTAAAGACAGGGGATATGGCTGTTGTTTCTCTTACATCAAAAAGTGATGAGGTATTGCTTGAGAAGGTCTCCGAAAACCCAACAATGGGTTGGGTTACTATTCTCGATTTTGAGGAAGAAAAGGTGATTGCAGTCAGAGCAATCACCGATGTAGATATAGTTGCCCCCCCCCCAAAGGACCAAGTCCTTCGCCTACTGCTGCAAAGAAGAAAAACCGACCAAAGCATAACAAGAGGAAGAATAACTAGAATAAAATATGATGAAATGCAGTACTAAGACTTTGTTCTTTTATTAAACCTTGTTATATGTTTACCTGTATGGATGGGAACGCGATTTTGGAATGTAAAACATCGATTAAAGCATAACTCAGTGTTTCAAAATCGGTGCGTACCGGCCGGTTGAACCGGTTATACCGGATTTCATAAGTCGACCGGTATTTAGAGCCCGTTATTTTTGGATGAATTGCTAGAACATCGTACCGCCGGATTTTTAAAAAATACCGGTTTTATATCTAAAATATTTTTGATATTTTTGGTGGCCCATATATTTTAAAATTGACATTTAGCATAGCAGATAAAAAAGAGACGAGTGCACACCGTAAACAACGGTTCATTAGTTAACCAATTTTGTGTCATGTAAATCCAATGTTGGTTTCTTTATATCTTTTGTAATTGACTAATTGCCTATACAAAGTAAAACTTTCTATCTAACTCAACCATTGTTCATGTTTGATATTTGGTTCAAGTTTGATTTTTACTAATGTACTTTTGGGATAATTTTTGTGTTGAAATTGTATTTATATGAAATTACAATGGAAATTATTTAACTCGGTTGAACCTTCCGGTACATTTCGGTTCAACCGGTTGTATCGTTTTTAAACTAAATCCGGTATAAATAAAATAACTGATTTATAAAACATTGGCATGACTTCATATTGTTAAAACAAAGTAACAAACCAACCAAATAAATTGCAATACAACTTACTTTCTCTTTTACTTATGAATCTCCAACATGACAACAAAAATCATTAATATTTTTTTAAAAGACAAAAAAAAAACTAATTACTTTTAATTCAGTTTTACTAATATAGTAATATATTTCAACTATGGGTGATAATAAACAAAAAAGTTAAGTGTCATTTTGGTACCTGTGAGTTGTTCAATTACGCAACTTTAGTACAATTGTTGAATTTATTGCAAATTGCTACCTCACAATTTTAAAAGTTGTCATTTTAGTACTTTTTCTAACCCCGTCTATTTTGTCTGTTAAGTCAGGGGTAAATTGGTAAATTTGTTTATTCTATTTATTTTATCTTTTGAGCTAAGTGTCATTTTCAGACTTGTGATTTGTTCAATTACACAACTTTAGTACATTTTTTGAATTTATTGCAACCGGATATTTTGATTTATTTTAGATACGTAAGCAAACGAAGAGAGACACTACATTTTACACTTAAAAGATCTCTCTAACCCTCATGAACATATCAACCCCCCCCCCCCCACCGAGCTCTTATCGATCCTTCAAACCCTAACCAGTGTTCATCTTCAATGAATTACGATATGGTGTTTTACCCATGCGGTTCGTCGTGGTTCGTTCATCTACAAGTTCAATTGATGTTATACTAAGAGGTGCGAAGTTGTGGAATTTTTATTTGGCTAGATCCTCCGATGTGTCAAAGAGTTATTGTTATCATGCTCGAACTTCTGAACAAAAAAAATAAATGCACATGAAGAGAATGCAAGAAAAATGGCTAAGATGAACTCAGATCTTGAGCTACTGGAAGTAAAGTGGCCATCAAGAATAAAATGCTAAAAAATATGTTATACATTTCATGATTGTTTTTCATCTTCTATCATGTATTTTCGTTACCTTTTAATTGTAATATGTAATATATAATGTCTCTTTTGGTTTGCCTATTTATCCAAAACTAATCAAAGTATCTAGTTGTAGTAAATTCAAAAAATGTACTAAAATTGCATAATCGAGTAAACTACACGTATGAAAATGACACTTGGCTCAAAAGAGAAAATAAATAAAATAAATGAAATTACTAACTTACCTCTGATTTAACGTATAAAATAGACGTGGTTAGAAAAAAGTACTAAAATGACAAGTTTTAGAAAAATGAGGTAGCCATTATAAATTCAAAAATGATACTAAAGTTGCGTAACTAAACAAATTACATGTACCAAAATGACACTTAACATAAATAAAAACAGCAAATAGTTATAAACATTTCTATCGACAGCAATATAACTATGAATCACAATAATGGTATTGTAAATTTAATAATATTAATCCAAGACCATAGTATATAAAACAGTCCGTCTCAAAATAATAACATGTGCCATTGAAGACCGGATTCGACTGGGGAGACTCATCGGGAAAGTTTTTTGTCCGGAATATAAAAAGTATTTTGACTAGAAAAACTTTGGTTAGGCCCATTCCAGTCTTTGATTGGAACAACTAGACCCCTAAGAAAGTGAAAGTAAGGATTGTTGCTTGGAGGGCGATTATCAATCTTGCCGACACTAGATGCTTAATTTGGTGAGGAGAAATATTCCGATAAGCTCTTTGGTTTGCCCAGCCTGTGGTAGGGACGATGAGTAGGTTGATCATGTATTTATTTCTTGCGAAGCAGCCCAAGAGGTGTGGTGCTTGATTTCCCAATTGCGCAAGGTATCCTCAATTTATGCCCTTTAGTGTCCAGGATTTTGTGGAGTTACATTCATACTCCTTATTTTCTAAAGATGAAGCTAAAGCATTACATGTGGTTTGCTTGGTTACGATGTGATATATTTGCAAGGAGCGAAATGTGGTGGTTCATAATGGGACTCTGATTCAGATACCGAGCTTGATCGAAGAGATAAAATAGATCGGTTTCCTTTGGATTAAGAATAGGTCCAAAAGGAAAGGGTTGACGTGGGAATATAAGAGTAGGTTTCGGCTTTTTTTTTTTGTGTTTTTAATGTTTGTTTTTGTTTCTTGGGTTGTGTTTGTTTGGGCTATTGTCGGTTGCGCGGTGTGGATTGTGTAACGATTTTAGCCTTGCTACTTTATTAATAATTTTTTTTGTTGCTTAAAAGGTAAATAGAAAAACAATTCTCAACATGTTCAAAAAATGAAACGTTTTTCAAGATCATTTAGAAAAAAAAATCTAATAAGTTTATAGAGATTTTATGTTTTATAATCTAACTCTTTGATGTCATTAAATGCATATTTATGAAGCACGGGCAAGCAAGAAGCTCTAAAGTCTAAACCCCGTTAAAAGAAAATCTTACAAGATTACATATCTTAAATTAAAGCACAATTAGAAAGATATAATCCTAAGTGATCAATTAGGGCTCTTTATTTTTAATTGCAACATGAAACTCGATCTGAATAAGTATTAAATTGAACTCGAAAGTGCGCGTACTCATAAAACCCGAACCGGAATCTAAGAAACCCGTGTACAATCCGAACTAATATGAGTCGAATACCGATTACTTTTTAATGGGTTTTTGGTAAACCCGAATAACCCATTTGACTAAGTATTTTATTCAATTATTATATCACCTGCCTTATACTATTCAATGAACGTTGCTTCCTATCCAATTCATTTTTTAAGTCGTCTATTTTATTCCGAGTCAACCCCACCTATCGATTACGATTCCAACATTCACTAATCTAGAGATTAGATATGATTATTTATTCAATCAATCAATCAATTTTTTAGACCCAGGCTATGAGCCGATCAATTATTTATTCCATCAATCGAAGCGTTTTCCAGACTCTTTCGATTGGATTATGTGGTTTGTTATTTGCTTATGTAAGTTAAAACTTAAAGATGATATATTTGTTTGATTTTTAGCACATATATATATTTTTAGTTTTTAGGTCAAATACTTGAAACCCGATATGATTAACCTGTACTCATAAAACTCAAACCTAAATAACCCAAGGGAGATTAGGGTCGGGTATGAGTACTCGAAAAACAAAATCTCGAACCAGAGGAACCGACCTGAAAAACCTGATGTGCTAAAAACAGTCAATAAATATTAACTAAATTAAACAAGTAATAAAAACTAGACCTAAGACTCAACTAAACAAAACACCGGCAAGTGAACCGGTCAATTGTACTAAGCTAAGTACGTCCGGAATATCGAACCCACAGGACTCTATAAATTACGTTAATTAACTAATTAGACTCGACTTACGACACGACTATTTATTATAAATGTTTTAAGGGGGATTTTAAACTAATATTAAACTAAGAAAGTAAATAAACAAGTAAACGAGAAACAAGCAATCAAACACAAGATTGAAACCAATAAGAGAAGAAATCTACCTAGGTAAGAATCCCATGCATCAACAATCATCAAGCAATGGACAAATAACATGATTATGGAAACTGATTTCTAAACGTATTCATCTAACAAACCCTAAGGACCTTTGACTGAATCAATTGAAATCCCAAAGAACAATTATTAGATTATTAAGCAATCAGTATTATTGATTTCCGCAAAGTCATAAATTAGGGTTAATTAATAGTATCTAAAGCAAGCAATCTTACGAAACACTAAACTCTAGATAACTTGATAAGCTAACATGACATCATGAACATGGATCAACACAATAAGCAAGAATATTGTCACTAACTATCCTAGCATGCAATTGACCAAGACACATGAACAATTCATCACCTTATAGCTATTGGAATTTAGCAAAGCATTTAAAACCCTAACCAACAATTAACAAGCTTCTATGATCTAATAGGCCTATTCAACCATAATAATCAAAACACCAAGTAATGATTAAACATAAACCCTAAATCTAAAGAACACAATCAAAAGATAAAAGATCTATGTGAAGCAATAGTTAACAATCAACCAAGATAATAAATACTTATACGCATCATGAAAGCAAAATCAAGTCTTTTACTATTAAATCAACGAAACCATAATCAAAGCATAAGTCCAAAGCAAGAATCAAGTCTTAAACATGTTCATCAAACCTAGGTAGACATGAAGTCTAGCCTAGAATCATTATTAAAAACAATCCTAAACAAGTATTAAATACAAAGAGGAAAGACATGACAAATAATGAACAAGGAACGAAAGTTAGAGCGATAAAACCCTTTGCGATTGATCCTTGAACACCCGGATGAAAGAACTCTTGATCCTCCTTGGTTCCTAGCTTCAAATCACCTTCAAACCCTTAATAATTCTCTCAAAATCGGCTGGTGGCTTAAGGTTGTGTCAGGTTTAAGTTAAAGGTGTTTAAATAGCGAAAACAAAGCCCGACAATAAGCAAAAACGAAATAATTTTAGCCCAGTTGTGCCTAGGCTCCGCGCCTAGGGCTTTTGGCCTTTCCCCTTGGCGCGGCGCGGCGTGCTCTTCTATGGGGGCCGGTCAGACCGGCCCGGTCTGACCGGTTCTCTGCTCTGGTTCTTCCTGACGCGTTCCGGATCTCCGTTTCGGCTCGTTTTAGCTCGTTTTTTCGCCCTTTTTAATCATGATCAAATCCCAGAACCTACGAAACATAAAAACGTTAATAGTATACAGATCTCGACTAAAAAACGAACAAAAACTAATAAAATATTATTTAAAATATACATGGGAAATATAAATATTTAGCATTATATCAAAACCCGAAACCCAAAAGTACAACCCGAATACCCATGCGGTCAATTATATTGACAAGGTTATTTGTAATTTTTAGTCACATAATTGTTTGTAATGTTTGTTTTTATTTTAATAGTAGTAATTTATTCAAATGTGTTGAAAAGGAAACACGATTTGAGTGCCATATGAAAATTTGATAAGGTTATACATCTTACAGTATTGTATTCATTTCTCCCTATAGGATACTCCATCATTCATGTGAAACTAAAATTGTGAATTGTAAGCATGTAAAGAATTATGATAAACATTTTCAAGGGTTATATTTAAGAACTAAGGCCACTCGTAGTGGGGGCAAAGGTTAGGCGATTTTGGGTGAAGACGGGCGAGAACACACCACCCCCTCCCCGGGCGATTTTAGGGGCGATAAGGATGGGGCAGGGTATTTATCGCCGTGTTTGTTTAGAAAATAATAATATAATAATAAATATAACCGTTGAACGGTCAAATTAAAAAAAAAAACAAAATTATATATATATATATATATATGGAAACACAAATACCCCCTTTAATCCAAACTCAAATCCATTACATACATTACATATAACCAAATTCTTCAAAAATACAACAAAAATGAATCCTAGAAACCGTCCGAACCAACCGAGCCACCCATTCCCTCCCTTCAATCAATTCAACGGTTCGCAAAACCAACCAAACGTAAACATGCAATGGAACCCGAACACCCGAAACCAACCGAACCAAAATTTTTCGTTTGCTTTTGCCGACCCGAACCTAAACATGTATGTCAACTACCTCATGCCCCAAAACCTCATGCCGGCGTTCTGGTCTACCCAACCGGAGCCGGTGACGGTGCCGGAGACTCAGAAGACACAGACCTCCGGTTCAAGCCAAAATCTGGCCCGTAAACACAAAAAAAAACAAGCGAGTGAGCTGATGGCGCAACGTGATACATACAAGCAATGGACCGAGGAGGAGGAAGTAGCCCTCGCCAGGGCTAGGATCGTCGTTTCGGAGGATCCCGACGTTGGTAAGTTTTTTAATATTAACTATTTATATAACTTTATTTAGTGTTTATTAAAAATGTATACTATTATTTGTAGCTAACTTTCAAGCCGCCAAGTTATTTTGGAGGAAAGTATTTGTAAGGTCCCGTTACCGGTGCCTCACATTTGTACATTGGATTTACTCATTAACATAGTTCTAATAATCATTGTTATTAAAAACATTCGCAAAATATTAAACTTTTATAAAAACATTACATATTAATTCATAACTTGTCTTAATAAACACATATTCCTTCAAATTTAAGCACAAATTCATAAACGCCTTGAGTCTTCGGATGCCAATCTCTTATTTGTTTGCCACGTGTTCCCCTCAAGCGAGCTGCTTCATTCTACTCACCTGTGTGCATACTAAAAGCCAGCTACGCTGAGTGAGTTCTGTTAATCATACAACGTACAATACATAGATTACTATATACTTTCGTACATACTTTATATTCTCATACTTCGTACAAAATATATATTCTTACCTTCGTATTTTATTCTACATTCTACTTTACATTATTCTATTATGTCTCGGATATTATTAGGGTCCGGTCCCTTTTTCTTCCTTGAGTATTATTAGGGCTCCGTCCCTTATTCTGTCTCGAGATTATAAAGGGCTCGGTCCCTTTTCTGCCTTGAGTATTATTAGGGCTTAGTCCCTTTTCTGCCTTGAGTATTATTAGGGCTCAGCCTCTTTCGTCTGTACCTGGCTACATCTTACATTCATTCATGACATGCGTACATATCATTCATACATTATACATAGCATTATATCCATAATCATATCTTGACAATACGTGAAATATCCGAAGATCGTTCACGTACCGACAAGCAGTCAATCATACCTTTCACATAGTTCACATAAGGCATACACTTATCACTTAGGATAAGTGTATTAACAAATCACATCGAGTATGCACACAGCCCCAAAAACATAACAAGGAATGGGGCTAGAAACTCACTTGAATGCGGTTACGTTCACCGTTTATGGTTATTCCTTTCTTGAGCTGTGCACGACTAAGTGCATAACAATTACACGTATCAATTATCTATCGCTACCCATAACGTGTCTCTAGTTTATTTATAACCCCCAACGAACGTGGGTCCGGGGGCAGCGCCCCTAGCAGCGGGGTCTAGGGGCGGCAGCCCCTAGTAGGGTCTAAGGGGCAGAGCCTGGGGTCGAGCTGCCAATTCAGCTTGGAAAAATTTTATTTCCATTAACTGTCTTAACACATTTTCCATTAGAATTTTGAATCATTATTTAATTTGCTAACTTAAAAGGTTCAAGGGCTTCTTTGTAATTAAACCATTCTTTTATAAGTCCAGGGACTCACTGCCATTTATTTAAACTTCTAGTTCGTTACTTGGTTCTTAACGAATTGACTCATCATAACGAACTGGTCCTTTGACGAATTGGATCTTATAATGAACTGGTCCTTTGACGAATTGAACCTCATAGCGAATGACCCCTCTGTAACGAATTGAACCTTCTACTTCGTTATCTTCTTTTAACGAATGGTCATAACGAATTGGGGTTAATTCGTTGTCTTTTCCTTAACGAATCTGGATAAGAACTAAGGCTAGTTCGTTATTCTTTCCTTTGCGAATTGGCATACGAATTAGGCTAGTTCGTTAAGCTTCCGTTAACGAATTAGGGTTAGGTCAGAGAATGTCAGAAACATTCTCTGACATGTTAACCTCGTACCCGCCGCCTTTCCGGTGCCGTCACCGCCGGAAAACCGGGCAGTGGCCGGAAAAACGGGTTTCAGCATCATTTTCACCGTTTTTCGTGCCGTTTGATCCAAATCTGAGCTAGGGTGATCCCTAGAATCATCTTTTGCTCGGTGAATACATGATTTCACCCGGATCTCGTGACTTTAACGGTTTAAAGGTTTCGGCTTGTCGTTTCGTGACTACCGGGTTTGAGCTCATAAAATATCATACTATCATTACCTTGGATCAGGATCGGGTTTCTTCCTTGGTTCGGCTAGATAAAAGAGAGAAACTAGAGAGAATGCTTAAGTGTGTGTTTTGGGTGGTGCATGGAATATGTGTAAATGTATGGATTATTTGGTAATTAAGGTTTATATAATTATGGATCATGGGCTTAAGCCCATGGTCTTTCCTTCTTTCCTTCCTAGTCCAAGTCTATAACCCATACCCGTTTAACCCAACACTAGCCCGACTCATAATAACTCATGTTTTCATTTTATTAACCGAAACTAGAAAACAGGATGTTACAAGTCTTACCCCTTAAAGAGGTTTCGTCCCTGAAACCTAACTATTACATAAACAAATTCGGGTAAAACTTGCGCATCTCCTCCTCAGCTTTCCAAGTAGCATCTGAACCCTTGCGATGCTTCCATATCACTTTTACCAACAGGATAACTTTATGACGAAGTTGTTTCTCCTTGCGGTCGACTATCTCTATCGGTTGCTCGATGTAGTTCAACTGTTCGTCAACCTCAATGTCCATTAATGACACATGAGACGTGTCGTCAGCTAGATATTTCCTCATATGAGAAACTTGGAAGGTTGAATGAATTCCTTCTAACTCTTCTGGCAATTTCAGCTTATAAGCCACTTCACCCACACGATCCATAACCCTAAACGGTCCAACGTGCCTCGGACTCTTTTCCCCTCTTTCTAAAACGAATGATCCCTTTTTAAGGCGAGACCTTGAGCATCACATTGTCACCAGCGTTAAACTCAATCGGTCTTCATCGCTTATCAGCATACGACTTCTGTCTGTCTTGAGCAGCTTTCATTCTAGCCTTAATCTGATCGAACTTTGAAGAGGTTTCTTGCACAACCTCTAGGCTTCTCATCTCTTTCTGACCAATCTCTCCCCAACATATCGGGGTTCTACATCGTCTACCGTAAAGCATATCAAATGGTGGCATACCAATACTTGAATGGTAGTTGTTGTTATAAAAGAAATCTGCCAAATGCATATGATCATCCCAACTTCCTCCAAAGTTTAGGACACAAGCACGTAGCATATCCTCAAGGGTTTGGATCGTCCTTTCAGACTGTCCATCTGTTTGAGGATGATACGATGTACTGACGTTCAATCTCGTTCCCATGGCTTCATGGAACTTCTTCCATAACCTCGAAGTGAATCGAGTATCTCTATCAGACACGATCGATAACGGTACTCCATGCTTAGATACAACCTCTTTGATGAATAAACTTGCCAACGTTTCTGACGAGATGGCCTCTCGTATAGGCAGAAAGTGAGCACTCTTGGTCAAACGTTCCACTATCACCCAGATGGTATCATGATGCTTCGCTGTACGAGGTAGCTTAGTTATGAAATCCATGGTGATGTGTTCCCATTTCCATTCAAGTATCTCTAGCGGTTACATCTTTCCATAAGGTTTCCGGTGTTCGGCCTTGACTTGTAAACAAGTTAGGCACTTACTAACATAACCTACTACATCATTCTTCATTTTTGGCCAACAGTAATCTCTTTTTAAATCTTGGTACATCTTAGTAGCTCCTGGATGAATCGAATATCTTGACTTATGAGCTTCGTCTAAGATTCGACCTCTAAGATCTCCATGGCACGGGATCCACATACGGCCAAACCTAGTCTTAACACCATGAGTGTTTTCCATCAGCTCGTCTTGTTGACCGAAAATCCTTTCTTTCTTGTTTTAAATTTTTTTGGTATTTTTAGTTAAATTATCTTCCTTGTTTTAAAAAAATCAAATAAAGTTTTTACAAAATAATATAAATTAATAAAACTTATTTTAAGTTAAATAAAAAGTTATATTTATTGCTTTTCATCTAAAAACCCGACTTTCGTTTCCGTTAAGTTTTCGTTAGAAACTCGATTAATATTATATAAATAATTATTATTTCGTTAAACTTTATAACACGCTAACGTAATTATTTTCAAACTAAAATTCCGTTAAGATCCATAACTCATAAACGTTATAAATCTCATACCCGTCAAGTTCGTTTAAAACTAGTTTAACTTATATATATTTATAAATATATGCATACATATTTTCGTTCGTTAAAACTTTAAAATCCGTTAACATATTCTTTTCAAAAATAAAATATACTAATAACACTTTCCGTAACGTTATAATATTCAAACTCGATATTAACCTCGTAATTTATTATTAAAATATTAATTCGTTAAAAACTCGTTAATGTATAAAATACATTATAATATCCAATTCCATGATATAAAATATACATTCAACACTACTAATTCCTGACAACTCGATATTTTTACTTTTTAAAGTCGTTAGTAATAATTAATTTTGTACTTTTAATTATAGTTCGTGACGTTCAATTACTTCGGTTTCATTTACGCAATTCCGGTTTTATTTCAAGTTTGTCTTCAACTTCAAGGTGAGTTTCTTACACCCCCTTTTTAACGCTTTTATACATTTTGGTGGTAGCATATATATCCTATCAACAATACAATTTCATTTATTCATTATTTACAAACTACAGTTCGTTACATGGACTTGTGTGTTTATATGCTTACTTGCTCAAAGATTACGTGTTCATGGTTTCCTCATTAAGTATGATCATACGCCCCCATATGCACTCAGGACCTCGATGTTATGAGTGGAATAGGGACCCTTGATCTGAGTACGTTGGTTGTTACCAACGGAAAAGACACTTACTTGCGCTACTATCTGAGTACCCTGGTGCACAATCCCAGCTGGAAAGGACCTTACTTGCTCATTTACACTTGTTCATGGAATTTTATGATTTTTATGTACTTATATCAAAACTTGTATGAACTCACCAACTATTCATTTAGTTGACATTATTTTATATATATACTATAAGAGTTAAGTGCCATTTTAGTACCTGTGGTTTGTTCAATTACGCAACTTTAGTACTATTTTTGAATTTGTTGCAAATGGCTACTTCACGTTTCCAAAACTTGCCATTTTAGTACTTTTTCTTAACCCCGTCTATTCTGTCCATTAAGTCAGGGGTAAATTGGTAATTTTATTTAGTTATTTGTTTTATCTTTCCTTTCAGCCAAAATACCTTAAAATTAAAAAAACAAAACAAAACAAATTAAAATTAAAATACTACCAATAAATCAAAGTTCAAAACCCAGGAGGCAGGATAATCAAATATGTATCCTCATTATACAACCACCGTCTCCTCTTTCTCTCTTCGCTCAACTCCCCCATTGTGATGTCAGTTCACCAAATATGATTGTAGGCAGTCAGTCAATGATCTAAAAACCCCTCTTCTCCGGAATCGCTGCCGTCGCTGTCAGATTCCGATGTACCCAAATACATCCTAAATATCGACAATTGTTCGATTCCAGTCAATACCCAGTTGGAATATGAAAACCCCTTTGCTCCGGCAATCGCCGCCGTCGCCATCAAATTCCACCTTCTTCCCAACCATCTACCACCATTCCGTCAGTCAACTTTCACAGCACCACTGACATATTGGGACCACTACAATCTCTGCCCCGATGCAGATCTGATTTGAGATAGAGGCGGAGCGACAGGCTACACCATCTTCGTCTTCAATACAAAATCTGACCCCAGTTTGGTTATTTAGAAGCTATACGACGAGGTTTGGAGATGATTCTCGCCGTTCGGTAAAGTTGGGAATATTCATCAACGAAAACGGTTTGTTGGGTTGTTAAGTAATTGGAAGCTAGATCTTCAAAATGAAGACACGACCGCCGACGGCGGTGATGGCCGGAGATCCACTGTCGAATGTCGATTGAGTATTGACATGGTTGAACGATTTGAGAAATGGAAGGTTGAAGGATAAAAAAGGGTGAGTGATTGAATTGGGGTTTTGTAATCAAGATTAAAACTTGAGTTGAGGATTTGGATCGGGGGAATATGAAATTATGAATTGCAGATCTATGGGTTGAGTGGGAGAGGGAGTTTGATGTTTTAATTTAACGGGTATTTTGATTAAAGGAAACAAGAAAATACAAAAATAAAATGGAATTACCAGTTTACCCTCGATTTAACAGACAAAAATAGACGGGGTTAGAAAAATGTACTAAAATAGCAAGTTTTAGAAACGTGAAGTAGTCATTTGCAAAAAATTCAAAAATGGTACTAAAGTTGCATAATTGAACAAACCACAGGTACTAAAATGGCACTTAACTCTATACTACAAATACCTTATTTAGAGAACGCAGCCATGACGAAGACATTAGTACTTAGGTTATATTAATAAATGGATAAATTGTTAATTGTTCATGTATTTTTCTTGTATTTATTGTTACAAACTTGTGTACATGCTGTTTAAATAAATTAATGATAATATTATCACTTAATAGTGTCACATGTGTTTTGAGCAATTTGTTCGTCACATTCAGACGTATTTCGCTTTAGCCGGGATGATACATCTTTAAGTCAGTTGATGGTGATGATTTTTTCCAAGATTTGACTCCCCTCCTGGTTGATAGATTATTTTTGGTTCAATAGCCGGGATGATACATCTTTAAGTCGAGTTTTACTGACCAACACCACCCCATTGGTCCACCTCAGTTTTTATATATTTTTTTTACTTCTGCCACAATAACGCACGTAACGCTTGGGTTTTACCAGTCCATCGTATTGACTTACTGACTCAAAACTTGGGTTTTACCATCACATGTATTTTACCCATCTGTCCAGGCGCGTTGCGCCGGGTAAAACACTAGTTAATTACTATATGCCATCAATAGTTAAACATTAAAAATAATAATAATAATAATAATAATAATAAATAAATAAATAAATAAATAAAAGGAATAATCACTTTCGAGTTGTTCACCCTTAAAAGAAAATCACTTAAATATCAACTTTAGATATATTTATAAGTCAACTTCGTGTGTAAGACAATTTTTTAACTCCATCGTATATAGCATACAAGAACAAATTTCACGTGCCTATTTTTATTCTACTAATCAACAAAATTCTTGTTTCTGTGTTGTCTCTAACACCTTGCTAGTCTTTATTTAATAAACGTTTAAAAGGAAAAGAAAACAAAATTATTGAAAGTCTATAGCCATTGATATACGGATACAAATTTTAGTATTTACTTTACTTTTACGAATCAACAAACACAATTGAAAATTATAATCACCGGTTAAATTTTTTCTTATTCTCTCTTATTTTGTACACACGAAAATTTTGTCAACTACATGACATATTTATGGAGAATGATATTTTGATTATATATTATACTATATATAATTAAAGAGTTTGGTGCCGTAAGTGGCCTACTAAGCCACTTGGCGGCACCGTATTAGTCGGTGATTTTTTTAGTTTAGTTCCAAAATAAACGTAATCGAAACCGACGAAACGTTAATTCTTTTTGTTTTAGTTATGGTACCAAAACAAATCTGAAAGAAACCGACCGAGTTCGTGCAGACTCGCCGGCTTATATAAAGCCCATGACCGACAACGCTACCGACCGACCCCCCCCCCCCCCCCCAATTGGTTGTTGGTTCACGTCAAGTTTTATATTTTTTTCGTATTTTAGTTCTGGTACCGTAAGGTACGTAATCGAAACTGATCGAATTCGTGTTAAGTTACCGCCTCAATGCTCAAGACCGACAAAGTTTGAGTTTACCACCGCCCAGGTTTGTCAAACAAATAAACATCGTCTTAATTATTTTATTTTCTTATATGTTAATGTTTTTATATGTTAATTTGACGAATTAATTTTTTGGGTTATAATCCTCAAATTTTACCAATAGTGTCTATATTATAACAAACGCAACACCGACCGAATTCATGTTAACTTATCGTCATAACGCTCGGGTTTTACCAACGCTCAGGTTTCAACGATGGGGTTTTGTCAGCTGCCCCGGCGCAACACGTCGGGTAGAAAAACTCATTCGAAATATTTGTAAAACTAAAAACCGGGCCTATTGACTATACATATGTTATGGGGACTCAACTTGAACACTTAGAATATGTTCACATATTCTATAGCTATAGAACGTAAAAGAATATGACCCAACATTAGCGCCGTACAAATATATCAAAAATCAAAACATTGACGTACTAGGTATTCTATTGTATCCAAATCGTTGTAATTATCCATCCATCTGTAAAGATGTTGGAAAAATAATACATTGATGTGTTTGTTATGAACCGGTCCGAATTCAAAACCGGTTATCAAGAAATATTCAAAGCGAAAACTAGAAAGAAATGAGTGGTAACTCTCGGTCTTATACTCTTAGGCGATCTGACTGAAAGTGTTGTTAGGATGGACTGAACAATATCAAAATAAAATTATATGTATTGAGTCCGGTTCATCCAAGTTATTGTTCAAGATCTTCTAGCTCACCCATATTATGTGTTTAATATCCGTCAGTGAACAAAAAATCAAAAACATTGTACAAGATGCAGAAGCATCCATGGATTTTCATAGTGGGCTCGTGTGTGTGACGGGGGCTCAGAGTGAATCCGGTGATGCAATATGTGAATGGGTAGCGTGTTTGGTGGTACGATGGGATGTCGGGTTGCATGAGTTTGGATGGTGCCAGGAAAGAATAGACACCGAAGCTAAGAAAAGGAGGATTCTGTCCATCTTTTTGTTTATTTAGAATTTGATTTTCAAGTTTATCTTATTTGTTTCCGTTCTTTTGAACTTTCGGCTCTCATTTATAAGGAGAAATCTATGATTGGACTTTTGTTAAACATTGAACTTATTTCTTCGCTTAAAGATTTCGACTTCCGAAGCTTTTCATTAACAATCTTTTGGTTTCAACCGTGTGTTATTAATGACCATTTGTTTACGTTTTTGCCTTATACTCTTGGTCAGTCGAGTTGGATTCAGCTTCGACTAGGGATGCCAACAAGCAAAGCCGTTGGCGACCTACTCGAGCTCTGATCGATAAAAAGCTCAAAAAGAGTCGAGTTTTTTTCAAGCTTGAGCCATGCCTAAGTCTATGAAAAACTTGTTTAGCTATCAAGTCTGAGCTAGAGCTTAGTCGGGCAACTCCCCAGCACCCCTAGTTTCGACCAGGCCAAAAGCTTTGCAGGACCGGACTCAAATAACTTAAATAAGCCAAAAAATATTGTACCCACGTGTTGTTGCTATTGAGTTACCAAAACAAAACAAAAAAATTAATATAAAAAAAATAAGAAAAGAAATGATTTGACAGTGGCTGTGGCACAGTAATAAGAGGAAGGGTGTGAAGAACATGAGATAGACCAACGAAAACCTGACAACAGGAGGCCAACCAAAGATGCCTGTTGGCTGTTTCGTATGCCAGAAGTCACCTCTTTAACTGATTAGATTGAGGAAGCCTTCCTAAAACCTAGTACCTTTTTACTCTGTCCTTATTAAATGTGCCAAACTTCTGCCTATGCCCCAATCCTTCAACTTATTGTCTTCAAGACACGTCATGTTTCTGAAAAACAAATTATGTTTAATAAGGACAATTCATATCACTAAAAGTGTAAAACCATAAACACTCATATTTCTTTGTTCTTGTATATTTGATTGTTCTAAAAGTTTTTTTTTGTTATGATTATTCAACCATTAGGGTTTGGTTTTGGATTGCGATATTTTTACACACCGCTAGCTCTAGTTAAAAGTAATTTATTTTCTTCTATATATATGCGGCTTGATGATCACATCTTATTATATATTTAATCAATTGTTACTTCCGACGTCTAAAATGTGTTCAAATTAATATTGATAGATTATTATTTGGGCGCCACCAATTGCCATGTCACCAGCATGGGGCGGCGACACACACAATTACGAGCCAAACAGGGGGGGGGGGGGGACACCATTGAGGGAGAGCACCATTGGAGTGGTGGGCACCATTAAAGGAGAGATCCGTTAGGGTTTGGGTATCCAAGATGTGGGGATGGTTAATTAAAGTTCATTCAGCACACATGACAATGAGTGACAATGACAATCTGACAATACTTTAGTTAAGTAACCCTTCACGAAACTTGGTATTATGATGCATAAGTTTCATGGAAAAGATAAAACATAATATTTTTGGTTTCAACAAGATGTATTAGAAGAAATAGATTATAAAAGTTTTATAAACATAACTTTTTTTTAATAAAGTGATATGTAATTACTTAAAAAAAATTAATTTGCAGTAAAAAGTAAAAGGTCTTTGGAAAAGTAAAAAGGTTGTTTGGGTAATTTAGTAATTTATGATTTGACAAATCATAGGTTTTGTGAAAAATTGAGGAATGCTAATAAGTCCGAGGGACATTTTTTGAGTTTTTGACCACTATCAAATCTGTTTGTCCAATCTTCCTACGGTAGCTACCCCTTCCCTTCTATCCAGTTATAACATCCCTAATATATAATTTTTATTTTCTTATATAAATTATCTATTTTTGTATACTACATATAAATCTTCCTCACTAAAACTACCCTAAAAATATAATATTTTACAATTAACATTATACAAAGTTACAAACATGCACAACTTATCCTCATATGTGAATTCTTTTATAAACCCTCCTATGAGTATCTATTTGTTAATTGTCCTTCAGGGCACATCCAACAAAACTAAAACAATAAACAGAAGATTATTCATTAATCATAACCGTCAATTTGCACTCACACACCACCTCCTTAACCCACCACCAATTACCATGTTTCGGTGTGCTAAACACTTATTGGTCTATAATCTCTTTACAATTTATGCATTATGATAGTTTGCAGAGGTACCCAGAGTCCCAGACAACCTCTAAATTGTGACTGTCTAAAATCTAATCCTTTGTATGCAATTATGTTTTATAAGTACAAGCCTTAAAAATTAGCTAGAGTGTCTCTGATTCGAGAGACGAGAAATATACTTTAATAATAATATGACCGATATTGTTAATTTGTTAGTATTTGTTTTGATTTTTTTGAGTTTTATAAAACCCATGATATAAGGACATTATACATGCTTATTTATAAATTAAAATTAATTCCTCCTGGTTTTGATTCTGAAATACGAACCAATGAAATACAGAATCATACATGTATGTATATCCTTATTCATAATTCAAAACACCATCTAATAAATTTGTTACAAACTCACTAAGTAATTATAAAAGTTTATTCTTAAATAACTATTAAAATACTAATTAGTCGTTTATAAGACTAAAATGGCAAAAGTTTATAAAAGTTTTTTTTTACAACTTTAATATTAAATAAAGAATATTATATTCAAATATAGACATACTAATAGTACTTTATAAATCATTGACCAGAATGTTACATTGACAGATTGACGTACGAATCTAACACACATGAATCCACATTATCTTGAAAGTGTTGTTTCTATTCTCTATAAACTAAGAAGATGTGCTTCCCCAACTTGTACGTTCAGCTCCTACAGTAGTACGGTGGGAACGTGGTGACATTGTAGTGATAGTGAGCAGCAGCAGATGATGATGGTATGTTACCGAATCCTGATGATGCTGCGGCCGATAAGAATGATGCTGATGTAGCCCCTTCCTTTGCCGCCCAACATGGAGGCACGCTTGGTGTTTCCTGATCATTAAAAGATATAAGCTTTTAAAGTTTAAACTCATATACACCTAAAAAATTAATTCAAAAATTTTTTATACAATCAAGTTTACATTTATTAGTTATAAGATTCAAAAGGTCATGTTGGCTGGTCAACCTAACCCAATCTATTTTAACCTATACATAAGTTGCACGTGTGAACATGTTATCTAACCCTGTCAAAAATTACATTAAAACTCATTATATTTTTTCTCTATTTCAATTAAATAGTATTTTTTATATATTTATCATTATTTTTTCTCTTTTCCTCACTCACAACCACTTTCATAAAATTTTAAAAATTTTAGGGGATGAACAGGAGTTTTTCAAATATTTTCAAATATACAGAAAAATCACTGCGCATTCTAAAATATTAAAAATTTTCACTCACAACACACTTAATCACTCTAAATTATAAAAACACCCCTCACATAAAATAGGGGGTTGAATAAGAATGCTATCCAATTTGATCCCTACTTTGTTAGGTTATTATATATATAAGATTAACATTAACAATTAATAATCAAATAATTAAGCTTCGAATATTACCAAAGTTGTTGCAACATGAGATGACATGTCTCCTAAGATGTAGTTGATCTCATTCAAGTTCCCTGAGGTGTCATTCTCTTGATTACTTCCCGTTAAAGATGGGGGAGCAATTCCCAAGTTCAAATCCATAGATTGCATGTTTTCTGTAGATATAAAATGCAAGTCGTGATATGCAAAATTAACCGAACTTCACAAATGATAATGAAAAATTTAATATAAATTACTACGGTTTTAATACCGTGGCTTAGCTCGCCTTCGTATGAGCTAAGATCAAAGTTGGTGATAGCTTCTTTTCCGTTGCATTTTATAGCCGCCTTATCATAAGCCCTAACGAATTCATAGAATCACACCATTGTTAGGACAAGAAACAGAAACTTAATCTCTATACTCGTTTTTATATGCAATATACAAATCGTGCCCCCAATTCACAACACATATTCGATAAATGACCAAGTACATGTACTATCATTTTGCTACTAATATTGTGTGTAGGGATGGCAATGGGTCGGGTTTAGGTAATCCCAAACCCATACCCGATTATTAAAGTCCATCCCAAACCCGTCCCAAACCCGTCGGGTTTTAATCGGGTAATTACCCGTCGGGTTTAGGGTTTTCCCATCGGGTTTCGGGTTTCCTCTCGGGTTTTTATAAAATATACATCGAATATACCCAGCTCAAAACCCGTCGGGTTTTGATAAAATATAACTAATCGATTACAAAAATGGTTACCATAAAGATAATATATCTCAAATAATCAACATAAACAGTTTTCAATAAATAATATATTTGGAATATAGTAAATATATAATATAAAAAGCGATATCGGGTACATCGGGTATATAATCGGGAGAATGGTTTTATGTCATCGGGTAATCGGGTCGGGTAATCGGGTATATTAGAAATCCCAAACCCTAATGGGTCGGGTATTACCCGTCCAATTTATGTCGAGTTTCGGGTTTTCCCATCGGGTTCGGGTTTCATTGCCATCCCTAATTGTGTGCAACCTAAGCGTTAAAACAAATTATTCAACATGTGTGCAATTTATTCCCAAACCATGCAAGTATTTCACATATATTAGCACCGCACCTCCAGAATTTTTTCCAATCGAGTAACTAACTAATTATCGAGTTAATTGTGGAAAATGATCACCTTGCAGCTTCCGTTTCACTGTCGAACAATCCAAGGTAGATGTACCTATAAAATGTACGAAAAACTTGAGTACATACTCCTTGATGACTACATATGATTCTAACTTTAGGTCATGGGCACTCACTTCTTTCCTAGAAATTGCCCCATTCGTGCTTCCCATCGACCGCATTTGTGCAAAGTAACCCCTCGATATTTTGAGCTTCCTCTAGAGAATCCGGTGCTTTGACGTCGAAGAATATGCACAAACTCTTCTTTCGTCAAGCTTTTCATCTGTAATCATATTAAACTAGCATGATAATGACTCAAAGAGGCTATTGAGCTAGCATCTTACTCTAGAGCTCAGATTTGCTAACTAATTTTTGTCTCACATGTATTGTATGATTGTACTGGATGACATAACACAAAACTATGTTGTACGTACAATGCAACCATTGAACCATAGTACTATACAATGCTGCTAAGATACAAAAAAAATGTAACTTTTTATATCATCTAATCATCCCCTTACTTTTGCTTAGGTGTTTACAAACCTGATTAAATTCTTCTTCATAATCACTTATATTAAAGTTGATATCAGCTTCAAGACCCCGAAACTTTATAGCACCGCGGTCATATGCCCTGAAGATAATATCACATTGATAAGTTTAGTTATGCTTCAAATGATCAAACTAATTATGAATAACATGAAACAAGAACAAGATAATGACCTAGCAGCAGCATGGGCAGTATCAAATCCACCTATAATATCCAGTACACATGTACATAGATAATTTAAACAATAAATAACATGTCATGTCAGATACTTTAAGATAACATATATTTATATAAATAAAACCAGAATCCAACAGGCTTATGATTTTCTCGAGGTTGAGCCAAAGTGATCCAACAAAACGGTGTTATATAAATAATTGCTTACCTAGATATACTTGTTTCCCACAATCCCTACAACAAAAATGTCATATAAATTAAATCCAACATGAGTTAACATAACAATTTAGAAAACACAAATATTTATCATTATTTAAATTAACTAACCAAATATGTGATTCCCATCTTCCGGTTCTTCGATAAAACGTAACACCGCGATACTGAGAACTTCGAGACCTCGGTCCCCTCCTACTCCTCTTCACCTGTTGTATATGTCGTTGTTGCTGTTGTTGTTGTTGCTGCTGCTGACGTGGAATTGCCGCAAAAACCTGCTTTGTTGTAAAGTCTTCTAGATTATTATTACTTTTTAGTATATCAAATTTATACACGAGATTCGAGCACTGATCATCGTCACCGTTGGTCTGACCGATACTTAGATTAAGATCTAACATCACGCCAATTATCTCAAATTAAGTGCTAAAGAACCTGCACTATCAGACAATAAAACAACCTTAATTTTTGTTACACTGTTTGATGATACTAAGGTTTTAAAAAGTGGTCGGATATAAGAGAAGTAATTGTGTGTACCAATATTTAGAGAGGGTTACAATGTTTTTATCTAATGTGAGTGAGTATTGGTAGATGTGGAGTTAAGGATAGTTATATATATGCATAAAATGGTGGTTGCTAGTGGATATAATAACCATTGGTAAAAGTTTAGAACCAGTGTGTTTTTTATAAGTTAAAATTACAATAAATGTAAAATAAATAAGTTGTGATAAAATGATATACGAAAACATGTTTTTTTAAATATATATAGAATTGTTAGGCTAACTTATTTAGAGTATGTGTTGTGATGTTATTAAAAGATGGTTAACTTAATCATGAGAACCGTACTAAACAAGTGTACGCTGTGTAGGTGTTGTGGGAGAGAAAATGAGGGTTGTTAGGTAGTTACGTTACGTTACGTTACATCATGTATACATTGGTGTATTACAATACTGTATCAAAATATCTATGTGTTTTTAGGTGGCCATTTTCGTCTAAGCAATGTGGAAAACAAATAGTGTCGACATGCGTGCTTGTGGGCGACAGGTATTTACCATCATTTGCTTAGAGGTATCGCATGATAGCGCCATATAAAAGAGTATAACCACATTTTGTTAATGCATAATGATATAACCATACAACTATTTTGTATATAGTGCATTGCACACTTTATAAGTCTCATTTATAATATAAGTTTAACAATGTTATGTTCATGTTAAAGAAAATAAAATTTTGATTTTTATGTAGTATATTAAAAAATCATAAAGCATTTAAAATTTTATGAATTTTAAAAATTCGATGAAACTTGTATTAAAGCATCTCCAATAGGTAAAAGCGGATGACGGCAACGTGGATGCCATCTAGCATCCGATTTTGGACGGGAGCCTCATAGGAACCTCCTGGACAGTGTTTTTTCCCATGATGCATGCGGAATTCCAAATGTGAGCGAACGGAGATCTCTTTTTTTCTCTCTCACACACACTCCAATGTAATATTATCTAAAAAGCTTACTTTGAAAGTAAATGTAGCATTGCAAAGAAAATAAGTGTTTCTGAAATATGTGATATGATTGATACTCAAACTCTGCCCAAAATGCAAGATTATAGTTTAGACACAGCCACTTGTTAAAAATATATTGTAGGCATGACATTACATTAATATAGACATGTATCAACCCTTAATGGCTTCTGTTTCTTTTCTACATTTATGCCTTCTATTTATTTTCAACGACATCTAATACTCCCTCCGTCCCATTTTAAATGTTATGGAACCCAAAATACACAAATTAAGAAATGTTTGATCATTTTATTTTATGAGCTGTAAAATGACAATAATGTCTTTTAAGTTATTATGGCTAAAAATCATTTTTCTTCCTTGGCTAAAAAATCCACTACTTTTTGGCTCTAGTATATGTAATACTAAAGGCACAATTGGAAATTGTATTTATATGTATAGAAATGACATTTAAATTGGGACAACCAAAAATGAAAAAATGAACATTTAAAATGGGACGGAGGAAAATATGTAAAACGACAAACTTTTGGGGTATTTTCTAATGTGATTTAATTAACCCAACAAAATTGCATTTGTAATATATATCAAAGGAAAGCTAACTAACCAACTTAAATACAACACCCATAGCAAAACTAATTCATCCATATATAGCAACTTCATGCGCTACTTAGTACTTACAATATAGTACAACTCATTAAGTTTTTTGCAACTTGCTAGATGCAAAAGTTAAAATGTTAGTATGTAATAAATTAAACTATATGGAATTGCATTTGTCCTTTTTTGGGTTTTTGTTGTGACCCAGTGACCCATGCGGAGGCAACAAAAGCACACCATGGGTAGAATCTAACGGACATAGGTAGCACTTAATTAAGAAAACAATGGTTATTGTCTTTGATTAGATTGGACAACAAAAAACAAGGGCTTTTTGGGAAAAGACTATAATGTCGTGGGTCTACTCCTATCTCCATTTATATTGATATTTTACATTTTTACTTATTTTTATTTGTTACTAAATTTTGATCAGCTCAAACCAATATACGAGATACTTGTAATCTACCAGTTAAACAAAGGGAAAACGTCACCAAAAAAACCTCAAATTTTAACGCTCAAAACTTGAGTTAATGGTAGAGTAATTACGACACAAAATCAGCCGACAGAAAGATCTTGACGAACCAGATCATGTGACATATAACCATAGGTAAGAGTGAGCATATAACTGACTTAACGGAATCATAACCAAATTAAATGACTTAACTGAAGTGAATTAACCGGACCAAACAGTTAACCGATAGTTTGGTTACGCCATTATTGACAAGACCATCCCAGAGGTATGTCGAGCCTCAGATAGCGCTAACTTTATTTTATTTTATAAATAAAAAGTTATAAATGAAAAAAATATGAATAGTTCGAGTCTTCAAGACATGTTTCTAAGTTAGAGCCTTAATTCATAAAAAATAAAAAATAACCATTTATGTAAGCTCGCTTATATAATCAAAATACTAGCTTGGGGCCTAGTTAATTTTTTTATACTCGGCCAATTAACTAACGAGGTTTAAGCCCAGTAGTCCATACTTACAATAGGTTTAACCGTTTAATCTAGAATAAGCCCAAAGTTACAGAATTTAGAACGCCAGGTACTTGATGATTTTTTGATATTACACACAGAAATTGATCAAACATGAAAAGAAAACGTCAAAGAGTTTTAAGTTTAAAAAAGATTTTTAGATATACATCCTACTATCCTAGGGCTTTTCGACTTTTCATACTCTACATGATTGTCATAGTATTAATCTTGTGACGTGACTAACAATTGTATTAAACCTGGAGATTTTTTTTCATTAACATAACACATTTCTCTATTTATATTTTTTCTTCCATTTTGTGTTATAAAATGGGGCCTCCTGTAGCGACCGATTCAAAATTTTTAATTCAAATTTCCTTAAAGAGTATATATGTATTTATCTTTTTACCCTTTTTACTTTCCCTCAATGTTATTAACTAACGTAATTCAAGACAAATACTATTTAATTAGAAAAATATAAATAGTTCGTTGTATAGACCTTTAACCGAATTGCACTTTGCTAGCTTAAATGGTCCTAGTAATATTGCTCTAATTAACAGTTTTACTTTTGTGTTCTCACTTTTGTCTAATGTGTGTAAGCTACATCATAGTTTGTAAATACTATGTTATATAGTACACTCACAAAGAGACAAAAGAGTTTGAAAGTGGAAAACTCTCGCTAAAACCGTGTGTTATGATGAGTAGGGGTCGTCACTTCATTTCATATATCTTAAGGTGGTTGTGCCAAACACAAGAATGCCCCTTTAGGCGTCAGCAAATAACGAGACAAGGGGAATGCGTGAGATTGTGTTTCAGTTTAACCATTGCGGATGTTTATGATAGGTTAGTTAGTTAGATAGTTAATGCCCACCGTCTACGTGGTGATACCATGACATTACTTTTCATTAACAAACCATCACCCATAACACATCGTCCAAGAAGAATGTTGTGACCTCATAAGGAGTACCAAAATTCGTTTTCTTTGAACTAATTAGTAAAAGACCTGCAAGGTATTTTCATTTGGAGTTTGCTATAACATATTTTATGAAATGAGTTATAACTGATCTGTTAAAAGATTATTTATATATTTTATTTGGATCCATTGGTACAATTTACGAGTAAGACATTTTATCCATCAAATAATGTGATTTGAGGTTTTTCTAATTTAAGGTAATGTAAGTAGAGGAGATAGGAAATATGGTGATTTTTCTGTATATTTGAAAAGTTACTGTAACATCATATTTTTTAAAAGTTGTGAGAGAAAGTGAGATGTAATGATAAAGGTATAAAAAAAGTATTATTTAATTAATAATGAGAAAAAAAATATAATGTTTTTAGTGTAATAAAAAAAATAAAGATGGTGGAAGGGATGAGAACGCTCTAACATACAAGTCTCCACCACCGCAAGCCACCACCACCAACGTGCATGCACCACTATAAGACCACCCACTTTGGGGTGGGGTTGGCTGAGTTGGTCGGCGCCATTGGGCGCTCAACACCACCAAGGGGCGCCCTTGGTGGTGGGGCGCTGGTGCTGAAGGTGGTTGCAATGCTGGGCGCGGAAGAGGGGTTTTTGGTGGGCCCTCTCTCTTTATCTCTCTCTCTCTCTCTCTCTCTCACACACACACACACACACACACACATATATATATATATATATATATATATATATAATGGGCGTCCTTACCATAGCGGATCATTATTGGATGGGGCTTCGATGACCCCCGGTGGTTACATGGTGCTGACGTGGCACGATGAAGGGGCTTCGAAGCCCCCCCACCATAGAGGATGGTCTAATCATTACCATTCGCCAACATTACCATCGCCACACCATCGGCATCACCACCAAGACTGCCCCCCGCTACTGTTCATGTGACGCCATCACCGCCCCCTTATACAAATACAATAGTGAATCAATTTTGACAGTTTTTTTCTTCTAAAAGAACTCATTTCAGTATGAATCCATTTTGGTTAAAACCCGAGTTATTCCATATCAAATTGATACTGATCCCATTTTGAATGTCACCCAAGCTCAGCGGCCATTTACCATGCTTAGCCCCTATAAAGGTTCTTAAGCAACTCGAAAGCAAAAGAAGACGCTTCTCATGGGGAGGGTCGGAAGAACGAGACAAAATTAGTTGGGTAGCTTGGAGTAGGATCGTACTTGACAGGGAAAGAGGAGGCTTGAGTGTTGGTAGTCTAAAAGCTATGAATACGGCTTTGCTTGCAAAATGGTTGACTCGTTATAAAATTGGTACTAATTCTCTTTGGGTCAAGGTTATTTCGGCAATGCATAGGGGGACACTTAAATGGGAATCGATTCTAGTTAAGAATTGTTTAAGTGGTGTTTGGAAATAAATTGGTGAGAGTAAATAGAGATGAAGACAATGAAAGAAGCAATATTTTGGCAAGATTAAAACCCCATATCGGAAAAGGAGACAAAACACTTTTTTGCATTGATTGTTGGGCAGAAGAACTTCCTTTAAAAAATCTTTTTCCTTCTCTTTTTTCTTTAGAAAAACAAAAGGATGTGCTAGTTATTGATTGTTATGATCGAAGTGATAACAGTTTTACTTGGAAATGGAGATGGAGAAGAATGCCCAATTCTGCTCAATTACAATTGGAATATCATATCTGTGTTAATCTTATCTCGTCAATTGTTGTGTCTTTAAATCCTGATTGTTGGTTATGGCTAGGGTTTGATGGCAAATATTCGGACTTTTTGGTGAGTTCGCTTCGTTGGGAACTTGATAATGTGGATTATCAAGTTCAAAACTATACTTTTTGGCTCGAGTGGATTCCCATTAAGGTAAACTGTTTTATATGGAGATTGTTATTAGATCGTATTGCGACAAGAGAAGTGTTATCTTTGAGAGGCATAGTTTTGGAAGATTTGAATTGCGTATTTTGTGGTAGCAGTATTGAAACGTCCAAGCATTTGTTTGTGAATTGCAAGGCTATTAAGGTGATATGGTCAATAATACATGATTGAGTAAAATTACCTATCCAGGTTCATTTCGATTCGATGGAAGAAATTCTTGAATATCCAAGTAAGAACATAAAGAACAAGGAGGTGTGTCTTGCGGTGCAATCTATATCGGCGATAACTTCTTGGATGATATGGCTATCTAGAAACGATTGTATTTTTAATAATATTCCATTTGTATTATCAAAGTTGGTGAACGACGTCAAATCGGCATCCTTCATGTGGGTGAAGCAAAGAAGCAAAAGAACGTGCTTAGAATGGGAAAAATGGAGCAGGTTCAACTTCGTGAATTTTCTAATTTAATTAGATGTATGTTTTGATTTTGTTTCAAGTTTTTTATTTCACTTTTGTTTGTTTTTGGGCTACTTTTATCTTGTAAGTGGTCCTTTTTTTGGTTTAATTTAATTTGGCCTTTCAAAAACAAATTTAAACCACGTATCATGATTGTAACTTATAATCATTTTTATAATACTTATTAGTAGATTAATTAGATGTATTAATTTATTGGGTTATCATATCCAAGTGTCACATCTGGAACAAGTCAACAAAGTTCTTTGACAACAAATGGACCCATTAGAACATGTATAGTGATAACACACGTACAAGCCAAATTCTAATTGATATGATCATCTCTCAAAATAGTGTGAAGTCCACTACAACAGTAAATGTTTGGGATAAAGATAATATTCTATGCATTTGTCTTGATAAAGAGTAGTCTTTTTTGATTCAACAATAGTTGTTTTGACCATTAAAGAAATAGAATATGAGATTTATGCACGAACAAAACGACCTTATAATAGAAAAATGACACACGTATATGAGATTTAAGGATAAAAACGAGCTAATAATAGAAAATTGACACAAATGTTATGAGACAGAACATCAAACATAAAAAGCTAACTGGTTACTTTTTATGTGAACCCACGTGGATGAGTTAGATCGGCTCATACAAGGATTTTAATAGTTATACAGTTATTCCTAGTTCTAGGTAATTCTTAACTTTTAGATGTTAACAATTATTTACAAAAAAAAAATAATAAAAAAAATCCTAATTCGCACGTCACTTAACCCATTACATCCATAAAATCCACCATTTAAGAGTTCTTATCAGACTTCGTGTGACGTCCGAATACCAGCCAAACTGTCCGCATATGATCGGAGTATGTTGATTTCGTGTTGCCTTGGACTCATTTAGCGAGCGACAACAACTCCCTACCAGCGATGCGTGCGGTGTGCAAGCGCAACTAGGCATGCACGCCTCCTTTTCTATTGAGACTGTGGCAGATAAAGTTTGTAACAAGCCCATCAACCCAAGCGCTAAGCACAATCAAAACAATTTGACCTTTAAATATTTGTTCTGTGACATTATACTTGGTATCATGACATATGAATAATTTGTAATAATCAAGTCTTAAGCTACTTATTTAAAACATCATATTTTACTCACAAATAACCCAATAAAAAGTTTGCATAGATAATTTCTTCTCAAATACATTTTTGATAAGCGATCACAAACGCCCATGTACTTATACGAAAGTACATGATATGCGACAATAATAATTGTAGCTACGAAATTATTGTTAAAGATCGGACTCTGGTTTCATCATTGTTGGATGCGATTTGAAAGATCTTGACTCGCACAATAGACTCAGTAACTTAATCAATAGACACAATATAATCAAAGTACTATTATCAAATCACTCATGTCTTGATTTACTATGGTTTGGTAGCGTGTTTTTAGGAACCAGACATATGTTTGTCTGGGGGTCCCATGTTACTCATGTTTCAAAGTCCCTTTCAAAGGAAACATTTTTGGTGGTAGACCATTTAAAGTTCTTTTCTAAGGTAACATCTCGGGTCAAAATTTTGACCCATTTAGATATGAAATCTTCTCCCGGATCACCTATTTGGATATCAAGTGTATATGTTTCTTTTTAGTAGACAATTTCAAGTGACATGACTTTTTCTTCTATTCATGTTTCAATTATCACATTATTCACATTTTCACATGATTATGGTTAGGTAAGTAGTTATCAACTTATCATACATGACGTCATCCCGTGTCTTCTAAGAAAGTACTCAAGACACTGTATATATTTGTGTGTGTGTATATGTGTGTGATAATTTCACTAACATCATCTTCATTCAAACACATTGATTAGTTTGTTACAACTTACAAAACGCACACATGACGAAAGAGTCGGGCATGAAAAAGCCGAATGGAAGGCTTCCACCTAGACGCTGTCTAGTCAAGTTGCGAATATTTCATCTTATTATCGAGACGGTTAAGGAGATGGTGACTAGTTTATGCGAGGATAATAGAAATGTGCCATCAAAGGAACTCAGGAAGTCGAAGCAAAACCAGTTTTGAGTTTGTCTTAGAAAGGATAAGTTTTCTTGTATGTGTACGTATTTTTTTCAAGATTATGAACTCCACGTGTTTTTTTTGTTGTTAACAATAACGGTAGTTGTGGGTTCGAAACTTGAATATTGTACCTTTTAAACGAACCGTAACAATGATGTCATTTTTTTTATGTTATATCAAAGCCTTGTTTGTCAATATAGTGTTTGCGTTCTTGTTATCACAAACGTGATATAAACAACTTTGAATCATTTCAGCAATTGTTCATACATTAGCATGCACGTGCACAATTAATGCTATACGAGTTATAACGAACAATGTCATTACGCTCTAGTGCTCTACTATCGGCAAGGTCACAAGGACTATCACTCAGTCGACAGTTGTTGGTGAAAATACAACGTTTCGTGAGAAAACCAGGCATGTGTTGTTTGAGACAAAACATGACAGTTTTTGAACAAAAATTAGTTACATAAACAAACAATTGCCAAAAAACAAAAATGCCGCCATCCGTGGGACTCGAACCCACGACCACGTGGTTAAAAGCCACGAGCTCTACCAACTGAGCTAGAACGGATTATATTTTAATGGTTCATATTTGAAATAAGTCTGTTTCCAAGATTTATGTTGTTGCAACAATCGAGTTTGTTTCATTTGCTTGAGGACAAGCAAAGTTCAAGTGTGGGGATGTTTGATATAACACAAAGTGTACACCTTTTAGCATCAAATTATCCTCTTATTTTTGTAAAACTCCATGCAAATTCGTTGTATTTAGTACTTAATTGAGTTATTTATGAATTTGCAGGTCCGGGCGCTCGTCCGACGAAGAAACTGTAACATCCTGAAAATTCGAATAATAATATTTTATATTTAATTGTTATGACGGAAATGTTTACTTGAGTTATTGCGAGAATAATAAAATAATAAAGAAAGAGAGATAAGTAGGTTAAATAGATGGAGTTAATTATGGACTAAAAAGGAAAGATGGGCCTTAGGTCCATGGGCTTAAGGGTTAAGGGAGTATAAATAACCCTTAAACCCTAAATCTTTCCATCTTCATCCATCTTATCCATATTATTCCCTACACACCACAAAACACACACACAAGCCTACACCTTACGACCGCAACCAAGAGAGTGATCCAATACCTAAAACCAAGCATATATCTTGATAAACCTTAACCATACAAGCAAGATACGAGTTAGAGTTATATATTGGAACTAGCCGCGACCTAGCAAACGATTAAAGGTATGTTCTTGACCTTAAAGCTTACGTTTTTATGAACGGTTAGCTATGAAACTTAAACATAGAATAGATCGGGTCTAGTTAAATCATAAAGTAGTAAACTTGATGCTTAAAATGGACGTAATGTACTCATGGCTAGATACGGCTCATGAAGGAAACCCTAGATCTAGTAAAGAACGTTTCAAGGTTAAAGGTTCGATCTTTAAGCTTGAAACGGACTAGATCTTGATAAAGGGCTACTAACGGGTGTAAACGGTTAAGGAAAATGGGAAATAGGTGGTTAAAGGTTGTGATCATGGGTCGTTAACTGATATTTAAGCCTAGAATGGATATAAGGATTGAAAATATGGGCTGTATGCATCAGACAAGGAGTTCTCGGCCGAAAGGGGGGGGGGTTCTCGGTCAATGCTGATGGTTCTCGGTCAACACGAGAACTCAGTCAATAGAGTTCTCGGTCAACGAGGGTTCTCGGTGAACTTGAGTTCTCGGTCAAAGTATGGGTTCTCGGTCAAACTTGGGTTCTCGGTCAAAATAGGCTCTCTGCCTTGAGTTCTCGGCCACCCTGTTTCTGTTTGAGCTTGGGCCTGAACCCAAATTGGGCCGGATGATGGGTGATTAAGGATTATGACTGCGACATTAAGTACTATCCTGGTAAAGCTAATGTGGTTGCCGACGCGCTAAGCCGTAAGAATGAGGAAGTCCTTGCAACAGTTAAGTCATACCAGCTGATTATGAATTCAAGTCTTTTTGAAGAAATCATAAAAGAGCAGTCAGAGGTGTTAGTAGATGAAAGGTTAGTAAAGAAAGAAAGTATTTACGGTCAGCAAGATGAGTTGATGGAAAACACTCATGGTGTTAAGACTAGGTTCGACCGTATGTGGATCCCACGCCATGGTGATCTTAGAGGTCGAATCTTAGATGAAGCTCATAAGTTAAGATACTCGATTCATCCTGGAGCTACAAAGATGTACCAAGATTTGAAAAGAGACTACTGGTGGCCAGGAATGAAAAATGATGTGGTGGATTATGTTAGTAAGTGTTTAACTTGTTTACAAGTCAAAGCCGAACATCAAAATCCTTATGGGAATATGCAACCGCTAGAGATACCAGAATAGGAATGGGAACACATCACCATGGATTTCATAACTAAGCTACCACGTACAGCTAAGCATCATGATTCCATTTGGGTGATAGTGGACCGATTGTCTAAAAGTGCTCACTTTCTGCCTATACGAGAGGCTATCTCGTCATAAACGTTAGCAAGTTTGTTCATCAAAGAGGTTGTGTCTAAGAATGGAGTACCATTACCGATCGTGTCTGATAGAGATACGCGGCTTACTTCAAGGTTTTGGAAGAAATTCCATGAAGCCATGGGAACGAGATTGAACATTAGTACGGCGCATCATCCTCAAACCGATGGACAGTCCGAGAGAACGATCCAAACCCTGGAGGATATGCTACGTGCTTGTGTTTTAGACTTTGGTGGAAGTTGGGATGATCACCTGCATCTGGCAGAATTCTCCTATAATAGCAGTTACCATTCAAGTATTGGTATGCCACCATTTGAGATGCTATATGGTAGACGATGTAGAACCCCGGTGTGTTGGGGTGAGATTGGCTAGAAGGAAATGGGAAGTTTAGAAGTGGTTCAAGAGACGTCTTCAAAGTTCGATTAGATTAAAGCCAGAATGAAAGCTGCTCAAGACAGACAGAAGTCGTATGCTGATAAGCAGCGACGACCGATTGAGTTTAACGTCAGTGACAACGTGATGCTAAAGGTCTCGCCTTGGAAGGGGATTATCCGTTTTAGAAAGAGAGGAAAGTTGAGTCCGAGGTATATCGGACCGTTTAAGATTGTAGATCGCGTGGGTGAGGTGGCTTGTAAGCTGAATCTTCTAGAAGAGTTAGAAGGAATTCATTCAACCTTCCATGTTTCTCACTTGAGGAAATGTCTAGCAGATGACACGTCTCACGTGCCACTGATGGACATCGAGGTTGATGAGAAGCTGAACTACATTGAGCAGCCCATAGAAATTGTTGATCGCAAGGAAAAGCAACTCTGTCACAAGATTATTCCCTTAGTAAAGGTGATATGGAAACATCGTAAGGGATCAGATGCTACATGGGAAGTCGAGGAAGAGATGCGCAAGTTTTACCCGAGTCTGTTTGGATAATAGTTAGGTTTCGAGGACGAAACCTCTTTAAGGAGGGAACACTTGTAACATCCTGAAATTTCGAATAATAATATTTTATATTTAATTGTCATGACGGAAATGTTTACTTGAGTTATTGCGAGAATAATAAAATAAAAAAGAAAGAGAGATAAGTAGGCTAAATAGATGGAGTTAATTATGGACTAAAAAGGAAAGATGGGCCTTAGGTCCATGGGCTTAAGGGAGTATAAATAACCCTTAAACCCTAAATCTTTCCATTTTCATCCATCTTATCTATAATATTCCCTACACACCACAAAACACACACACAAGCCTACACCTTACGACCGCAACCAAGAGAGTGATCCAATACCTAAAACCGAGCATGGATCTTGATAAACCTTAACCATACAAGCAAGATACGAGTTAGAGTTATATATTGGAACTAGCCGCGACCAAGCAAACGATTAAAGGTATGTTCTTAACCTTAAAGCTTACGTTTTTATGAACGGTTAGCCATGAAACTTAAACATAGAATATATCGGGTCTAGTTAAATCATAAAGTAGCAAACTTGATGCTTAAAATGGACGTAATGGACTCATGGCTAGATACGGCTCATGAAGGAAACCCTAGATCTAGTAAAGAACGTTTCAAGGTTAAAGGTTCGATATTTAAGCTTGAAACGGACTAGATCTTGATAAAGGGCTACTAACGGGTGTAAACGGTTAAGGAAAATGGGAAATAGGTGGTTAAAGGTTGTGATCATGGGTCGTTAACTGTTATTTAAGCCTAGAATGGATATAAGGAATGAAAATATGGGTTGTATGCTTCAGACAAGGAGTTCTCGGCCGAAAAGGGGGGGTTCTCGGTCAATGCTGATGGTTCTCGGTCAACACGAGAACTCGGTCAATAGAGTTCTCGGTCAACGAGGGTTCTCGGTGATGAGGGTTCTCGGTGACCTAGAGTTCTCGGTCAAAATAGTCTCTCTGCCTTGAGTTCTCGGCCACCGTGTTTCTGTTTGACCTTGGGCCTGAACCCAAATTGGGCCGGATGATGGGTGATTGGGCCTGATTTAAATAAGCCCAACTTAGAAAACAATTTAAAATGTTAACGGAAAATGTGTAAAGACTGTTAATGTAAATAAAATTTTTCATTAACCCCAGCCAGGGGCTCTGCCCCTTGGACCCCGCTAGGGGCTGCCTCCCCTAGAACCCTGCTGCCAGGGGCGCTTCCTCCGGACCCCCGTTCGTTGAGGGTAATGATTAGACTAGAAACGTGAGATAAGTAGTGATAGTTAATTGATGCATGTAATTATTATACAGTTAGCCGTGCCCAACTGAAGAAAGGAATAACCATAAACGGTGAACGTAACCGCATTCATGTGAGTTTCTAACCCCATTTCCTTGCTATGTTTTCGGGGATGTGTGCATACTCGATGTGATTAGTTAATACACTTACCTTGAGTGGTAAGTGTATGCCTTATATGAGTTATGTATGAATGAATGCTTGATGATGCATGAACGATCTTCGGATATTGCATGTGCCGTCAAGGGATAGTGTAAAGATATGATTGTCATATATATGATATATATGATGTATAGACGATGTATGGATGTATGAAAGTTATAATTATGAATGTATAGAAAGGTACGAAAGGTATAGATAGAACAAGAGAACCGACATATGTTGTTGGTGAAAATACAATGTTTCGTGGGAAAACCAGGCATGTGTTGTTTGAGACAAAATATGGCATTTTTTGAACAAAAAGTAGTTACATAAACAAACAATTGCCCAAAAACAAAAATGCCGCCATCCGTGGGACTCAAATCCACTACCACGTGGTTAAAAGCCACGCGCTCTACCAACTGAGCTAGTACGGCTTATATTTTAATGGTTCGTATTTGAAATATGTCTGTTTCCAAGATTTATGTTGTTGCAACAATCTATCCACGTGAATATTTCATTTATTTGCCATGATTTTGACTTCTTTTCTTTAATAATGTCTTAATTCTCTTCTAATCTATTCCTATAATTCACAATAACATGGAATACTCTTAAACAACAAAAGACCACAAAGATACAACTATAACGATAACGATGTTACGATGTTGAGGTTTGTTAGGATGGTGGCACGATCATAGCGGTGATGATGTTAAGGCAGGAATTGACGAGGAATATTATGATGTGATAGAGTTTATGGTGACACTGATACTTTTTATTATTGTATATATTTTTTGTTAGATATATTGTTGTACATTGAATGTCATATGCAAATAATACTATTAAAGCAATACAATTGTTCACATTTCATTCAACTAAGGTGTTCACCTAGATGCCAACTCTTTGCTATGTCATCAAGTTTTCATAAATCTATTTTCCACATCTTACCCATTTAAATTTATATCTAAATATACTAAAACACACACACCCGTTTCAATTTTATAACCCGGTTTGTTTTCATATCTATGTTAACCCATTAATAATTTCCAGTCCACTAATCCTTAATCTCCATTCTTTCTCTCACAGTTTTCCCTCCATTGATTATTCTGCTTAGGGTTCTAATGGATTCATCCACTTCAACCCTCACATATCAATTGATCTGTCACATATCCCAATCCCTAACATCCGATCTCCGATATAGCGGCATCACAGTGGCTCCGGCACCTCCAATCGGAACCCGGAAACAAAATATGTGTCGATTGCTCCAAAAAACAACCCTTAAGGTAATTTTTTAGTACTCTTTGATTCCATGAATTAATCCCCTCATTAAATATTAGTTTTAATCCATTGATGTATTACTATGTTTTACGAATCAGTTTTCAACCGATTAATTATTCATTACATTGAACATTGAATGTTGACGGATTAGTGTTTGTATGTTGTTTAGGTTTTTTTTTATTTGATTGATTATGAATAAGAATAAGGTTGATGTTCCTCTCGTATGTCATGATCATTCTCGGTTAGTAGTGAATTTATTCTATAGTCCTATCACGGATACATTTTAATTAGTACCAACAAAGGTTAAAGTTCGGAATGTTGATTTTCAGTTTGTTGACTAATTTGATTAATTATCTTTCTGTTGCGTAGAATTAGTATGTATAATTTTATTGAGTTAGATGATTTATGAGTTTGTTGCTAACAAATCAATTATGTTTTCAAAGTTAAAATAATAGTTGAATTCGATGTTTAATTGATAATCAAGGACATTATGATATTACATCAAAATTAGACTAGTAGAAAATAAATGGTTTCCTTATTTAAGCCCAAATTTATGATAAGTAGTTAATTATTCTTTTGACCAACAATAATGTTTACCTTATTTACATATCAAGTTTAAATAATTTGAATAATTAACTTTAATATGTTGACATATCCAACATTCCTTTTTCTCTATTCTCTTCGAGTGTTCCACCCACCATCACACAAGAAATGTATATATTTGGTATTATTTTTCCTTATTTCCTAGATGTGTTAACATCTATTATGGTCAAAAATTAGCTTCATGTTTTTTTATTATATTGCTATATATAGACTTAACAAAAGTTTATTCTTGAGTAGGAACCTTAAGGACAACAATAAGAGATACCCCGGGAGTGAAAATGTATGTAAACTCCAGAATTCTTGAAGACTACAGGTGGCCACGTTTGTTTTATTTTGGTCTTTAATTTATAGCGGACTAGGGACTACATTTATCGCATTATGCAAGTAATTGAAGTGTTTAGCCTTTTTGTTAAATATAGAGGCAATTACGGGAGTTCGAGTGAAAGCATATGGATATATGATGTTTTATTTGAAATGGATCCACAGATTGTGGGAAAAATAACTTGATTTGCAGTATATGAAGATAAACCTCATGTTTGTAGCATCTTTACTACTTTACATATTTTAAGTATGCGCAATAGTTTAATTATCTATTGAACTTGTAGTTTTGTGTTTTATAATAAGAAAATATAATTTACACCCTTACTTATTACTTTAGGTTTTCAACTATGTATTGCAGCCTCCCATTAATACTATTTCAGCCATTGTAGAGTCTGTGGGTGGAAATGTAAGTATATTGATAGGCATTTATCGTTTGTTAATATAATTTAGGATGATGATGATGATGATTGATGTAACACAAAGTGTACACCTTTTAGCATCAAATTATCCTCTTATTTTGGTAAAACTCCATGAAAATTCGTTGTATTTAGTACTTAATTGAGTTATTTATGAATTTGCAGGTCCGGGCGCTCGCCCGACGAAGAAACGACGAAAAAAATGGCGCTTTTCGGACAAAAATCAAGAATCTGCCAAAAGTGCATGACCATGCTAAGAAAGTGCATGACCATGCTGTGCCGGTGCATGACCATGCTAAGGAAGTGTATGACCATGCTGACCGAACTGCACCATCATGCGCTTTTTGTGCACCACCATGCACCTTTATTGGAACCCGTGCACATCTGATACCGTGCCAAAAGTGCATGACCATGCTGTGAAACAGCACCATCATGCACTTTATGTGCATGATGGTGCACCTTTATTGGAACCCGCGCACATCTACTATCGTGCCAAAAGTGAAACTGCACTATCATGCACTTTTAGTGCACCACCGTGCACTCCCGAGGGCACGAGCCCGTGCACTATCCAATGCCGAGAACAAGACACATCAACTTTGAAAATGCACTAGCTAGTGCCGGAAATGCACGACCATGCACTTTTTGTGCATGACCGTGCACTTTTTTGGAACCTGCAACTCCGAGCCGCCGAAAGTGAAAGTTTGACTTACCCAAAATAGTGCACAACCATGCACTTTTTGTGCATGACCATGCACTTTGTCTAGAAGCTTATAAACACTTATTTTCACTTCATTTTGGTGTGTGGAGTCTTGGGGATTCTCTCCCAACCAAGTGCAACAATTTTTGGGGATTCTTGGAGGCTTCCACCAACACAAGATTCATCATTCCATCCTTCAATCCTTGCTTGATTTAATTTGCATTCCTTTGTTCTTGATCATGTTTTGTAATCTTATTTCTAGTTTGATTGTAGTTGTATTAAGCCTTATGGGCTAATTACTTTTGCTATCTAGACAATGTTGAAACTGTTATAAATGTGATATATTATCTATGCATGATTTTGGTAAAGTGGTTTTCTTTCAAGAATATGGTTGAATTTATAAGTTGATATTGATGGTGTTCATGCTTTTTATGTTACATAACCTTGTTAGTTTTGCAAACGTTTAGGCATTCATGTTGGAGAACTATGTTCTAGATGTTTGTTTGTAAACTTTGAATGTTCATGAAATCATTGTTTACATTACTAAGTTAGGAATGACTAGTAAAAATTAACTTGGTTATATAATTATTGATGAGTATGAAACCCTACACTTAATATTGGAAAATTGATGAGTGTTGTTATGATTCTTGACTTGGTGATGACTTGCTAGTTAAAGTTTCATAAGTTTATATTAATTTCATGAATTTGGCTACTTTAGTGTAATCTTAGGTGTTTAGAATGTTGTTCATGCTAGCTTTCCTTTGATTATGAGACTTTGTTGTTTTGACAAACAAGTTAGTCTATGTTTATCTCTTGATTGAAGGCCCATCATGATGATTATTTGCTAGTATTAAGTTGCTTTATTGAAATCTAGTATTTATGTTTAGATTCATGATGTTTTACCATATTATTGCTATTTTATCATATTAGTAGAGTGGATTTATGTCTAGGTAGTTTGTAGGATTGATTATATTCTTGTGTTTTTACTTTATTATTTTCATTGTATGCAAATTTAGTTAATTAAAATTCAACTTAAGATTTACTTGTTCGGTTGGTCATTTACAAAGATTTAGTACTAGAAATTTGTCGTGTCCATGGATTGATACTCGGTTTTTCCTGACACTTTATTACAAACGATAGGTACACTTGCCTTTCGTGTGTGGTTTAGTTGTAGGTGAAAACCTATTTTAAAACCCGATTTGTGTGGAACTTTTACTTAAATTTATATATATATATATATATATATATGTATATATATTTACACACGTCAATGATGAAGATTAATTGTGATTGTTTCAAATTAGTTGTGTTAACAATGATTATTTGTGATGTGTAAACCAGTGTAATGAAACATATAATGAAGGAACTTGGAAGCTTTTCAAGTATTAATATGTGAAATATGTGTTTTCACTTCGATATGTAAACTTAGAAACTTTATTAGCTACAATGTACAAATAAATTTGTAATGTATGATATTCTTTGTTACAGAAGTTAAAAGGTTTTGACTTTGAATGTTTTATCGTTCCACATATATGTATATGTGTCTATCCTTAACAATACTTATATACCATTAATCTCTCTTACTATAGATGAAAACGTTTCCAAAACGTCGTCATACGAGCAATATTTTGGTTAGGTGTTATGTTTTTGTGTCAATATAGCTATTTCATATTCTATGACTTTTGATTCATATTAGTTAATACATAGTTAGAGATTATATTAACATCTTTTTTTCCTTGAAATTATATACTTTATTCAAACTGTGTAATAGATATAAACGTTTATCTTCTGTAAAATACTATTTTTCTAATAATACATTTAAGACGTACAAAATTAATTATTTTAACTCATGTAGTAAACGACTACCTATCATATTTATAATATATATATATAAACACACACACACAAACACATTACATGTGATATTTTTTTACTTCTATTATAATTTTCATCCGTGTGTAACACGGACTTTGATTATTAAACATATTATTTTAATGATAAATTTAATTTGAATGATATTGCTTTTTTAAATTTTCAGGTGGTGAAACAAAATGAGTTTCTTTTGTTAGAATATTTGAAGAAGTTGATGGTGGTTTAATATGAAAGAACATGTTTAGGTTTTTTGTTTGTTTGGTGTACACTAACTTATTGTAACTTTAAACTTTTAATATCTAGACATCGTAAATGATTAACGTTTTGGTCCGAAAGTTGAAAGTTTGTGTTGCTAGAATTTGTTGTGTAAATTTATTATGTTTGTTGACATGTGTAACATCCCCAAAATTTCAATCCAAGTATGACAAGTTAATAGAAGACATTAAGCCATCGCGATACGAGATGACTAGGATAATAGGAACGTGACACGTGTATGCCACCTGTCAACACGTGGCTGAAGGTGTCTTAGAAAATGACACGTGTACGCCACGTGGCAGAAGGTGTTTAAGAAAGTGACACGTTTCCGCCACGTGTTAACACGTGGCATAAGCTGTCTTAGAAGATGACACGTGGCGACACGTTCAACTATAAATAGAACGTTTCATGGCTCATTTTATTCACACCAAATCACTCTCTCTCTGGAAACTTTCTCTCTCTACCTCGATTTCCGTGCCACCGACCCGACAACTATAACCTCGTAATCCGCACCATATACCGACGACACCTCGAAGTTCGTACCAACAATCCCGACAACCGGCGCACCTCGTTTTGCGTGCCGACCTCGAAACGCGTGACGACCTCGTAAACCGTGTCAACTCGAGACGACCGACATTCCGCCTCGAAGTACGTGCATGACCCGGCGACTCCCGAACGTTGCCTCGATTTGCGTGGTGAGGAGTTGTTGATCAATATTCTCAAAGTACGTGCAAGCGTCGACGTGCTGCCCGAGAATCTAGAAAATAATAACCTAAGCAAGGTATGGGCTCTGCCCAAATAAAATATTATTATTCCAAAGGCTTAGACCCTAGTCGGGGGTATAGCCTAGACCTTGGTCAAAGAATTATAAAATACAATGAATAAATTAAAATAATGTTTCTTTGAGAAAGATGTAATTTTTAAAATAAGAATATAGTTAGTACACTATTTCTTCATTTAAAAACATAAGATATTAACTAAGGATAGAGATAATTTACGTTTCTTATTGAAGAAGAAACATAACATAAGAAGAAACATAGCACATGGTTAGAAAATAAAGAGAAAGAATTCATGTCCAAAATGTTTTATTCAAACAAACAATCAATCAAGGTTTAAGCTAACAAAACCAGATTAAAGGTCTGTAGCCGGATTAAGAGACGATCCGGGTATTTATGTAAACCTATTTTATTATAGGTCAATCATTCAATCATTCATTCATTCACAAAGGTTTTCAAACGAGGTCACCACATCATTCACAACAGACAGTGACAGGTGAATACGTTAAACCTTTTTCAGTCAAGATAAACGGGTTGTTTATCTTAAACAAAGACAGTCAAATAAAGATTTATGGGATTACGTGATCCCTATTAAATTACAAGATAGAAAATAAAAGCAACTCAGACCGAGTACACATGTGTCTGGATCCAAACATAATCAATATAGTCTATCAGTCAAGGCTACGTGGCTGCAGACTAGAGATCCTAATAAAAGTTCTCAACTCATGGAGATAGATGCTCGCAAGGTAGAGATGGCTCAATATTTTAAATTATTAAAATATTGCAAGCAATATTTAAACGAAGTTTTATAAATAAAACAAATGTTTGAAAATCAAAGTCTTGAATATTTATTATTCGAGAAGCTTTATATTAAATCAAATAATTTGTTATATTTTACAAATAAACTAATGTTTCAAAACATAAATTACTATTTTATTATAAACTAAAGACTTCGGCTAAAACTCTGATATATTTTCAAAACAGGTACCAACTATTGTTCCACGCCTAGGCCCTAAGTGAGGGTGTGACAACATGTTTTTCCACCCGTGTATAACACGGGCCTATACCCCTAGTATGTATTAATTTGTAACTAGTTGAGGATATTGTAAAGTGATGGCTTGTTTAGAATGTAGTATTGAGCCGACAAGGGTTTTGACTATAGGTTATGATTCAGTTCAGGTCGGGTCGGGTCGGGTCGGGTTAAACAATATAATTTTTCGGGTTAGTGATTTGGTTAAACTCAGATGATTCTCTTTGGCAGGCCCGGTTTTTAGGCTGTGCAATCCGTGCAGTGGCACGAGGCCAAAAAGTTCAAAGGGGCCTAAAGGTTTTCTCGGGCATGCCGCCGATGATTTATTGTACCGGTGACTCGGTGAGTTTGTGATATGCAGAGAAGAAGAAGAAAAACAAGAAGAAGAAAATAAGGAAGATAAGGATGATGGTTGAAAAGAATTGTATATGTATTTAATATATATAGGCTCGATCATAGTCACATAAATCGCGGTACACTCCGGTACGGGTACGCGGTTTGCTAGGCTAGACGAATTCGGTACGGAGGGGGGTAGGTTCATTTTGGTACGAACCGGTACGGTGTACCATGTAGTTCGGTTTGATGCACCAAATATAAAACTAGCTATTTATAATTTATATATATTATAAATTTAATTTAATACTTTTTATGTATAAATATATAAGTTTAATGATCAAATGTAAACTAGTGGTAATAGAGGGGGTTAATTGTTTGAATACACAAACTAATTTTACATTTTTAATAGGTTTTATGTAAAAGTTTATAAACTTTAAGGACTAAATGTAAAGAATGAGAGAGTATTGGGTTAATATCAATGTAAAGAGTAGGTTTTAGGGACTAAATGTAAAGAATGATAGAGTATTGGGTTAATATCAAAACTTTTTAAACCCTAAAATAGCATATCATCCGTTCTTCTTCTCCCATCTTCCCCGTCGATCTCTTCCTTCTTCCTCTTTCCGGCGAGTCCGACGTACCAGAAATTGGGATACTTGATTTATTGTTCAATTAGAGCGACGATCATCAGATTCAAAATCACGGTTTAGGTTTTCAAGGATCGAAACGTACCGGAATTTGAATTCGCGAATTCTCCGGCGACCGGAGCGCCGGCGAATTGCGATTGGGTACACAACGTACCAATAAGAAATTCGTGGGTATGTGAGCGATTTATGTGACTATGGGCTCGATTTCCAAAAGTAAGAGTAAACGATTTAATTATTTATTAGGTTATATTATTTATTTATTATTAACGTTTATATTTGTATATAACATATATCTATTGTTTATGAGAGTGATTTTGACTTGATTCAAAAGTTATTATATACATTATTTACTCCAGGTTATATTATTTTTCATAATTGTGTGGCATAGATCTTTTACTATTTTATGCATAGATTCTTTTCTTTTTTTTTCTCAAAGATGCATTGGTTAACAAAAAGAAAGACACAAATTGGGCATTAAAAGTCGATGAAATATATTGAATATAAATAAACATAACTATACAACTAGAGAAGAAAGAGTCTAAATTGTTATATGTAGCAATTATTGGTAACCCAACCTTGCGTATATCAATTATTGATGTAAAATATATCGACCCTCCAGCTTAAAACTTATGGTTCCCAAAACATTAGTAGAGCCTCAAAATCCGCTTAAGTAAGTTCGATCATTTTAATACGCTACTTTTAATGTGTTTATGTTATAACAATTGTATTCGTATCATGGTTTTTTAAAATATAATTTATGAGTTTATATTATAAGGAGGTCCAAATTTTATCTCATACAGGGCCTAAATTTTTTTTATCATTTTCGGGGACGTATCTGCTCTTTAGAAATATCTCTTGATATTCATGATACCTACAAATTAAATTTAATTTTTAACAACCGCTCTAGCATAATCATAGCTTCAAGCATTCAATAACAAAATTTAATTTCAACAATCAAACATGTTATTCATATTAGTAGCAATATACATAATTTTAATCTTATATATAGCCTTTGTATTTGCAATATACAAAAGAACAAGTTCTTGACAAAGTAATACTTTATACTCACAAATTTTGAGACAACTAAAGTTTTATAATAATATTTCTATGTAGGTGTAGAAATATAGAATTTATATACCATGTTAATTTTTTTTAAAAGAACTTCATGTAACAAGAATTGAACCCTGGACCTCCATGTTAACAATCAATGCCTTAGCCTTTCAATTTTTATAAGGATTTGTAACATCAATAATTTTTTTAGGATGAAATCGCGAATATATACTTCACTAAGTGAAAATACGAGGGTGACCGGGATACCCGGGTCCCTCATAACATGCGCAACAATCACTTTTAACTTAACTGGTTAGACTCGTGTGAACCTAAAAGAGTTTACGTATTGGCGCATCTATTTTTAAATTCTATTAGGGCGTTTAATATAAAAGTAACTTTAATTTGTAAAATTCATGTCAAGATGTCTCAACTTCACATTAAAATATGTATATATATATTCTCTTATATTGAAATAGAAGGCAAAACGAGCAATAATTTATGTCACTAAATTTCAAACTTGAGTGAAATCAAAAGCGACATAAAATAGAACAAATTTTGGAAATGAGTGGCTAAAACACCGAGACAATAAGGCAATAGTTTTCATGTTTACTAATAATTTATATGTATTACAATCCCTTATAAAATTGAAGTGCATCTACAGGAATGGCTAATATACATAACAAGCAGGGTGAGTAAATTAACCGTCATAACCGCAAACCGAACTATAATCGAACATATTTTAACCGATAACCGAGATAACCAATGGGTCTATTTAATGAATTTTTGAAAACCGCCAAATTTGAGTCAATTTTAAACCCGCCATAGCCGAACCGCCCCGTTTATGTAACTATTAATAAAAAATAAGGGTGTGGAAATTAGAATTAGTGCATGAGCATGATAGTTTTACACTTTTATAATTATTGTCGTTATAGAAAAAAGTTCTCCACGCCTGCTAGGATTTAGGCTAATAATAATAATATTAATGATATTGGTTATCCTATTCATTCTAATGTTCCATAATTGTCATTCTATATTTCCATCCAAATTGCCATTTCAATTATTTAATATGTCAATTAAATATGTATATTCCATAAATTATAGTAAAAAATGAAAATATATTTGAATTCCACAATACAAATAGCGACTATTCAATGTTCACAATAGTATGAAAGAATTGTTTATTTTAATCACGGTTAACTGATTCATAACCAAATCATTATAACCGATTAACCAAAACCGCCATGACAAACCGGTCATGGTTATGGGTTTGGCCAAAACCGTCCTAAGCCGACCCATGCACATCCCTAATAACAAGTATGATAGGATCTCATCTAATTAATATTAAAAAAAATAAATATAACCATAATAACATAAATATCTAGTACAAATGCTTGTTTACGAATACTTGGTACCTAGACCACATACATAAATATCCAAAATGCTAATTTTGGCCAAACACATTCCTTTCATTTGTCTAAAAAAAGATAACGTCGTAATCTAGCATTAAACTAAAGTAGCCGAGGTAAACTACTACAAAAGATTATGATAAATTAAAAATTAAGCTATATTTATCCAAATGATCAAAATTTTATTATAATTTTTTTAAATAATTTCTTCTATATAACTTACCGTAAAAAATTGAGTTTTTCTCATTTTTATTTATTTTTGATAAATGAGCATATATAGTTTTTATCATATTTTTCTTTTGAATAAACAGTAAAAAAAATATCGTAATCTTTAAGCATAGTAAGTAAGATATAAATGTTGATCCTGGATAATCACTAAGACTTATTGCAAGTATTGTAACGAGGTAACTAAGACTGAATCATGATTTAGGTATACATTGTATTATAATAATAATAATAATAATAATAATAATAATAATAATAATAATAATAATAATAATAATCCTAATCATAGTAACATCATAAATATCTCATTATGCTTTTTATCCAAAATGCTAATTTTGGCCAAACACATCCTCTTTCTTTGTCTCACAAAACATAAGTATTAATCAAGCATTAAACCAAAGTTAAGGGGGGTAATTGTAAACAAATCCAATTAAAACAAGATCTATTTAAGTCAGCAACTGACACGTGTCACACCAATAACCCATCTCTTTAGATCCGGTCCAATCCATTTGGCCCGCCCCATATCCACCTTTAGATTTGTCCACCTCATCTTCCACTTGTCACATCATTTACCAACCATCACTCCACATCATCCACCATGTAAGCATCCATTCTACTATTCGTCCTTCAACTTCCACATATACACCATTTAGTCCCTTTGTTTCTTACACAAGTCATCTCTCAAATCATTTCCAAACCCTAATTCTTCATACAGAAACTGCGATTCATCGAACGATTTAAGTTCAATTTGGTTTAATTATTGTGAATCCGATCGATCTGGCTGCCGATGTGTGATGAATTGGATTAATTGACGGAAGATGTTACGGTAATTATTAAGTTTAGCAGCTTCGATTAACTGTTAATTGTTGATTCGTTGATTAATTAGAGTGGATTATGATGCAGTTAAGTGCTGAATATACTTTTGACTGTTATGGATTCAGGTGCGATTGATGCTCCAATCGTTCCGGTAAATTAGGGATTCTTTAACGGTACTAATTTCATATTCACTTTTTTACTGTTTTAACTTAAAAATCTGCATCAAAATTAGAGTTGTAAACCAGCCGATCCTGAGCTACTCGAGATCGGCTCAGTGACAACTTGAATCGAGCCGAGCGTAAACGAGCCCTAGCCTGAGCTGGAGCTTTACTTGTCGAGCTCGAGTTGGCTCGTGAGCCTAAACGAGCCTATTATTTATCTAATTATTATTTGATTTATTAATTTATAAAATATATTTTTATGATAGTTATTGTTATATATAAATTTTTGATAAAAATAAGTAGATAGAATGTATTATAAGTAGATAATATGTATTCTGTTTTGTATAAAAAGTAAATTTAACATATATGCAAAATAATAGGTATAAATATTCGAAAAGTAATTAATAAATATTAACTGAGTCGAGCTCGATCTTGAAAAACTACTCACGAGTCGAGGTCGAGCTTTAAAAATAGAGCTTGAAACGAGCTGAGCTCAAGCTTGAAAAACTATTCACAAGCTGAGCTCGAGCTTGAAAAACTACTCACGAGCCAGGCTCAATCTTTGTAAATAGAGTTTGAAATGAGCTGAGCTTGAGTTTGGAAAACAACTCACGAGCCGAGCTCAGGCCTCAACGAGCTTAGGCTTGGCTTGGCTCATTTACACCCCTAATCACTTTTGGTATCTGGATTCATAAAAATGGAGTTTCTGGTAAATTTTGTTGTGGTGTAGTTTGTGACAGGGTTTGAATAGAGATTTAAGGAGCTCTTTCCGGCAAACTAGGAGTGTGCGTTGTTCGGTTCGGTTAATTCTGTTACGGTTTTTGGTTATTTGTTCACGTACCCTGTTGCAAAAAAGACCTGGTTGGTTTACTGTTTACATATGGTTTTATGATTTCTTGATGATGGTTTTTGTTTACCTTTTGTTTTAATATTTTCTCTTGTTTTAGTGAAGATAGTTGATTCGTGAGGAGGCAGTTATGTGCTGCTTATTTTGTTGTGTTGAGAAGGGTCAACAAATTTCAAGATTTGTTTTCCAAATTCGCTTACCATCAGTGTTGTTAAATATCATTGACAGGAAGTGTTTCAATGACCAGTAGGGATGAAAAGTTTCAAAAACCGAGCAATGTGAAAGATGAACATGAGGGGGGTGTGACTGTTGGTGTGGGTAATGGATCAGGTTCACAAATCAACGTGCCACATCAGCAGCTACAGCCTCAAGGGTCCTTGAGCCATTGGGACAGTTTTCTTCATGTTAGGTCTATTAAGGTCATGTTGGTTGAAAATGATGATTCTACGCGTCATATTGTCACAGCATTGCTTCGTAACTGTAATTATGAAGGTTAGATAACGCGCAAAACGGGTTTCGGTTGAGTTGACCTGCTATCACTTTTTACAATCTAATACAATTTCTTTTTTGCAGTTATTGAAGCAGCCAATGGATTACAAGCATGGAAGATTCTAGAAGATCTGTCAATTCACATTGATATTGTTCTAACTGAAGTAATCATGCCTTCTTTATCTGGCATTGGTCTTCTGTGCAAGATTATGAGTCACCAGACGCGCAAGAGTATCCCTGTGATTAGTAATATCTTAAAAGGATCTTTTTTATTAATAATTTGTCAAATTTAATGGAAAATGTGTCTTAAATGAGCTTGCAAAATTAACCCTGTTGACCACTGTGTGCAGTGATGTCATCTCATGACTCAATGGGTCTAGTTTTTAAGTGTTTGTCAAAAGGTGCAGCTGATTTTTTACTGAAGCCTATTCGGAAAAATGAGCTTAAAAACCTTTGGCAGCATGTTTGGAGGCGATGTCATAGCGTAAGTTGAACCACTAATTATTTACATAATACATGCCACCCTAACAATGACAAACAGGCAACTCATGCATCATTTTGTTTAATTCATCCTAAATCCCGGTTTTAAGTACTATACTACCCTTGGTTTAAATTGTAAATTACACAATTTCCTTGTGAAAGCCTTTTTGCACTATAGTTTAAAACTTAATGTCTGCACTGAAATTCAAATCTTATACACGATCCACACAAGTATAAAAACAGTCCACTATATTTGTTTCATTTACACCAAATCCCGTTGGAAATGATTATTGTACCCTTCATTTTAAGTCTAAATTACAAATTACCTTATGGAAACTTACATAAAACTTGGGTCTTTTTGCCAAATTTACTTTTAGGTGTAGAGTTAGTCATGCAGCTTCTTCAACTGTAGCGTTTTTAACCAGTTATTGAACTTTAATGCTTACAAATAAATTTAGCCCCTCTTTCATTCTTGACTTGCTAAATTTGGATATATATATGCTTGCTTCCACTTTGTGCATGTTATAAATCTTGTTATTAATATTCAATACCATTTGTGACCTACCTGTAGTCTGTAATTATATCTTCTTGTTTTTATCAGTCTAGTGGTAGTGGGAGTGAAAGTGCTACAAATGCTCAAAATTCAGTGAACTCAAAAAGGTCTGATGGCATGATTGGGGATGATATAGGGAGCAGCCGTGATGGAAGTGATGATGGTAGTGGGACCCAGGTATTGTTTTCTTTTTTTTTAATTAAAATTCTATTAAAATATACAATGTGCTATATATTAAATTTAGAAATTTACTTATTTATCAATGTTTTGCAGAGTTCTTGGACCAAACAAGCTGTTGAGCTTGATAGCCCGCAAGCAGCATCGCCATGTATTCAAACAACCGGGCATCCGAATAGCACATGTGGCGTTGTTATCCACTATGATCAAAATCCAACAAAAAAAGATTTCCAAAATCAGGAAATTCAAGAGGGTTTGGATACACATAATTTAATATTTCAGTTTCAGATTTTACTAAATATTATTTTTTGGGGGTGTTTGGTTTTCATTTTTGGAATTTATTTAATTATCAAAAATTTAAAGTGTGATAATCAGTTTTTAACATTTTAACTAACAAAATTTACCTATTTAACCATTTTTACAACCAATTTGAGAGACTTTTACCTACTAATTAGTATTTACTAACTTCAAGCACATCACAACACTATCTTCTTTGATTATCGAATATCGTATAATCACTTTCAAATCGCACATCCAAACACCCCGTTTCACTGATCTTCTTGAAAAAATTATGTTTTTAACATTTTTTCAGATAATGTTGAAAAAACCAATGGTAACGAAGAACACCTTCAAGATTTTGATCTCACGAAGAACACAAGAGGTGATGGCATCATCAAGATGAATGGTTCTCAGGTGGTTAATGGAGAATATGAGGCTATAAAAGAGCCAATAAATATAACTGATACAAACACGAAACTCATAGATGATTCTAGAGAAACCGTCACTGAGTTGAGCTTAAAGAGGCCTCGGGAAATCAAAGAAGTTAAAAGTGGCCACAACATTTTGAGACATTCAGAGCTTTCAGCCTTCACAAGGTCGCGCAATTTTAATAAATACAACCTCCTTAATTGTTTTATTATTCACGAGAGTACATTATTACTATAATAATATATTTTTGGTAATCATACATAACCTGTTATTGCTACATCTGCTAATGCATTTTTAGTGCTTTGCAGGTATAACACAACCACAAATGCTACAAGAAATGGAATCACGTCTAGTGGTTTTCTACGTGATACTAATAATAATTCAGAAAGTGTGAAGAAAGACTCGACACGTGATGCTCATTCCGACGGGTTTCTTATTTATCAAGGCTTAAATGAGGTTTGCTCTTTACATAAACCTTTGTTACTGTTAGTTTCAAAAGCAAACCACTAAAGTTAGAGGTGGCCATTTCGACTCATTTACTTGCTAACTGGTGGATATGCGTTATATTTTAGCTCCATTGGGTTAAATCAGTAAAAACAAATGAGTCAGACACTAACTACGTGTTCTGGGTGAAAAAACCCAAGCAGGCCTGTTTTCAACCCGTACTAAATTTGACTTGACTTGCTATCCAAAACGCCAATTTTTCGACATTTATAACTACGGGTATATACGAACCTAGACGAGCCTGAGCTTGGCTCATTTATGCTTAGTTTTTAAAGCTTGAGCTCCACTCGTTAGTAGTTTTTCAAGCTCATCCTCGAGCTCGGGCTCAACTCGTTTATTATTTATTAATTAATTATATACATTTCAATTTTTTTTATTATTAAAATTTTATATATAACATAATGTATATTAAGTTTATTAAATTCAAATTATATAAAAATAGACCGCTTGTTTAGGCTTGTGAGCCGGCTCAAACTCAATAAGTTAAGAGCAGGCTTCGGCTTGTTTACTAAACATGCTTACTTTTAGGCTCCACCTCATTTAAGTTCGGCTCGACTCGAGCTTTTAGCAAATCGATCTCGAGTAGCTCGAGTAGTACATTTTATACCAATTGTTCAGGCTAAAAGAGACATGAAAAGGGAGACCTAATAAACTGCTTACATGCCTTTTACAGCAAGCAACGCACGCCAAATCTGGTGATATTCCACCATCTGATTCGCTGGACCCACATCGAGCCCACCACATTCATCACCACCACAACCATGTTCATCACTACAACAACATAGAACCAAAGGACACAGTGGCTAGCCAAGTAGACCCGGGTCTGAAAGTTTTGGCTGCAAGTGCTCCACATTGTGGTTCATCAAATGTATTGGGTGCCGCAGTTGTAGGCAACATTGAAAACTGTAGTCTGAACCAAAGTGGTTCAGGTAGCAAGCATGGGAGCAATGTGCAGAATGGGAGCAGCACCGGTGTGAATCTAGAAGGGAAAGATGGTGAAAGTGGCGGTGGACTGACAGGAAAAAGTGGTGCCGGCGGCGATGGTGGTGGTGAAATAAGGAAAGATCAACAAAAATCTGCACAGAGACAAGCAGCCTTAATCAAGTTTCGCCAAAAGAGAAAAGATCGATGCTTTAAAAAGAAGGTAACTTCCACTTTCACTTGGAATAAAATTGTAACTATATATTAATTATCCTCAGTTTTCAGATACGATATCAAAACAGAAAACAACTAGCAGAACAACGACCACCCATGAGAGGACAATTCGTGAAGCAAACAGGCCGCGAAAGCTCAAGCAATGCTGCTGATGATGGTTAAATCTTTATGCGATCTTTCAGAAAACTTTTCTTGTCTACATTGAAGTATTGTTGTGTTTGCTTAAAAAACCGAATAATATTTCATTTATTGATACAAATTAGTTACTTTGAACACTTTTAATTGGTTTGTTTGGGTCATCTTGTCTCTTCTCTTGATTAATTATGATGGTTAATCATATATAGGGCTAACATAATAAAATTTGTTACATCAATTCATCAAATATCTCAATGATAAACATATAAAACTCATTATATGTTGGTACATGTAAACTCTTAAGTAGTATTTTGATTGATTATTTAATAACAATACCATACAATATGATCTTCCTGAAAACGTTTATATAAAAAAGTACTCTAAGCAATACTAAATAGAAGTTACACCATGAAAATTATAGTTTGGGGTGAGTGAGTAACTTGTGTTCTTGTATAACTTGATCGTTGTTATCTTGCATTAACATGGTGTTTAGCTCTTCGGTGAATCTCTTCATAACAATACTTGGTAACCATATGGGCACCATGATTCCAGATTCTCTGTTATGGCATTTCAAAAGCACGAAAAAACTAGCAATATATGGTAAATCACCCACACCCGCTATGGTAGGCCCTACTGGCTTCCCCCATCTAAAATCAACCTCAGTTAATCCGCCGGCACGAGTCAAATCTGTTACTATATAGGTTCGAGGAATTGTGAAGGTGAAGTGGGGCCGTCCTTTGATAACCATTATTAGGTCAATAACAGATCTCATGTACTCTTCAGTGACATTAGATTTGGCTTTCATCACAAGCTCCAATGCGTGGCCTAATGGTTTGTCACATATGTCATGAGCAGTGGAAATGGCTGTTACAACGCCTACGACGTTTCCGTAGTATCCTAAAGGGAGGGGAGGGTTCAACTTTGAGAGTGCGTTAACCATGTAAATGATACGCAGCTCATCTTCAGGATTAGGGTTTAGAGCAATGGTACGACAACGCCAAAGGCAAGCTGTCAGTACATCAAAGGTGGAACATTTATGTAGGTGCATTGGAACAAACCTACGAATGGCTGAAATCTGAGTAGGCCCAAAGAAAAATGACCTACGTTCCATGTCATCTATCGAGGCAGTTATAACGTTGTTACTATCTTCAACTTCAGCATACTCAAGATGAGTGCATGTCACGCGTGGTGGATCTCTTGCACAAAGCAACTCTCTTCGCCATACTGGCGAAGTTGATGGTTTGGATGCATCCTTTGCGATTTCACTCAATGCTATCATAAATTGTACAATTCCTACTCCGTCACTCATGGTATGATTCATTCGTACACCCCAAGAATGAAGCCTCCACGTAATAGTCGTGTTACCTACCGATAAATAAAATTGATAAACATATATCATGACCAAAAGCTAGCTTATTTATTTTATATTTAGTTTTTTACTAAATAAATAGCAGTTTATGTCAATTTTAACTAGTATGGCTAGTACTAAATTTGACACAGAGAAAAAATTAAAAAAAATCAAGAAAATATCAAATACATTTCTACTTATTTTAAAAGAATTTTAAAAGTTGATTTAATATGTTGGTAATTCCGGACTGTATTCACAAGTCAAAGATTATGTAAGAATCTAAGTTGACAAGTTGGTTCCTAATTGTAATAATATCTATAAATATAAATAAGATTAGTATGGTAATGTGTTGGCCACCAAATTATGATTAGATCTATAAATATAGGGCAGATTTCGGACGAGTGATCCAGAAAGAATTATTATAACGCGTATTTGAGTCAACTGCAATAATATTATCGATCTTGTGCTTTGATAATAAAGAGGTTTAAAAAGTTCTTGAGAAACAATGTCATCATAATTTATTTTTAAAAGTTCAAATCAAATAAAGCTAAAAAAAAGTTTATGGCCCAAAGAAAACAAAAATCATTAACTTTTTTTTTTCTTTTGTTTGAACAAAAAAGATCAAACAGAAACTGGTTTAGCAGAATTATCATTTTGAGGTTGATGTTTTTAGCAAGGTTTTGAATATGCTAATTCAATAATTTAGAAATAGATTTAATGATGTCTCATAGTTGAGCCAGATTGCCAGAATATTCTTGATCACGACTGAAAATTTAAAATAATTGAATTACCTAATTTTGAAAGTATATTTAATTACTTAATTTTGAACACGACTGAAAATTAAAAATAATTTAACCAATAAATCCTCTTAAAAAATGTTTTTAAATCTGGTTTGACCGAACCAATTGGTCCTATGGAATATGGATATACTTGGTATCAAATGAAATACTTTCTCTGTCCTGGTCAAAGTGACTTAGTTTGAAAAACACAAAGTTCAAGGTAGATTATATTATTGTTTTCTTTGCTTACCAAATGACAATAATGCCCTTGGAAATCAGGTCAATCAATGTTGTTAATTAATATTAGTTGTGTGTGTTTAAGTGTAAACTTGGAAATTGGCTAATAAATTTTGAAAGTGGACATTTGTAACGGGACAAATAAAAAAGGAAATGTGGACATTTTTAATGGGATGGAGGGTGTAATATATATTGAGTGCACATTGCCAAACATTGTGGTTCATCAAATGTATTGGCCGCGGTTGTAGGTAACATTGAAAACTGTAGTTTGAACCAAAGTGGTTCAGGCAGCAAGCATGGGAGCAATGTGCAGAATGGGAGCAGCACCTGTGTAAATCTAGAAGGGAAAGATGGTGAAAGTGGCGGTGGACTGACAGGAAAAACTGGTGATGGTTGGGGGAGTGGTGATGAAATAAGAAAAGATCAACAAAAAATCTTCGCAGAGAGGCAGTCTTAATCAAGTTTCGTCAAAAGCGAAAAGATCGATGCTTTAAGAAAAAGGCAACTTCCATTTTCTCTTAATGTTAACGTGCCAGACAAAACATGTCTCGGGCCAACCCGACCCACACAAAATGAAGCATTTCATATGCAATATTAAATCAAAAAACAAGTTGTATATGTTCATTCTCCTCCCTTTTCAGATACGATATCATAACAGAAAACAACTAGCAGAACAACGGCCCCGTGTGAGAGGACAATTTGTGAAGCAAACAGGCCGTGAGAGCTCAAGCAATGCTGCTGATGATGGCTAAATCCATGGGTACCATCTTTATGTGATCTTTCAGAAAACTTTCTTCTTGTCTACATTGAAACTTTGTTTTGTGTTTGCTAGGAAAACCGAATAATATTCCATTTATTGATAACAATTTAACTACTTTCAACAATTTTAATTGGTTTGTTTGGATCATCTTCCCGCTTCTCTTGTTTAATCTTGATGCTTAATCATATAGGACCAAGATAATAAAATTTGTAACATTAAATATACAATGATAAATATATATAAACTCATTATATGTTGATACAATAAACCACTCACACATGTAATACTGCTTGGAGGAGAACATATATACTCTTAAGTAACAGTTTGCATTGATTACTAGAAACAATACCATACAACATAAATCAGAAGTTACAACATGAAAATTATAGGTTGGGGCGAACGGGTAACCTGTGTTCTTGGTTAACTTGATCATTGTTATCTTGCACCAGCATGGTGTTTAGCTCTTTGACGAATCTATTCATAGCAACACTTGGCAACCATATGGGCACCATAATTCCAAATTCTCCGTTATGACTTTTAATACGCACGAAAAAACTTCCAACATGTGGGAGATCGCCCACTCCCGCCTTGGTAGGCCCTGCATAGATTGGATTTCCCCATCCGAAATCAACTTCAGTCAATCCGCTAGCACGAGTCAAATCTGATACTATATAGGTTCGAGGAATTGTGAACGTGAAGTGGGGTCGTCCTTTGATAACCATTAGGTCAATAACAGATCTCATGTACTCTTCACTAACACTAGATTTGGCTTTCATCACAAGCTCCAATGCGTGACCTAATGGTTTGTTACATAGGTCTTGAGCTGTGGAAATGGTTGTTACAATGGCTACAACATTACCATAGTATCCTAAAGGTAGGGGCGGGTTAAACCTTGAACGTGCGTTAACGATACAAATGAAACGCATCTCGTCTTCGGGATTAGGGTTCAAAGCAATGGCACGACAACGGCAAATGCAAGCTGATAGCACATCAAAGGTGGAACATTTTTGTAGGTGTTTTGGAACAAACCTACGAATGGCTGAAATCTGAGCAGGTCTAAAGAAAAATGATCTACGTTCTATGTCATCTATCAAGACGGTTGTACCATTGGTACTGTCTTCAAGTTCATCATACTCAGGATGAGTGCATGTCACGCTTGGTGGATCCCTTGCATAAAGTAACTCTCTTTGCCATACAGGCAAAGTTGATGGTTTGGATGCACCCTTTGTGATTTCACTCAATGCTATCATGAATTGTACAAGTCCTACTCCGTCACTCATGGTATGATTCATTCGTACACCAAGGATGAAACCTCCACATAATAGTCGTGTCACCTACCAATCAAACAATTCATTCAATCAATCAATCAAGCCCTGTATATCCCACCACATAGCATGCTATCGGTAGGGTCAGGGGAGGGTGGGATGTTGGCAAGTCTTTCCTCTGTCCGTGAGAATAGAGAGGCTGCTTCCAGAGAGACTCTCGGCTCATAAAGCTACATACATGTAAACAGAGTAAACACACATCCTACAAGTAAAGACACTTAGCAATACATAGATAACAAACTACCAAAATAGCAACGAATTTGTAACCTACTAAGATTAGGGAATAAGAATCAAAAGTCAGCATCAAACAAAATATATACATAAATAACAAGGAGTCAGACTAGCCAACTAGACCCTAAATGCAAAGCTAAGCTAACTAGGTACCTTCCCCTAGAAGTAGCTAACCTTAATCCTACGTCTCCATGAATCTCTATCCTGGACCATGTCCTCAGAGAGGTGCAACTCTGTCAAGTCATGTCTAATTCTCTTATCCCAAGTCAATTTAGGCCCGCATGTACTCCTCTTTCCTTCCACAATGAAGGTTTCCACTACTCTAACTATCGTTGTTGTCGGTATGCTAACTATTCCTAAGCTTTCCCTAAAGACCTCATTTCTGATCCTACCTAATCTAGTGTGTCCGCACATCCACCTCAGCATCCTCATCTCTGCTACCTCCATTTTGCGCGTCTGTGTCTTCTTGATGGCCCAACAGTGTGTTCCATACAACATTGCAGGTCTAACTGCGACTCTATAAAATTTCCCCTTTAATTTAGATGGGAACCGCTTGTCGCACAAAACCCCAGTGACTGCTTTCCACCTACACCAGCCAGCTTGTATGCGGTGGGTTATGTCACTGTCTATCTCTCCATTGCTTTAAACAAACGATCCTAGATATTTAAACTTTGTTATCTGCGGAACCACCTGGCCCTCAATAGTGATCTGAGTTTGTTTATATCAATGATAAACATATATAATTTGTTTATATTATTTTTTATATTGATAAACATATATAAATGACCAAAATCTAGTTTGTTTATATTAATTTTTATATTTTACATAATAAATATCAGTTTATATATGCCAATTGTAACTAGTTAGATATAGATCCAGATGTATATAGTTTTTCCTAGTATTAATGAGATGGTTGTTCACGGGGAAAAGCAAATCCTTTAAACATCTAAGTTTGAGACTTGAGAGATTGAGGTCTTGAGTTCAAGTCTCATAGACAACAATGATTAAAAGGAATTCGTCGTTCAAAAAAGAAAACAGTTTTGGGTACTGCTAAATTGGACAAAAATAAAAGATACTAGAAAATATAAAATAAGATCATAGAAGAAATACATTTTTACTTATTTTTGTTTTCAATTTTAAAATTTGAAAAAAATACATTGATAATTCCGAACCTAAGTTGACAAGTTGTTCAAATTGGTTAGTTTTTAATTATAATATGATTATTATAGTACTGTCTTGCTCATCAAGTAAAGGTTGGATCTAAAAATATAGTTCTTAAGCAGAGGTTTTGAATGAGTACTCAATAAAATATTACTGTTACCAATAATATTCTTTTTCTCTTCCAATAAGCACGCACGTATATAGTTTGCATGCAACATAATTCACCTGAAACAACATCAAAGGTGAATCGATGATGCCACTAGAGCCTGGAACATCGTACATAAGCTCTTCAATACAAGGGAACGGCGGGCAAAGCATCTCCCCAAACTGCTTCAATGTAACGTCTGCCTCCGCCTCTATAAACAACACACCCTGGCCTGAGCAGTCCACCATCAGCTTCCTGGCTGGACCTTCCTTTAACCGGCCCGCAAATGGATAGTAAAACACCAACACATTGGCAAGAGCCTGCCTTATAGCATTTGCCGGATTCTTATCTTTCATATTTGGATTTTGTTGGTAAAAGAGAATCATGGGAAGGTGAAACCTAATGCCTTCCTGATCGTCGAGGTCGGAGAGAGGCTTTAGTTCTTGAGGTGTCGGTTTAGCCGGAACAATGAGCTCCGGCGGATATCTTCGGACGTTAAATGACAATGGAGTGGTGGTGATTTGTGACATATTTGGTTTAGGGTTGTGAGTTTGAGTTTGTGTGAAATGAGTATATTAATAAGGGCATGCTGAAAAAAAAATTGTGGATAGGAACGGATATGATAGTTGCACACTGAAGACAACGATACCGCCATCATAAACCATACCTACTCAAAACTAGGCGCACATACGGTCATTTTGCGTCATGTGTTGTCTAGTTAGCTTTTGGGCATTTCGAAAAAAGTGAGTGTAGCTGAAAAATGTTCTAAAACATCTCTCCCCCCTCACCCCCTATCTACCTCTCTCTCATAAAACACTCAAATTGTGAGCCATCACAACCTTACGTACATAACGCTCCTCACCATAATGCCTAGGGGCGGTGTCCCAAGCATTATGGCTCCAAAACGCCACATAATGTCATCCACTAGTAATGGTCGTTGCATAAAAATCATTTTTCAAAATTACATAATATTCTAAAAATAAATCAACTTTTTCTTAATCCTGTTACGAATTCTATGTATGCGATTCAAAAAATGATTTCAGTAACTAAATCAAATCATGATTTTATTGTTCCCGTCAACTTGTTTAAATATTGTCCGTGTTGTGTTCTTCATAGGATTTCTCTTTATTGACGATCAAACAACGATCATATAGTACAGTTATAGTTTTATTTTTGTTCAATTTTGTTTTAGTGTGATTAGTTAACTATTTGATAGGTCCCTCATATTTTTCATATTAATTAGGACTTATAAGTGTTTTAGCTTTTTTAAAAATTTTATTTCTTATTTTTTTACACAGATACCGTATAGGAAACTGTTAACGAGAATTATGGTTCTCAATTGAACCACGTTAGCATCATAGAAGCACACGCGATGTATATATATACCGTATAGGATTATCTTAACGAGAATTATGGCTCTCAGTTAAACCACATCATCTTAAAAGCACAAGTGAAATATATCACCCTGGTTTTTTATGAGTCGGTATGTATTGATGTTTTGTTCCTGTCAAGTATCATTTTAAATAGTTTTTAAATTATCGTTGTCATTTCAAAAAAAATAAAAATCAGCACATTCAATATGAAGGAAATCTTAGTTCTCGGTTCACAAACAAATATTAGCGCAAACAACATCAACATTCCACAAGCACAACAAAATAATAATAGCACAACCTTGTCAACATCAAAAGAAGGAAAAGGCTATCCTCCGGAAGGTTAGGAGGTTTTGTCATAAGGATTTCGGGTTTTGTCATAAGGATTTCCTCCCTAGTGCTTGGAGGTTCGAATCCAACAAATGTATACCAATAAAAGGGAGGGAACACCATTGTTTTATGACCATTTAGGTAAGAAGAGCTTAAAAATGTTACGACCATTCGAAAAAGACACCACTACTATTTAGGTATTCCCGTTCAAAAGGAAGAAGCAACAACAACAACAAAACCAAAATATCAGCACGGGTAGTCATTAAACACAGCACACTCAATAAAAATGAGACGAAAATAAGGAACCAAAATATAACAATTAAAATACATTAACACAAAAATTTAAGGCACAAACATATATCAGAAAATAAAATCAAATCAAATAACGATATCAAACAGCACAATCATATGGTATAGTATAAAGTATAAAGGTAAAGGTTAAAATATAAATGAAAATAAAAATAAAATGTGTAAGACGGATTTGTTGTCTAAAAAATCTTTTAAAAAATTCAAGAAAAATAATAAAAAGATTATAACTTAAAAGATCAATAAAAAATGAGAAAAGTAAAAAAAAACTAAAATGTTTCCATATCTTTCTCGTTAGAAAAGACATGATATCAAGAAAAAAGACACGATGAAGAAAATAAACTAAAAACAAAATTATAATTAAAAAAAGCACAATAGACAAAATATAACACAATATTAAGAAAAAAAATACAATGTCAATGACAAAAGACACAGTCAAATGACGAAAATAAAGAAAAAAATACAATAATAAATAAAAGACACAATGATTATATTTTTCTCAACATTGCTTTTTTTAGAACGAGAGGGAAACATTTTTTTTTAATTTGAGTTATGACTTTTTTATTATTTTTCAAGGATTTTTTTTCCAATAAATCATTTTCATCTTTCTCATTTTTACCTTCTTTTATAGAATAACTTTACAATTGTATAAAATCACAATAACAAAATATGTTTGTGTTGTTATGTATTATATTATAAGTTTAATGGATTTTGATAATATTAACTAAAGGCTATTGGATGATAATATTCTCAACTGAGTTTATCATCACTAGTGGTACCTAATTAAAAAAAAATTGACTCTTAGTGGTCCCCTCGTTATAAAAGAGCTTAACGACGTTAACTTTTTCCGAATTTCAAACTAATTTTTTAGGGTTTTTGATTGGGATGAGGATACGAGTAGAATGATACAAACCTTAACTCCAAACGATTGTCCAACCAACTTGATTAGTGTTTCAAATCGAGTGTTTGAACTTATAATTAACAAAAATTAAGTCGCTTGTAGCATCGTTTCAAGCTAAGTTTTACATCAACCCGAATCGTATAATTCTTCTGATCAAAAGCCATAATAATCAGTATGAATTTCGGAAAAAAGTTAACGCCGTTAATATTTTTTAATGGGGACCACTAAGAGCATATTTTTTTAAAATTTTAGACCATAAGTGGCGATACACTCAGTTGGATTATTATAGGACAATAGTCTTTAGTTGGGATTATTAAAATCCAATAATCCTATATTACGAGTCAGGTTAATCTACAAAGAGAAACAAAAATGAGAAGTATTTGTGCCCATAAAAAACCTCTCAAAAAATTAATATTAAAATCATAGCTCAAAATTTAAAAATAAAAATAAAAGTAAGTAAACAAACAATAATGTTACTCCCGTCTTTATCCTTAGAAAAGACACAATGTTGAGAAAAAAAAATCATTGTGACTTTTTGTTTATCAATGTGTGTTTTGTTTATTTTCGTCATTAATTTTGTTTTTTTTCCTTTTCATTGTGTACTTTTTTTATATTATGTTATATTGCTTAACATTGTGTTATATTTTGTTGGGGGTTGTATTATATTTTGCGATCTGTTGTGTCTTTTATTAATTTTCATCATTGTGTATTTTTTCTCGATATTGTGTCTTTCCGTCGTTTTTTAACGGGAATGACGGGAGAAACTTTTAGTTTTTAAATATTTATCATTATTTATTTATTTTAAATTATGATTTTTATTATATTTTTTAATTTTTCTTTAGAGATTTTTTATGTGCCCATATTATTCTCATTTTTATCTCCCTTTATATTTTTACTTACCCATATATTATATTATAACATCACACGGGAGAAAAATTCATATTTGCGAAATATAAAAGGATATACAATAATGGAAGCATACAACCATGTGTCAACTTTCTAATAAATATATATATTTTTAGCAGGGTTGGTATATCGTGTATACCTGTACACAATAATACACGAACACGAAATGTGTATACTTGTATACGATACGAAAACTTATCGTGTATCTGTATCCAAACACAAACATGAACCTGTTACTACCTGGTATACACGATAATACACGATAAGAGCTGGTTAGAAACACATATTAGACAACCTGTTTAGTGAAACAAAAGTCGGAGAGGAAATGCCCGTGAGTGATGAGTGGTGACGGGTGAGAAACAGAGAGTGCGAATGTTTTAACAATTTAAGGTTTGGGATAACTTATAATTATATATATATATTTATATTTAATTATAAAAATCTAATCAGGTACTTAACAGATAAATAGACATTTTACCTGTTTAGACACGATATTTAACTGGTAAATTCGTGTATACCTGTTTAATTAGTACACGAAACCTATTAAGGCGTTACATGTTACATGTTAAAGTCGTGTAGGTATGTGTCATATATTCGTATTTCGTGTATAAATTGCCAACCCTATTTTTAAGGATGATCAGTTTTCTAATTTTGATTAATTTTCCGTCATATTCAAGTACTCAAAGATGGAAGAAGAGCAAGAATCATTAGGTTCTTTTTGGGGTTTCCAATATTTATAGGAGGTTGTTTGTGGGGATGTATTTGTTATTAATGGATTAATATTTAGATATTAACCTAAACAACGGTAAAAATAAGCAAACCAAGTGATTAATTAAACATATCTGTAGTTAAAGGTTAGCCTTAGTTATAATTAGGTAAATAGAAAAGAGTTGTAAAAAAAAAAGGTGGTCCGGAAGCTTCCTCTCTCCCAGCAAGCAAGATGAGATCACCACTTCTCTCGGACTTCCTTTACTTCGTAACCTTAGCTTTAGATGTCCTTTCATAGATTCTCGAACCTCTGACAGACATAATATCCATATGCGTTCTTTCTCTCCTCCCCTCAGCCATAGAGTCATATTTCCCCTTTTTTCACTATCTCGCCCAGCATATCTGCCAGGAGCAAGAGCATATCCAAGTCCCCTATTCAGTTGAATCAGATCTAGTAGCGCTCACTGCTAAGGCGAAAGAAAGGAGCAAGATACGGCCAAAAAGCCGGCTCTTTTATGCTAGTGGAATTGGGAAGCATGATAAGTCCGTACTCCACATTCTAGCTTCATTCTTGGTTTTCTTAATTACTAGTAGTTTGAAGCGAAACCGGTTTTTGTTTTTTTGCACTCGGTTCCTTCGTCTTAAGTAAAGTGAAGTTTACTTCTTTTATTCGGAACTCTTAGTCGAGCTGATGCCGAGATCTTTTTTGTTCGAGATTCAAGAGGAAGAAGATAATAGAAACCACCGCCCAATGGTGCTTTTACATGTAACTTTGGAATAAGATTCGATGTCATTCACTTGGATGCCCTATTAGAACATAGTTTGAACCCATCTCTGAGAGCTCTAGTCTCAGCCATCATGTTAGTAACATTGTGATAGAATGAAGAGAAGAAAAGAAAATTTTAACGTTAACTCTTTCTCAGGATACCACCACCTGCACTCTCTCCAATAGCAGCTGATCCATCTATGTTGAGTTTGGTACATTTTTTTTGAGGGGGGGTGTGGGGGGGGATTTGATCCATATCCGGCTTTGATTTCCCGAAAATGTATAAAAAAAGAATAAATATTTGTTCAAAAATAGAAAAAAAGTACTTAACTGATAAATGTTATGGGAGGTAGAAATTTAAATCATTAAAAAAGAATTATTAAGGTTTGTGGCATATGAGAACTTTATTTAGGTAATATTAGCTTAAAAGGTGTGAATATCATTTTACTTTTTATTTTGTAGTGGCACGTTAGCGCCATATCATAACCCACTTCACTTTACTATCTTTTATAATATCATGAAAATGGTCGCTGATTTTACCAATTTTCCACTTCCCTTCCTCTCCTCCATTATTTTTTCTCATTTTAAGTTTTCGCTCCTCAATTTCCGTATAGTTGGTGTTACGCATCTAACTTATTTGACAACGATTCCAATTTATCAGCCATTGAATTCGTTGATGAGCTTCCAGCCGCTCGTTTGCTTTTGTCTCGCTCGAGAGGCCAAAGAGGTTTGTTTATCTCTAGGATATCATCAAGATCATCCATGTTGAGGTCTTATTGACAACGAGCTTCTGAATTAATAGAGACGTAATCATTGTCTTCATATGCCTTTGTGCGTTTCGAACCACCAATATAGTGGTTGCAGCAGACACGATCATTTGAATAAAAAGCAGAACGACCGAACTTAACTCGTCATTAGATAAAATATCCTTAACAAAATTAAATTAAAAGTTGAGCTAACAGAGATTTATAATTTTTTAGTATGGAAAAAAATGATTAAAGAGGTTTTGTTTATATAGTTTAATAAGTTATTTAATTAATTTTTCTTTCAAAAAAAACTAACCATTTTTGCAAACTATTATATTGAATTAAATATAGGCCTTTTTTTTCTAAAAAAGTTATCAATCTTCAATTCAGCGGTGCTGTGAGCATGTGAGCGGTATTTTATCCACAAAATTGACACCGCCAAAGAGGCCCAACTTGAATGGGGGTGCACACCGTTGGGTACAAACTCAGCGTTAAATTGGTTACCAAATGTAAGGTCCTGAACTCGGTGCCTTACTTGGACGTTGAATTTACTCATAAACACAATTTTATAAATCAGAGTTAATTAAAAACTTTCGCGGAATATAAGACTTCAACCCATCATTACAAAACACTCAAATCTTGTCTTTAAAACATAACATAAAACATCATATTTTAAACATCATTTTTTTCATCTTCAGATGCAAGCCGTTCAATCCATGTCATGTGTCATCCTCATGCTAGCTCATTAAACATATTTACATGCGTGCATACTAAAAGTCAGCTACGCTAAGTGAGTTCTAGTTAATCAAGCAGCATACAATACATTCGCATATCATACATATATACGTATTCGAAGATACATATTCATACTTAACCTGTTACCTTTCTTACATATTGACATATATACGTATCCGAAGATACATAATAATAACTTGCCCTTAAATATCCATAAGAGGAACATTACACAACATTCATTACAGGAATATCTACTAAATTCCATAAAAGGAACACTATATATTATCCATAGAAGGAACAACTTGCATTATCCATAAAGGGAACAACGTGTACTATCCATAGAAGCAACACTATATATATTATCCATAGAAGGAACAACGTTTATTATCCATACAAGGAACTCTATATATTATCCATACAAGGAACAACGTTTATTATCCATAAAAAGAACATTCACTTAATCATATATTATCCATCTAAGGAACACCAATGGGGTCCACACTTCTTATCTACGTGTTACATTCCACGTCTATGTCCAAAGGAAGTTAGAGGGATTTGCCATCCTAACTTACTATGACGGACGTCAAGTACCCACGTAAACATGCATACCACATCATAACATACAGATGCACTGGCATCTTTCACATTAATCTTCTAACGATCACCTTCCATAGCAATACGTGCAATATCCGAAGATTGTTCACGTACCGACAAGCATTCATTTATATTTTCAGTAACTTTCACATAAATCATATATGGTATACACTTACCACTTAAGGGTAAGTGTATTAACTAATTACATTGAGTATGCACACATCCCCGAAAAATAACAAGAAAATGGGGCTAGAAACTTACCTGAACTCGGTTCCTTTCAGAGTTAATGGTAACTCATTTCTTTAACTGGGCATGACTAACTGTATAACAATTACACATATCAATTAACTATTACTACCCATATCGAATTTCTAGTCTAATATAACCCTCAACGAACGGGGGTCTGGGGGCAGCGCCCCTATCAACGGGGTCTAGGGGCGGCAGCCCCTTAGCAGGGTCCAAGGGCAGAGCCCCTGGCTGTGGTCGAGATGCCAGGTCAGCTTGGAATTACAAAACCTTACCTTTTAATCAACGATTCCATGGTGCGATTTCATCGCTTCAGCAACACATTAATTGCGCACTACTTTTGAATCCTTTTTTTTGTTGGCATCTTTTTCTTATTATGATAATTTCAAATGGAATTCAATAAGTAAGTTGTATCATTTCCCCTAAGGCCCTAATCTATATGTATACCTAAAATTGATTGGATTTTGTTCTATATTTAAGATTGGCCTTTGTTAAGTGTTAAAGATTCATAGTTCTTTATTAATTAGTTTTTTTCGTTAATTTTTTTAATGCTTTATGATATATATTATTGTTATTGTATTCAATTTTAAAATGTTATTTCCATTAGTGTTCTAATTAGGATGATTTTTCGTTATGCCTTTCTTAGTTATTATAGATCATTTGAGGTTTATGATCCCGATAACACAATCATGACTGGATAAGTTGTTGCTATACACCCTTCTAAATCATGTACATTTATTATTATTATTATTATTATTATTATTGGAGCGGTTTGTAAAATAGAACTCTAATTGATCTAGAAGAAAGCCATCGCTGCTATTCATCTGTTAAAAGATCTGATTGCTACAAGTACTATGTTTTACAACTATTAATCTTTGTTTCTATAGGTTTGACCACATCCAGATTTGTCTTGACTTTATGTTAGATGCTTTACTGATAAACTCCAAAATTGTGATCAAGAAATTTATGTTTAATTTTAATTAGAGGCTTCAAGCTGAAGTTAATTAGCTTTTGTTTACTTTCAAAGTTAAAGTATCAGATTACTGAATATAGTAGCTTTAATGTTTTGGGCTAAACACCTCAGTAGGGTATTCTGGTGGAGTTTAACTTTAATGATCAAAAAGTTATTTTTAAAAATTTAATTACATGCTGATTGATTTTAATTTACTTAAGTACTTCAGTGGGGTATTCCCGTAAACTTTGGGTTTCATGGTAAATTGTTTTATCTCCTGATTATTTGCATATCAGAACTCACTTTAATTTATATGCTTATTTAATTTGCAATGGTTTTTTTTCACATCTGTTTGTTTGACTTTTGGATTTATATGGTTTTGTTTAATCATATATTTTTTAGATAACGATATTGTTGGTGTTTAAAACTTCACTTTCAACTCAGTATTACTACATTTTTACTTATTTGTAAGTTTAAGTATATAAATTGTAAGGCCCCGTTATGGTGTCCTACTTTGGACGTTGGATTTACTCACAAAATACAGTTCTAAATATCAGAGTTAATTAAAACTTTACGCGGAATATAAAACTTCCATAACATTAAAATAATAATTCATAACATGTCTTAAAACATTCTTGTCTTTCAAATTAAACGTCAAATCATAAAACAACTTGGGTCTTCAGATGCCAGACTCTTATTCTGCTGCCACGTGTCCCCGCTCAAGCCAGTTGTCTCATCCTACTCACCTGCGTGCATACTAAAAGTCAGCTACGCTGAGTGAGTTCTAGTTAATCACATATCATACAATTCATACCATTACCGTCAACTATGCATCCGAAGATACATAATAATTACTTACTAATTTGCTTTCATACATAATTCATACATACGATCATACTTTATTACTTTCATACTATATATTTACTGTCCGTTCTATCTCAGATATTATTAGGGTCTGATCCCTTCCTTTTCTATCTCAGATATTATTAGGGCTTGATCCCTCTTTTCTTTGTCTATCTCAGATATTATATGGGTCTGATCCCTTTCTTGTCTATCTCAGATATTAGTAGGGTCTGATCCCTCTTTACTTCTCTATCTCATATATTATTTGGGTCTGATCCCTTTATTCTCTATCTCATATATTATTAGGGTTTGATCCTTTACTTCTTCATCTTTGTACATTCTGTCTTTACATACCCGTAACATACATATACATTCTTTACTCATTCATACATATTCATACACTGTACATATATCTATCAATCATATTCAACTATCATATACATACCTCCCTTGTTAATACGAGCAATATCCGAAGATTGTTCACGTACCAACAAGCTTTCATTCACATTCAAGATATACATAAATAACATATAAATCATACATGGCATACACTTACCACTTAAGGTAAGTGTATTAACTATCACATCGAGGATGCACACAACCCCGAAAACATAACAAGGAAATAGGGCTAGAAACTCACCTGAATGCGGTTTCGTTCACCGTTTATGGTTATTCCTTTCTTGAGCTGTGCACGACTAACTGTATAACAATTACACTTATCAATTTAACTATCACTACACATATCGCGTTTCTATTTTAATTATTACCCTCAACGAACAAGGGTCCGGGGGCAGTGCCCCTGGCATCGGGGTTCTAGGGGCGACAACCCCTTGCAGGGTCCAAGGGGCAGAGCCCCTAGCTGGGGTCGAGCTGCCAAGTCAGCTTGGAAAAATTTTATTTTCATTAACTGTCTTAACACATTTTCCATTAGGATTTTAAATTATTATCCAATTCGTTAACTCATTCGCTATAACGAATTTAGCCTAATTCGTTATCTGAACATAGCCTAATTCGTTGTTGCCAAATTTGTTGTCTTATCATCATCTGATTCGTCATTCCAATTCGTTATCTGAACATGCCCTGATTTGTTACCTTATTCGTAACGAATTGGCGAGTAACGAATCACCTGATTCATTATCTGGTTCGTTAGCTGATTCGTGATTCTGGTTCATTGTCTAATTCGTTATCTTAATATAACGAATGGATAGATTCGTTATCCATTTACACGAATTAGTCCCATTCGTTATGTACGCGTAACGAATTGATAATCTATAACGAACTACCAACAGTTCTTATCCAGATCTTTGACTATACGGTCAAAGTCAAAATCATCAAGAACATACGCAGTCAACCTTCATCAAATCTGCAATTAAACCCTCATTTCACGATGAAATAACACAATTTAGGTATCAATGGATTCGTCTACCCAGCGCCTACAAACCCTAACCATTCAATCGTTCAAACATTTGTGTTTATAGTGTGCGATTTAAACATATACTATACGGCTCATTTATAAATCAATTAACCCATCGAATGTTAACCAATTTCAGTAAGATTTGTTGCTTTGGATTCATTTTTACCATATACACAAATATATGATTTCTTAGACGAAATCCAATCCTAAACGAACAAGTTCAAGTTATAAACATACCTTAAACGAGTCGAACTATGAACACGATCAAGTTTTGATGTTGGTTTGGCTTGTCACGATGTTCCAGCACCAACAAGCTCAGGTTTTCGCCTTCGGATCTTGGTTTGGGTTATAGGATAGTGTTAGTGTGTGTTTTTGATGGTGTAGGCTATGGTGTAGAGATGAATAAAAATGGAAAGGATTAGGGTTTAAGGGGTATTTATACTCCTTTAAGCCCATGGACCTAAGGCCCATCCCATTTCTTATTTCATCTTTTAAAATCCAAGCCCATCATCTTATAGTTTATTTATCTAAACCGACACATGACACTTATTGAATAAACGAAATTTCATTTATTTATTATAATCAAAAGTGGGATGTTACGTAAATTGAACGAATGTGTTATCTGCTGTAAGGCTCCGTTACCAGTCCCTCACTTTGGACGTTGGATTTAATCATAAACACAGTTCAATATATCAGAGTTAATTAACTTTCGCGGAATATAAAAACTTCAACCATAATATATTACATAACATTCAAATCTTGTCTATAAGAAACATTCATAGTCGTTTAAAATAAAACGTAGCAGTGGAGGGAAGAAGGGGAGATGCGTAAAAGGATGGTTTATCAGCCATTGAGAAGGTTGCAGGAGAATAAGTGACTCGTCACAGTTGTTTTATGTTAGTATTGATTAAGGGGTGTTTTATGTTACAGTTTGAACCTAAGTTTGTCTGGCAAGTTTGAATGATTTCCTTTTTATGTTTTTATGAATGACTTGTGTTTTCTTGTGATTTCGTATGAATGACTTGTGATTGATCAATGGTCCCGACCTACCGGGCCAAAAGTAGACGGTAATGATTAAAGTAATGTAACATTCCTTGTGCGATGAAACCTATCGTTGAGAACTTCATGGGACGCTACCAAATAAAGCTGAGATCCATGACCAACTCGAGGATTGGCATGACATGAGGTGAAACGGTAAACAAGAGAGAGTTATGACGTTTTATGATGGGGCAAGAGCAGGAGGTAATACTGTTGGGGTAACTAAGTAGGTTTCGGGGACGAAACCTTTTTAAGGGGGGAAACTCATAACATCCCGTTTTCTCGTTCTGTTAATAAAATAATAATATGAGTATTTATGGGTCCCGGCGTTGGGTTAAATAATATGGGTAATGGACTTGGGTTATTAAAGGAAAGACCATGGGCTTAAGCCCATGAGCCATAATATATAAACCTTAATCACCCATTAATCCATTCATTTTCACATAATCCATACACCATCCAAAACACACACTTAAGCTCCCTCTCTTATCCCCTCTTTCTCTAGCCAAAACCAAGAAGAAGAATTGATTTCTGACCCGAGGTAATGATGGTATGATATTGTATTGTTTGATCTCTGATTAATCCTAACACAGTACCCAGATTCTCAGATCTGATATACGATTAACCTTATACTGATCTAGCTCATGATTACGTATGATTCATATGTTATTTGATGTATATATTAGTTGTATATATGTGTATTAATAATATTAGTATGAAGATGAAGCTTGAGAGAGAATTCGGCAGAGATTCGTTAATTAAACTCAAAACTTATATTAAACTGTGAACAGTGTTCACTATAAATAGAAGATGGATCTAGTTCGTTAACATCCCCTAACGAACTAGAGTCCACTTCGTTACATACTTTAAATGAAATAACACTTAACGAATCACCCCCTAATTCGTTAAACATCCTTAACGAATCAGGAGGGTAATTAACTTAGATCTAGTTCGCTAAACATCCTTAGCGAACTAGACTATAACATTAACGAACTAACATAATACTTTAATAATTTATTTCATAAATAAACAAAAAATACATTAATGACAAATACAAAGACTCGAGACGCAAAACCGTGTACCAACATGTATGGACCCAAACCCGCTAGATCTAGTCGTGAAACGACGAGCCGACACCCTCAACCGTTAAAGTCACGAGATCCGAATGGAATAGGGTATAAGCCGGTCAAAATATGAGCTTAGGGGTCACCCTAGCTCAGATCTGGATCGAACGGGATGGAAAATGGGGGATAACGGTGTAAAATGGGGTAAAATACGTTTTTCCAGCAACCACCCGGTTTTCCGGCACGACGGCGCCGGAAAGGCGGCGTACGAGGTTAAGGTTTTGTCAGAGAATGTTCTGAAATTCTCTGATCTAACCCTAATTCGTTAACGGAAGAATAACGAATTAGCTTCATTCGTTAATCTTTTCGTTAAGCCATTCGTTAAGTAATTCGTTAAGGGGGAAATAACGAACTAGCAGTGATTCGTCATGCCCATTCGTTAAGAGAAGATAAAAAATGAACCCTCATTCGTTAGAAAGTTCATTCGTTACAGAGGGGTCATTCGTTATACAGGCCAGTTCCTTAGAAGGGTCAGTTCGTTAAAAATGCCAATTCGTCATAAATGCCAGTTCCTTAGAGAGGCCAATTCGTTAAGAAAGAACACGCGAGTTAGGAAGTAACGAATGAGCCCCAATTCGTTAAAGAATTGTATAACAAATTAGACTTTGAAATTATGACAGAAAGGCCCCTGTACTTATAATAAAATGAATTAATTACAAAGAAACCCTCGAACTTTTTGAGTTAGTAAATAAAATAATAATTTAGAATTCTAATGAAAAATATGTTAAGACAGTTAATGGAAATAAAATTTTTCCAGACTAACTTGGCAACTCGACTTCTGCCAGGGGCTCTGCCCCTTGGACCCTGCTAGGGGCTGGCGCCCCTAGAACCCCGCTGCCAGGGGAGATACCCCCGGACCCCCCGTTCGTTGAGGGTTATAATTAGACTAGAAACGAGGTACGTGTAGTGATAGTTAATTGATACGTGTAATTTTTATACAGTTTGTCGCTCACAGCTCAGGAAAGGAATAACCATTAACGGTGAACGTAACAGAATGCATGTGAGTTTCTAGCCCCATTTTCCTTGTTATGTTTTCGGGGCTGCGTGCATACTCGATGTGAAGTGTGAATACACTTACCTTAAGTGGTAAGTGTATGCTATAGATGATGTACGAGTTAGTTATCACGTAGGGGTTATGAATAAATGTTTGTTGGTGCGTGAACGATCTTCGGATATTGCACGTATCACCAAAGGAAATGATCTCTAGGTGTTTATTAGTGTGTGTGAATGTTATTATGTAATTGCTTATTATATAAATGATGAACTGATAGGAAATGTGTTGTAGGCAACTAGAGTAAAGCGTGATATAAGTGGAAAGGGGCCTAGTAAGGGTGTTAGTGGCATGACGATAGTACGTGGTAGGGTAAGCCTATACGTGTCGTCATTATTAAAGTGGTATAACGCGAGTACGTGGGAGGACAAGCCTCTACGTGCTTTCGTTATCAAGTGGCATAATGTGAGTGCGTAGGAGGGTAAGCCTCCATGTGCTCCCGTAAAACAAGTGGCTAAGACGTAGGGGACAATTAAGTGGTTAAGCGGTAAGGTGAACAGCTCGGATAGTGGACTATGTGTCTTTGGACACGTATATAATTGTATGTAATGGTTGTATGGTAAGTTGTTTGATTAACTAGAACTCATTCAGCGTAGCTGACTTTTAGTATACAAGCAGATAATTATGTTTAACTAGCTGGCATGAGGATGACACATGGCATGGATTGAACGGCTGACATCAGAAAATAGAAGAAATGATGTTTTAATTGTGATGTTTTATGTTATGGTTTTAAAGAAAAGATTAAATGTTTTGTAACGAATGATCGAAGTTAACGTTTCCGTGAAAGTTTTAATTTACTCTGATTTGTAAAAACTGTGTTTATGAGTAATTCCGACGTCCAAAGTAGGGCACCGGTAACGGGGGCCTTACAATTGGCCTATAAAAAATTCAAATACACCAATTTATTAAAAGCTCAATTCACTATCAAGCACAAAATACATATTTTTAAACACCAAAAAATAAAATGTTGGGCTACATTAATTGACAGACACATGTGTGACATTCGTCAATTTCGGGTCACTTTTGTATTTGTTTTATTATGTAAACCCGACCCGTTTGTAACACGAACTTTTCAAATATATAAAATATTGGATTTTTGTCATTTAAAATATATAAAATATTGGATTTTATATTTGTTTTATTATGCATTGTTTGACCATTTAAACATACTCATTTTTATGTAAACCATAATAGAACCTTTATAACCAGCCCTCCACTCTTTCCCTATATAAACTAGCTCATCTCTTTCATTTCCACCTTTTTCATTTCTCATATTTTCTCTCCCAAACAACGAACACAACTTCATCTCTTCAAGGTTTCTTAATAATCAATCAAGAACCATTTTTTAATCTTTGTTTTGTTACTTAAGCTTGTGGTACAACATATATATAATATACACCCCTTGTTACCTTTGGTGGTCACTTCTCTGGTCTCGGTCGGTGGAATGTCGGGCCTCGTAAGGCAAGGCTTCATAGAGGACATTCGAGTCCTTGATATATATATATATATAATTATATAACTTGTTTATGCATACTAACCATGTTAAAGTTCTGCTTATTTTAGTTTATATATCATTTTTATAAGTTCCATGGTTATGGGTTTGAAGAGACTAGCCTCGGTTTAACCGTAAATAGCACTAAACCGTAAACTGAACTTTGTTTACTAGTTTTGTTAAATAATTGTTTAAACATGATTTATGTTAGATTTAAGTTTCTAAAATCATTTTTATGAGTTCTATGGTTATGGGTTTGTAGAATCTAACCTCGATCTTAACCCGAAACTAGATCCAAACCGAAAACCAAACTTTTGTTTAAAGACTTTGTTATTAACTTTTCGGTTGTAAAATTTAAGTATCATCATTTATAAATTATTATACAAGTTATTTGATGTTTGGGCATGTGGTAACCATTCTTGAACTTATTCCAAGTTGGAAACCGAACCGAACTAAACTGATTTTTCACTCGCTTAAGACACACAAGTGTGTTTCTAGCTATCAAGACTTGTATATTTATTTAAAAATACTTTATAAACTGATTTTAAATATTTTCTTAATGTAATTGGAATGTTGAATCCAACTTGATCTTATAACAAAGTTTGGACCGACAAAACCGAACACTCGCTTACCGGACGTTGTTAGTTCTAAAACAATAGAACTACATACTTGATTAAGTCTTATTAAATTTAATTGAGTTATCTCATAACATTTATTATTTTGGAAAGTTGACTTTGGGTTTGACCAATTATCAAGACCCGAACCATTAACCCGAGCACTCGTTAAAACCCGTTTTAGTATCTATATTATAAAGGGACTTACATTCTAGCGTTTTTACCCACCTTATTACTTAACATAGGTTGAGTAAATTTAAGGTTAGATACTTTAACCTGGTTTCGAGCAAACTTATATTTTTAAAGGACTATTGTTAATTCCGTAAATATTTACATTTTAAACCTTAAACTTTAAATGTTTAAATTTCTTTAACATTTATTTTATTTTAAAGACTTCCAAGACAACCTTTCTAATATAAGACTTCTTTTATTTTAGGCTTCGTTCGTTAGACCCCCCGTTCCGGTTAAACTCCAAATCATCCATTTTTCAAGTTTATTACTTGAATGTGGTCCATCTTTCGTTTTGGGGGTGATATTGCATACTTAATCAAACTAAATGTTTTATACTTGAGTCTTAAACCACATATTTTATTGTATACTTTACTTAAATAAATGCTCAATTTGGTGTTCTATGCTTACATGCTTATATGCTAATGTGTTTTACCGCTTTTGGTTGGTTGATTTATAAATCCTAAGCTATTTGGTATTCTCTTATAGCAAGGTGTCGTTAATGTATTCTTACTAACGATTTCATACAAAATCCTAGACTATTTGGTATTCTCTTGTAGCAAGGTGTCGCTAATGTATTCTTATTAGTGATTTCATTTATCCAAATTATTGCTATTATTTATTGTTTCATATACAAGTTGTGGAATTTCCTATTATATATATATATATATATATTATTCAAAAACTATGAAATTTCTCACCAACCTTGTGTTGATAAACTTTATTTTATGCAATGTTACAGGTTTGACTTTTGGTTAACTCGAGATCGTGGAGAAATGTTATCAAGACGGTTAGGATATTAGCAAAAATTAACAATATATTTATTCGCTATGTTTTGTTTCGGTTATTGTATGAACAAGTTATGTGACTCCTTTTGATTTTGTGTAATTAATGAGTTGATTAAATATTGTCGCTTTAATAACGTCTTGTGTATTTCGGAAATCCGTTGCACCCCGGCATGTTCCGCCGCCTTTGGTCGGGGTGTGACAACATGAGAGTCCATTTTTGGTGATCCATTAAACAACATATACGTTCTACATCACCAACGAACCGTAGCAACTCAATACAACGAAAATAACACAAACCATATAAATTTCTTTATGCTTTCATGTATATTAAGACAAATATTCGCATCTTAAATAATAAAATGTTGGGTCACGTTAACTACTCGACCAATGAGACCCATTTGAGATATAAACAAAAAAACAAAACAAACAATACTTTAACTACAGCTAATAAATGTAACATGTTTTATAAATTCATGTAACCTTTAAGTTTAATACCTTAACAAATCCTACATGAAAAATATACAAAAAAATAATTAAAAAAAACAATTATTTAAAAAAACTAAAAGTAACCCGCGTAACAAGCGGGCTAAAAGCTAGTGTGTATATATGTATATATATTTATATATATGATTATATATATATATATGGTGGTCCAGGAGAGAAGTGATATAATTGCGAGAAATGCAGGAAATCGATATGAACCGTTGATTATTATAATCAATGGTGTATAATAAAAATGACATAGTTGTAATTACCAACACATAATTATTACCTATTTTTTAATACAAAGGTTAGACCAATCAATTGGGTGTAACCATAATTAAATCTCATCAATCAAGTGTACAATTAATTTATCTGTTATTTTTCATGCCTTAATTAACTTTTGTAATCATCCACTAAAATCAAACTCCTCAAAAACCATGATTGATTAAATTCTCAAGTTTTAAAAGATTAGTGGATGTTTGGATAGTATAAGATTATTTTTTAAATCAATCCATACAATGATCTACGTCCACAACTACTACATTCATAATATATATATATATATATATATATATATATATATATATATATATATATTATGTGTGTATATATATCATATTGTTGAGCATGAATGTAAAATTTTCTTGGGGAAAGTAGCTGAGCCCTTTATTGAATAAAACTGATTTCATATTTAGAAAAATTAAAGATTTCATGTACTATGTTTTGCAACAATTCTACACTTATTAGGTTTGTGGTATTTATTGTAGGGTCGTGCTATTAAGTGTAAGGTATGTGTGTAAGAGACTTTGTGTTGATAACATACATGTGTAAGCAATATGTGTAGGTAACAAGTTCTATAGCATGGTTGTGTTAATATTTTCTTGGGATATATGTGTCATAAACAAATTTTCTAAGTTAGTTGCGTAGGATAATATATAGGTACGTTGATTACGTAGGATGTTCTATTGGAATGTTTGCTGGAAATTTTAAATGTATGTTGTATATATAAAATAATCTATTGGAAAGTTTGGTTGTCTACATAAAATAATTATATTGGTATTATAATAATAAATTATTTATAGGATATATGCTTGTATGATGTCTATGTATGCAATTTTTTTGTTACGTTGACTATGTAGGAAATATCATAGGTTCAAAATATTTGCTTAATCGGTGTTATTTTGAAGTGTAAATGTTTTAAAACTCTTTTTTTTGGTTAATATTAGCTATTATTTTGAAGTGCGTATATAATGCTTGAAATAGGATGGCAAACTAACAACGAATATTTATGTTAGATTTTTCAACAAATAATACATCAAAGTTAAACAAAAAAAATTGAATTTGATTGGATACACACATGAATACAAAATTATAAGGTTAATTTTTTATATTAAATTAACAAATACATAATTAATAAAGTTATAAAAATTGATACTTCTAAATACTTTATAATTACCAAATATAAGAAAACTTAATTTTTATCATTATACCCTTATATTTAATTAAATGAAAAAGTCAAAAGAAAAAATATGATTGGTTGAAATTACTTCACACATTTCTCGTGATAAAATTAATTTCCGCATGAACTTAAGCTTATATATGTATGTGTGTGTGTGTATAGGGTTGGATTTAGAGAGAACTCATCTTAAAGAGAGAACTAATAGAAACATATTTTTAACTTTTAAACAAAAATATTTTGTGTTTTTTTTCTTTCCTACTTCAAATAAGATGATATTGCTCCTAAAAAAACAAAAAAAAAAAAAAAAACTGTCGATGTAGTGCATATATGCACTAATATGTATTGCATATATACAATAGTATTTTATTGCATATAATACAACACAATTGCATTATACAATACATATTATTGAATATACGCAAATACAACACTAATAATTGTATACAATACACACTATCGCATATATGTAATACAACACTAATGCACTTATGAACTATATCAATTTTTTTATATATAATATAACACAATTGCATATATACAATACAAACAATTGCATATATGCTATTCAACATGTAAGGCCCCGTTACCGGTGCCCTACTTTGGACGTTGGATTTACTCATAAAAACAGTTCTACAAATCAGAGTTTATTAAAACTTTCGAGGAAACGTTAACTTTAATCATTCGATACAAAACATTCGATCTTTTCTTTAAAACATAATATACAACATCATATTTAAAACATTATTTTCTTCCATTTTCAGATGCCAGCCATTCAATCCATGCTATGTGTCATCCTCATGCCAGCTAGTTAAACATAATTACCTGCTTGCATACTAAAAGTCAGCTACGCTGAGTGAGTTCTAGTTAATCAGGCAACATACAATACATTCTCATACATTCACGTATATGTATCCGAAGATACATATTCCTACTTAACCGAACTTCATTACTGACACTTTATAATTATCCGTAAGAGGACCATTGCATAATATCTGTTATAAGAACAGTTACTATCATTCATAGAAGTAACAAATTGAATCACCCATAGAAGGGTCTATATAAACTATCCATAAAAGGATCTCTAGATATTATCCATAGAAGGATCCTTAACGTTACCCATAGAAGGGACCCTGCATACTTTCCATAAAAGGACCACTATACATTATCCATAGAAGGAACTCTATACCTGATCCATAGAAGGAACCATATGCATTGTCCATAGAAGGTACTCCATAGAAGGAACGCATGCTCAATTATATAATATCCGTATAAAGAATGCTAATAAGGTTCATAGTCCTTATTTACACTTCACATATCGAGTTTAGGTTCCATAGTAGTTTAGAGGGATTTGCCATCCTAACTTACTATGCCGGACGTAGATCTCACATACCATTCATGTACCTGCTTACACATACCTCACATATACGATAATTACATCGTAGAATATGAACACTCTAGGCGTTCTTCACATCATTCATCTAACAACCATACTCCCTGATGATATGTGCAATATCCGAAGATCGTTCACGCACCGACAAGAATTCATTCATAACATTCATACATACTATCACATAATTCATCATAGCATACACTTACAATTTAAGGTAAGTGTATTAACGTTCACATTTAGTATGCACACAGCACCGAAAACATAACAAGGAAATGGGGCTAGAAACTCACCTGAATGCGGTTACGTTTGTTGGTGCATGTTTTGTAATAGATGATCTTTAGTGTTTGTTAGAATTGAGAGCAACGGTCAAGGGGGAGTCTGTTGGTGCATTTTGTGACCGTCACTATGAAATTCCGACTAGATGGGGAGAAGTTATGGAGGGAGCCAACTTCGTCATAGGTGAAGTTAGAAGTGGTATCAGAGCCTTAGGCTCTTATGCTATGGTTCGAGATCTGTGTTTTGGTGTTTTTGGCACGTTTCAGATCTGATTTTAGTTGGGGAAGACGGAAACGGAAAAAGTTACAGGGTTTTAGCGAAGTTGTCGATCGAATTTTAGGGTTTTGGCTAAGTTAGTACATGGTGAAGTTAAAGCCAGGCGAAGTTAAAGTCAGGTGAAGTTAATGCCAGACGAAGTTAATGAAGGGTGAAGTTATCTGGTGGTGAAGTTAACAGGTGGTGAAGTTATCAGCTAGTGAAGTTAAAGATGGGTGAAGTTATCACGTGAAGTTCACATGCGAAGATATGCGATGTTCACCCGTAGGTCAGTCTAACGATATGTTTTCCTTTCCTCCAACGTTCAAGATATGATTATCCAAAAAAAATCGGGAAATTTTCTTGAACGAAAATTTTCATATGTCGTTCATATGAAGAGAGGATCATTGAGGAAAAAATTGGTGATAATGTTTTTTTTGGAGTTGACCAACTGAAGAAAGTCAAATTTTGTTCGGGTTTTCATCATTATTGGATCGTGTTCAAAGCATATTATTTATGTTATTTTCAAGGCGTTCGAGACTTGGATCCTGAAAACGTGGGATACGAGCATCTGAGATATTTATTTATTAAGGTGAAAATTTTTGAACAAGTTGGATTTAATCGGGAATTAAATTGTTTAAGCTCTCAACCTGAAAACGTGGGCTACGAGTATCTGGGATACTTATTTATTAGGGGTGAGCTACTTAAATAATTTCATTCTCGGAAATAATAAGAAAGTCATTTGATCGTTATCCCTGGTGATTGAAGATGCTTCGGCTTTATCGGGTTGATTCGTGAAGATGCGAGACATGGTTCAACGAAGTTTTTGATATCATAAGTCAAGGGGGTGATTGTAAGGCCAATTTTAGTGGCTTGCGATATCAAATGAGGAAACCCATTATATATTTATGGTCAAGTATGTTAGATTCTATCAAGGTGGTTTTGTGATGAAACTAATTACTTTCTGTTGAGTAGTTGAAGATTGAACCTTATCTTACTAACCGAATGGTTGAGATGATCGATTAGGCACCGGGATGCAGGTTAAAGATCTCGATCGATATAGTTCGGAGGGGCTTACACTGAAGGGGAGATCTGATATGGAAGACACCGGGTGATTGGTAGATTTGTGAAGCTACAAAACAGTTTCAGACACGGCTCGTTGAAAACAGGATTGATGTTGCATGTATATGTGAAGTTCAACCTTGAAGATCACAGTGCAATGTCTAAATATCGAGTCCTACAAGAAGAAGAAAACAGAAGATCATCAGTTAAGGGGGTGTCTGTTGGTGCATGTTTTGTAACAGATGATCTTTAGTGTTTGTTAGAATTGAGAGCAATGGTCAAGGGGGAGTCTGTTGGTGCATTTTGTGACCGTCACTATGCAATTCCGACTAGATGGGGAGAAGTTATGGAGGGAGCCAACTTCGTCATAGGTGAAGTTAGAACAACTTCACGTGTTGGTGAAGTTAGAACAACTTCACGTGTTGGTGAAGTTAGGAGCAACTTCACGTGTTGGTGAAGTTAGGAACAACTTCAACTTGAGGCCCAAGCCCAAGCCCGCGAAGATATTTATCTATATATGTGTGTGTTATGTATAGGGTTTGAGGTTATTTGTTCAGTTGAAACAGAAAAGAGAGAGTGAGAGCAGGAAAAGTTGTCCAGAGAAAACAGATAGGGAGAGTCTCGTAGGCGGACCCGAGGTAGAGCTCACCTCGGGTCGGCCGTAACATGTTTTCTCTTTCGGTATGTAATGTGTTTTGATCAATATATAAAGCGGTCTGCAGATCTGTTTATTTCGTTCGTGTGTTTGTTTGTGTGTAATCATGTTCTTCGTCTTCCAACACCATAAAAGAGTCTAGGAGGATTCCACACTCATAGACATCGTGCGGATCTCGTATCGATCACCATCGCACCGGAGACTTACAATGTTCACTGTTAATGGTTATTCCTTTCTTTAGCCGTGCGTGACTGACTTTATAACAATTACACGTATCAATTAACTATCGCTACCCATATCGTGTTGCTAGTTTAATTATAACCCTCAACGACGGGGGGTCGGGGGGAAGCGCCCCTGGCAACGGGGTTCTAGGGGTGGCAGCCCCTAGCGGGGTCCAAGGGGCAGAGCCCCTGGCTGGAGTCGAGCTGCCAAGTCAGCTTGGAAAAATTTTATTTTCATTAACTGTTTTAACACATTTTCCATTAGGATTTCATAATAATATTTTATTGTTAACATTTTAATCCTTTAAGGTATCTTTCGTCAATTAATAAAGTCCAAGGACTATTATGTAATTAAATAATTCTTTTCTAAGTCCAGGGACCAATCCTGTCATTATTTCAGAGTCTAATTCGTTATTCAGAACACAGCCTGATTCGTTATCTGAACATAGCGAGTTGGTGAATAACGAATCACCTGATTCGTTATCTTAACATAACGAATTGGTGAGTAATGAATCACCTGATTCGTTATCATAGCATAACGAACTGGTGAGTAGCGAATCACTTGATTCTTTATTTTAACGAATTGGGCACATAACGAATGGCATGATTTGTTTATCATAACGAATTAGCGTCTGTTCTTATCCAGACTTTGACTCTGGGTCAAAGTCAAAATCGTCAAGAACACGAACTGGTCAACATATTTCATATCTGCAATAAACCTTTGATTATTAACGAAACAATTACATGATGTTGGTATCATTGGATTCGTCTAACTAGCGCCTACAAACCCCAACCGTCCAAATACTTAAACATCACGTTTTAAATGGTGCGATTTATAGATATTCATATACGGTTCATCATTCTATCAATTGCCCTATCATATGTTTACGGATTTTAACAAGAATCATCACGTTTGATTCGTTTTTACCTTACTCAAGCAGATCTGATGATTACTAAACGAATCCGAAAAATAAACAATATCTCGTTATAACGCACCTTAAACGAGTCGATCTACTAACACGATCTAGTATTGATGTTGGTTTGGTTCGTCACAACGTTTTAGCACCAACGCGTTCGGGTTTCCACCTTCGGATCTAAGCTCGGGATGTTGGAATGTGTTTGTGTGTGTTTTGGATAAAAATGGAAAGGATTAGAGTTTAAGTGGTATTTATACTCCCTTAAGCCCATGGACCCAAGGCCCATCTTTCCTTTTTGGTCCATATTTATTTCCATTTAATTAGCCTACTTAACACATCTTTATTATTTTATTAATGCGCTACTACTTATAGTAAACTTTTCCATCATTAACGAGTAATACATTAAATATTATTCTTGGAAATTTCGGGATGTTACACAACAACACATATTAAAATACACACAACGAGTTTTTTTTAAGGTAAAGAATAACAACATATAAGAAAGATGAAAGAAAAAAATAAAAATTTTTTTATTAACTTAAAATATTTCTTTATTATATCTATAATTCTGTAACTTCCTACTTTTGATAATAATAATAATAATAATAATAATAATAAATAAATAAAAGAAGTTTCGTTTACTTAAGAGTGTGTTTATATTTAGTTAAATAAAATAATAAAGTGTGGGTTTGGACAAAGAAAGATGGAAGATGGTGATGGACCTTAGGTCCATGGGCTTAAGGGTATATAAACCCCTTAAACCTCCCTAAAACCCTAAAACCTTCATTCTTATCTTCTAGCCTCCATAACACACTAAAAACACACACACACCAACACTCCCTAATATCAAGGCCGAGATCCAAGATCCAAGCCAAGCTTAGAAACTATTAGATCTTTGATTATCAAGAAAGAAACAAGTCATAGCTATACGAGAATCTAACAAGTAGCTTAAAATATGTCAAGAGGTACGTTTTATGTATAAAATTTTAGCTTTTAAGAATGGTGTGCCCTAAGACTTGGTACTAAGGCAAATCGGGTATTTTTATATCATAAAAATTTAAACTTGATGTTAAAAGTGAACTTAATGGACTCGTTAATATGTACGGTTCATGTAGTAGCCCTAGATCTAGCTTAAACGGGTTGAAATCAATAAAGGTTTAAATTTATTGCTAAGTAAGCTAGATCTTGGTCAAGGATAGAAATGAAAGCATTTTAAAAGATGATATAATACGATAATATGAGAATGGATGTTATTATATGTAGTAATATTGATATTAATACGCTACAGTGGACGTATTCGAATGAAAAGAATTCGAATGGAAAACATTCGAATAGAAAGAAAGGAAAAACAGAAGGAAAAAGGTTCAGATACCATCTGATTCGAATGGAGGGTCCATTCGAATAGAAGCTTTGATTCGAAAAAAATGTCCATTCGAATAGAAAGCCCATTCGAATAGAAAGTCCATTCGAATAGAATCTGCCATTCGAATAGAAAGTCCATTGGAATAGAATCTGCCATTCGAATAGAAAGTCCATTCGAATAGAATCTGCCATGCGAATAGAAAGTCCATTCGAATAGAAAATCCATTCGATTAGAACTGAGAATTCGATTAGATTAGTTCAAACTTAGAATTTTCTGATCGATCTTTAGTAAAGGATTGTTAACCAGAAGTCATTCGTCATAACGAATAAAATAATAATTTAAGAATTCTAGTGAAATTTTGTTAAGGACTAGTAATGGAAATAAAAATTTCCAAGCTGACCTGGCAGCTTAACCCTAGCCAGGGGCTCTGCCATTTTGACCCCGCTAAGGGCTGCCGCCCCTAGAACCCCGCTGCCAAGGGCGCTGCCCCCGGACCCTCGTTCGTTGAGGGTTATATTGAACTAGAAATATGATATTGGTAGTGATAGTTAATTGATACGTTTACTTGTTATACAGTTAGCCGCGCCCAGTTAAAGAGAGGAGTTACCATTAACTCGGAAAGGAACAGAGATAAGGTGAATTTCTAGCCCCACTCCCTTGTTGTGTTTTCGGGGCTGTGTGCATACTTAATGTGATTAGTTAATACACTTACCTTAAGTGGTAAGTGTATGCTATGTGAATGATTATGAATGATGTATGTATGATATATGAATATCTATGAATGATGTATGTATGATATATGAATAATGTTATAAAGATTAAGAGTATGTACGAATGTATATAAATATAAATGAAAAAGAATGTATGTATGAATTGACGGTAAGAAGGTGACAGACCCTAATAATATCTGTGAAGGAGGGTGGCAAACCCTAATAATATATGTGAAGGAGGGTGGCAGACCCTAATAATATCTGCGAGGTTATAGGGCGAAAGGCTCTTTAAGGGTGTCAGACCCTAATAAGATATGTGAGGTTATAGGGCGAAAGACTTTTTAAAATGTATAAGTATGTATGTAAAGCAAGATAAAATATGAAGGTATGAAAAAAATAAAGAAAGAAAGTATATACTTATGTATGTACAAATGAAAGATAAGCAAGTTAAGTAAGTAATATGTATCCACGGATACGTATGAGTAAGTATGTGAATGTATTGTATACTATTTGCTTTAACTAGAACTCACTCAGTATAGCTGACTTTTAGTATGCACGCAGGTTAATAGACTGAAGCAGTTGGCTTGAGAGGCAGACACATGGCATGAACTGAAGGGACTGGCATCCAGTGAGGATTAGTCATGATGTTTTAATAAACTATTTTACGTTATGTATTAAAGACAAGTTTGAATGTTTTGTAACGAATGATTGAAGTTTTATTTATTTCGCGAAAGTTATTTCACCATATAAGATAATCTAGATTGATAAGTTATTTATCCATTTTCAAGCTTCTTCACAAAAGATTATCAAACAAAATGACTTTCATATCTGTTTATAAAATGCAATTACATATATTACACGACCAATAACTTCCACTATATTATTTTACTATATTATGTAACTTAATGTTTTTCAATATTATATTTTAAATGCTCATACAAATTTTTACGTCTAACGATTATGCATATTCTAATCTTATACACCTAATAAATTTACTAGCAGGTACATTAAATTGTTAAAAAGTGAACCTACAATTATCATAACTTTCTATTAATCCAATTTATATAATTACAAAAGAAACATAATATTAATCACGTAAAATCAGCTTTATACATAAACTCATAATTTTATATTTATTCAAATAAACAATAATATATGTTTACCTTTACCTGATGAATTTATTAATTTATGTTTGTGTGATACACGCTGCTACTAACCCAATTTACATTATGTTTGTTACTATATGATGACTAAACAAAAACACAAAAGAAAATGTGGCAACCACTAAGGTGCCACCAAGTGCCCCAATAGGGACCTTTGCGGCACCAAAGTTGTATTTTATACTATATAATAATAGTTAATTTTTTATATCGTTTAAGTTATGTTGCATTTAACTATTTTATTTTTCATTCTTTTATATGCTATTGTTTTATTGAAATTTTTATTATTTTTAAAATTATGTCTTAACATAATACATTTATCATTAAGTAAAGATATTCCTTAACCTGCATTTGCAAGTATTAACAAAAACAAAGTGCTTGTTTTTTACCCCTTTATAAAATTGTGTTGATTGTTTCGGATTGTGTAAGTTGATTTGTATTTAGTTTTCATCCAAAACTCTTAACAATTTTTTAAAAATAAAAGTTTTTTCTCAGTATTAACAAATATAATTATAAATTTTTTGAAGGAAACTTAGGAAAGGGCACCAAAAGTACAATTGCTTTGGACCTTCATAATAATTTGGCAGACCTGTCAGGCCCATTTTTTTCTCAATTCATTTTGTGTCCACAGTTAAAAAAATTTCTGGATACGCCTCTAATTGGAGAGTTGGAGAAAAGAGGTATGTAGAGTTCCAGTTAATCATTTGAACAACAGTTGACGAGTTTATCTAATGTTTAAACATTAAAGCCATATTATGTATTTAAATTGATATATTTAGACTATGCTCTATGGTGGGGGGCATCGAAGCCCCAACCAATAATGTGCCGATGTAGTTTAAAGCCCATTGGCGCCCTTATAATACATATACATATATATATGTGTGTGTGTGTGTGTGCGTGTGTGTGTGAGATGGAGCCCATTGGCACCCATCGTTGTGAAGCCTCAACCCTCCGCACCCCAACCTTCTGTGTTCAATCCCGACGGTGTTTCGCGCCCATAGAGGCTCGTCTTAGTGTTGATCTGGAAAGAAAAAAACACATTGGTCTTTTGATCCAGCACATGTGTTGGTTAGATTAGACCTTTTTGTATGATTGGATTAAAAATATGGATACATTTAGTAGCCTGTTGGTTAGATTAGACCTTTTTGTATGATTGGATTAAAAAAATGGATACATTTAGTAGCCTGTACGGGTTAGATTGGTATAATTCTTTAATTTCTAATTCTAGTATGTTTTGACTTTACTAGCGACTACTAGCTATTTTTCTTTCTAATGGCATTGCTAATGTTAAAAAACAATTCTAAGTTTTATATATATCTTTATTCAGTATGTCTTGTTAAACTGTGTAGAGGTTCGCCCTTTCATTAACTTGTTTGAACAACGGCTAAGGACAAAAGTTCCTAGCGCGAGTGATACATGCCATGGTGGATCAATATACAAGGAAAATGATTCTCTAAATGGTTCGCCAAACATGCAAGTATTGAATCACAAAATTTACAAACCATAATTCATATCCATATATACCTTTATTATTGTGCCCTGCTTGCGGTGCGCGCATATAATGTATATATGTGTGAACCCTCGGGTTGGCAAAAGTAAAATTGCACTAATTTTGACGTTATTTTACTAATTTCGTGAAAATAACGTTAAAATTGATGGAAGGTTAATCAGGCATCATGTGATGGCGTTGATAGCCGAAAGACAAGGGTACATGCACCAATCAGCCGGCGTCCCGATGATTGAGTGCTATGTGCCTTATGTAATATGTCCAAGGCTTGATGCAAAACTACTATCGAGCCGGGGGTCTTATCGGAAGCAGCCTCTCTATCCCCATGGGGTAGAGGTAAGGCTGTCTACATCTTACCCTTCTCAGACCCTACCATAGCTTTGCTATTGGTGGGATATACTAAGTACGATGATGATGATGATATACCTTTATTATTAATTTGTGTCTTTTCTTTATTTATATGGCAATCATCATACATTAGATGCAAACAATGAATTAATTATCATAGCACACATACCGCCATACGGTTTTGTCGCACGAGAACTATTTTGTAAATGTGTATAAGTCCCATACGAGCAGTTCACGCAGAATAGTGGTGTGAGGGAAGGGGGGTTTACACTGAGTATGAATTTGACTATTATGAAATATTACTTGAAGACCTCTAAGAGATGAAATATTATGGTGTTGCTCATTGCAATTTTGTGATGTTCAAGTATTCTTGGTTTGATAATAATCACAGGGTTAGGGTGTGTAACATCACGAAAACATCAGATAAAAAATGTTTAGTATTCAAAGTACAAGGACGAATTTTGAAAATATGTTTCTTTAACCCATCACTATACGCGATAACCCAAAGACAGAATGTCATCGACATGGTCTGACATGTGCCCCCACCACGTGTCTCCACGTGGCACGGCGTAACTAGCCACGTGACACACGTGGCAAGCCTACTGGTTACACGACAAGGCTAGTCGGGATACGCGATGGACTCCCAAGGTCCCATCACGTATCGCTATGAAATAAAATAATATTAAAACTGTCGATGACTCATCCCCATACGCGATGGATCTAAGGCAAAGACTCATCGCGTATCGCGATAGGTCATCTGATCAGCGCCAAAAAATAGGGTCATCAACCCTTCATTCTTGTTCATACACCTCTCTCTCTCTCTCTCTCTAAAACACTCTCTCACTCAACCTCATAAAGTGTGCCACCGACCTGACGTCCGTACCTCGTAAACCGTGCCTAAATACCGACATTACCTCGAAGTACGTGCCACCACAAGACAAGCCGATACCACCTCCTTGAAGTGCGTGCCGACAAAGATCGATGACCGGCGTGCATCGATTTGCGTGCAAGAAAGTGTTGACCAAGATTTCTCAATAAACGTACAAGCGTAGAGGTGGTGCCCAAGAATCTAGAAAATTATAAGCCCAACAAGGTAGGAATAACGCTTGAATAAAATTAATATAATATTAAAAGGCTTAGACCCTAGTAGAGGGTATACTCGATACCTAGAGAGTAAATAAAAGAAAAATATAACAAAGAAAAGATAAATAAGAAATATGAATATAAAATAATTCTTTGTTATATAATATTATTTAAGATTCTTATATAATATGTAAAGAAATAAAGTATAAGTTTCTTCGAGAAGAAGAAACGTAGTGTTTAGAAAAGTAAAAAAAAGTAAAACTTAAGGTTTAAAACTTGTTAAATAAAGAAAAGATGTTTTGAACTAAAGGTTCGAAAATAAAATATAATCGAGGTAAAGATTATACAAAAATAGACTAAAGGTCTAAAGCTATATTATTGATCTAGTAATAACAAAAGTTATACTCGTACTATAGGTCAGAGATAGCAAAAGAAAGACTAACCAATCAGTGAAGTGAAGCTGATCATTTTCAAAGGTGAATACGCCCCAAACTTTTCTAATTTGTTTAATCGAGTCAAAGTATACTGATTACATGAGATTACGTATCTCTAAAACATTATGAACAAAAGTAATCGATGGCCCTCAGGCTGTCATGTACGTTTGTTTGGATCCTTACATATGTGGAAGATAGAGGGCACATCGCGCCACACCTAGTTATATGCCTCCGTCATGACGGTCCGGACCTAAGTTACGTCCGAGAGAGGTTAATCATGTGTATACTGATGGTAGCTAGGTAATCTCGAACGTTGCGGTGTTTGCTGAGAGGTTTCGAGTAGTGCTTAAGTTTGTAATTGTGATTTAGTTTTTAACTTGATTATTCCTAAGCCACGATGGGTCGAGACCTAAGTCTTGTCTCGAGGGGTAATTAAGTAAATAAAATATTTTATGCATCAGCTTATTCACCAGCATGTGGTTCTAACGTATTTTCAAACTATTTTATAGGTAATGAAGGATAGGCGCTTGAAGAATCGAACTCTTCAATAGGCGATCTGATGGCTCGGATCATTTTGTTAAAATATTAAATATGTAAATGGTGGTTTTTGTTAAACAAGTAATCCTTTTATAAACATTACCCGGGTATTTTTAAATCCCGTGCTTTGATTATATGTAAATATTAATATTTTAATCCACACTAATATATTTCTGTAACATACTAAAATTTTCGCATTTAATAAAAGAAAGTTGTGTTTAGTTATTGGACCAAAATAATTGATTGGTATAAATAAAGATCATGGACTTGGACTAATTAAGATGGATTAAAGGGAATGGGCCTTAGGTCCATGGGCTTTAATGGATATAAATACCCCTTAAACCACCCTAAAACCCTAATCCTCATTCCATCTTTCCATATTTGCCTACACACTCCAAAAACACACACACCACTACACACACTTGCGGCCGAGAGAGAGTTGAGAGGAATCCGAGGTCAAGCGGACGCTAGTTCGTGTAGATATTTATAATACAAGCTTATACAAGATCTAGAGTGCATAGACTAGCTAAACGAGATCCAAACGAACACAAAAGGTATGTTCTTGACCTTTAAAGTTTACGTTTTTATAAACGTTTAGCCTTGAAACTTAGAACGGGATTAGATCGGGTGTAAATGAAACATAAAGTTGTAAACTTGATGATAAAACGAACCTAATGAACCCATAAACCTGTGCGGCTCGATTAAAAGAAAACCCTAAGATCTAGTTTGGAACGTTTTAGCTTAAAGGTCCAACCTTTATGCGTTTTCGGACCGAATCTTATTAAAAATGACCAAAGTAATGATCGCGGGTTGGTTAAAATCATAACCAAGAATTAAACGATAAAACTGAGATGATTATAGAGGTTTCGAGACGAACCGTAGCTACAACTGAACAACTTCGCCTACAAGCTTAAGATCGCTTGCAAGCAAGTTCGCCAACTGATCAAACTTCGCTGTTGATCAAGTTCGCAGATGGATAAGTTTGTTAATGAATAAGTTCGCTAATGATAAGTTCGCTGGGCATAAGTTCGTTTGTGGATTAACTTCGCTGCCACAAGTTCGCCAAGTTAATTTCGCCAAACTTCAAGTTCGCCAGGACTAAGTTCGCCAAACATGAATTTTGCCTACAATTAAGTTCGCCTCATATAAGTTCGCTTGTATATAACTTCGCTTGTATATAAGTTCGCTTAACATGCATTTTAAGGTAACGAATCGGGCTAACGAATGAGTAGGTGAATAAAATAATAACTTAAAATCCTAATGGAAAATGCGTTAAGACAGTTAATGAAAATAAAATTTTTCCTGTTGGTTCAGTCGGGACCTAGACGATCCGAGCCGGTTCGAGACGGAAGGTTTGATAACCAAAGACGGATAGAAACAAACACGAAACAAACGATTTCATTGATAAAAACGAAAGATTACATGCTTGTTAAACACTGAAATCACGATCTATGGCAGGGGGAGGTCGAGCATGGCCTCCCCCCTCATCCGGACAGCACCTGGGCACCGGGCACGCAAATCCTTAACAAACCACGCCTGAAAGCTGGGTATTTATACCCACTGCTATTCGATCAGGACTCATTCGATCGAATGAGTCCTATTCGATCGAATAGCAGACTCATTCGATCGAATCAGAGACTGATTCGATCGAATGAGTATCCATTTGAAAATGCTCTTTCGAATGGATGACTTTCGGCGTGGACCACTATCTAGGTGTACAGCATACAACATAAACAATCTAAACTATTCGCCAAGCGACGGCCACAAAACATGCACCAACATTTCCAAGCTGACCTGGCAGCTCGACTCAGCCAGGGGCTCTGCCCCTTGGACCTTGCTAGGGGCTGCCTCCCTTAGACCCCGCTGCCAGGGGGCGCTGCCCCCGGACCCCCGTTCGTTGTGGGTAATAACTAAGACTAGAAAGTTGATATGAGTAGTGATAGTTAATTGATACGTGTAATTATTATACAGTCAGCCGTGCAAAACTGAAGAAAGGGATTACCATTAACGGTGAACGTAACCGCATTCAGGTGAGTTTCTAGCCCCATTTCTGAGGATGGCAATGGGTCGGGTTTGGGACGGGTTTAGGTATTCCCAAACCCATACCCGATTATTAAAACCCATACCAAACCCATCCCAAACCCGTCGGGTTTTTATCGGGTAATTACCCGTTGGGTTTCGGGTTTTCCCATCGGGTTTCGGGTTTCCTATCGGGTTTTGATAAAATACCCGTCAGGTATACCCGGCTCAAAACCCGGCGAGTTTTGACAAAATATTACTAATCCGTTATAAAGATAGTTAGCATAAAGATAAAATATCTCAAATAATTGACAAAAACAAGTCTCGACAAATAATATATTTGGAATATAGTATATATATAATATAATAAGCTATATTGGGTACATTGGGTATATAATCGGGTAAATGGGTTTATGTTATCGGGTAATCAGGTCGGGTAATCGGGTATATTATAAATCCCAAACTCGTCCCAAACCCGCGACAAATTTTAGAACTAATACCAAACCCGTCCCAAACCCTAATGGGTCGGGTATTACTCATCCCATTAATGTCGGGTTTCGGGTTTTCCCATCGGGTTCGGGTTTCATTGCCATCCCTACCCATTTCCTTGTTATGTTTTCGGGGGCTGTGTGCATACTCGATGTGAATGTTAATACACTTACATTAAATGGTAAGTGTATATCTTATTGACGATTGTGATAGTTATGTATGTATGCTTGACAGTATGTGAACGACCTTCGGGTATTGCACGTATTTTTAAGGTAAGTATAGTATAGTATGTATGAAATGTGTAAGTGAATAAGGGAGTATGTACGATTATGTTGTGTATGGTATTAATTGTACGGATATGATAATGAAAGGAAAGGTAAGGTTAAAAGGGTTGCATACCCTAATGATATATGTGAAGGATAAAGGGTTGCATACCCTAATAAGATATGCGAAGGTTAAAGGGTTGCATACCCTAATAATATATGTGAAGGTTAAAGGGTTGCATACCCTAATAATATATGCGAAGGTTAAAAGGGTTGCATACCCTAATAATATATGCGAATGTTAAAGGGTTGCATACCCTAATAATATATGTGAAGGTTATAGTGTGTAATGCTCTTTAACACGTAAGGTAAGTATATGAAAGAAAGTGCGAAGGTAAGTAAGTATAATATAAACGAAAGTATGAAAGTATGTAGTTATGAATGTACTGTATGTTATGTGATTATCTAGAACTCACTCAGCGTAGCTGACTTTTAGTATGCATGCAGGTGAGTAGGATGAGGCAGCTCGCTTGAGAGGACACGTGGCATTGAATAAGAGGCTGGCATCGGAAGGCTCAAGACGTTTAAGTTTAATGTTTTGTTTATTTTGAAGGATGAGATGTTGTTTTAAGACACGATATAGTTTGTTATGAAATGTTTTATGGAAGTTTTTATATTCTGCGAATGTTTTAATTAACTCTGATATTCAGAACTGTGTTTATGAGTAAATCCAACACCAAAGTAGAGCTACCGGTAACGGGTCCTTACAATTTCCTCATTAACCCGTAACTCTGTTTAATTAAAAAACGGTACCAACTGTTGGTCACACGCCTAGGCCCAAGATTGGGGTGTGACAGGGTGGACCCAAAACAGGGTTTGGTCGATATACAACCTCGTTTGTATGGGAAGAATATTATTATTTGGTTCAATTATATTACAAACTTACATTTCTAAAAAACTATGTGTTCGAAATTAGGATGAACATCATGAATAGTTCTAAGTGCCCTAATGAATTTGTAAGGCCCAGTTCCCGATGCCCTACTTTAGCGTTGGATTTACTCATAAACACAGTTCTAGTTATCAGAGTTATTTAAAACTTGCGCGGAATTAAAACTTCAACCATATATATTACATAGCATTCAAATGTTGTCTTAAATAAACATCTTTTGGTAAAACATAAGTCTTTAAAACATCATAACATTTTTGGTAAAACATGTGTCCACGTCAAGCGAACTGCCTCATTCTACTCACATACATGAATACTAAAAATTAGCTACGGTGAGTGAGTTCTAGTTAACCATACAATACATTTATTACCTTACTTATACGTATTTGAAGGTACATATACATCATTCTTACATATACACGTACTTACCTTCATTCATATTTCATACTTTCATACTTTTTTTTATACTTACTTACCTACATAATTTCTTCCTTTCATATTCATACCTTACGTTTTAAAGAGCATTACGCCCTACTTTCCTCGATTATTATTAGGGCCCGGTTCCCTCTTGCCTAGAATATTATTAGGGTTCGGTTCCCTCTTGTCTCGAATATTATCAGGGTTCGGTTCCCTCTTGCCTCAAATATTATTAGGGTTCGGTTCCCTCTTGCCTCGAGTATTATTAGGGCCCGGTTCCCTTTTCCACCATACAACCATACCTTATCTTTCCTTGTCCTTATAATTGTAAACATCATTCATACATTCAATATTTACATTAGCATACATACATTATTCATATATACTTTCCTTTACATACTCATCCCATACTTACTACACATTATCCCACTTGACAGTACATGCAATATACGAATATCGTTCACATACCAACAAGCATTCATTCATATCACAATTATAACTGTCACATCAATCATTATGACATACACTTACCACTTAAGGTAAGTGTATTAACATTTACATTGAGTATGCACACAGCCCCGAAAACATAACAAGGAATGGGACTAGAAACTCACATGTCTCGTGTTTCTTTCCGAGTTTATAGTAGTCACCTTCTTCAATTGAGAACGGTTAACTGTATGATATTTACAGATAGCAATCACTAACCTTTTACACATCATTTAAGTTTCCTTCTAAAACTTATAAGTCTGGAGTATTCTATTCGAATGGGGTATTCCATTTGAATGGAGTATTCTATTCTAATGGTTTGCTATTCGAACGAGTATTCCATTTGAATAGAGTATTCTATTCTAATGGACATTCTATTCGAATGGGTATTCCATTTGAATGGAATTACAGATAGCAATCACTAACCTTTTACATATCATTTAAGTTTCCTCCTAAAATTTTTAAGTCAGGAGCATTCTATTCGAATGGGGTATTCCATTTGAATGGAATATTCGATTCTAATGGTATTCTATGCGAATGGGTATTCCATTTGAATGGAGTATTCTATTCCAATAGACATTCTATTCGAATGGGTATTCCATTGAATGGAATTACAGATAGCAATCGCTAACCTTTTACACATCATTTAAGTTTTCTCCTAAAACTTCTAAGTCTGGAGTATTCTATTCTAATGGAGTATTCTGCTTGAATGAGCATTCTATTCGAATAGGTATTTCATTTAAATGGAGTATTCTATTCTAATGGAAATTCTATTCGAATGGATATTCCATTTGAATGGAATTACATATAGCAATCACTAACCTTTTATACATCATTTAAGTTTCCTCCTATAACTTCTAGGTGTGGAGTTTTCTATTCGAATGGGGTATTCCATTTGAATGGAGTATTCTATTCTAATAGAGTATTCTATTCGAATAGGCATCCTATTTGAAGGGTATTCCATTTGAATGGAGTATTCTATTCTAATAGACATTCTATTCGATTGGGTATTCCATTTGAATGGAATTACAGATAGCAATCACTAACCTTTTACACATTATTTAAGTTTACTCCTAAAACTTCTAGGTGTGGAGTTTTCTATTCGAATGGGGTATTCCATTTGAATGGAGTATTCTATTCTAGTGAAGTATTCTATTCGAATGGGCATCCTATTCGAATGGGTATTCCATTTGAATGGAGTATTCTATTCTAATGGACATTCTATTCCATTGGATAGTCTAATTGAATGGAATTACAGATAGCAATCACTAACCTTTTACACATCGTTTAAGTTTCCTCCTAAAACTTCTAAGTCTGGATATTCTATTCAAATGGGGTATTCCATTTGAATGGAGTATTCAATTCTATTGGAGTATTCTTTTCGAATGGGTATTCCATTTGAATGGAGTATTATAATCTAATTGAAATTCTATTCGAATGGGTATTCCATCTGAATGGAATTACATGTAGCAATCACTAACCTTTTACACATCATTTAAGTTTCCTCCTAAAACTTCTAAGTCAGGAGCATTCTATTCGAATGGGGTATTCCATTTGAATGGAGTATTCGATTCTAATGGTATTCTATGCGAATGGGTATTCCATTTGAATGGAGTATTCTATTCTAATGGACATTCTATTCGAATGGGTATTCCATTGAATGGAATTACAGATAGCAATCGCTAACCTTTTCACATCATTTAATTTTTCTCCTAAAACTTCTAAGTCTGAAGTATTCTATTCGAATGGGGAATTCCATTTGAATGGAGTATTCTATTCTAATTGAGTATTCTATTCGAATGAGCATTCTATTCGAATAGGTATTTCATTTGAATGGAGTATTCTATTTTAATGGAAATTCTATTCGAATGGATATTCCATTTGAATGGAATTACATATAGCAATCACTAACCTTTTATACATAATTTAAGTTTCCTCCTATAACTTCTAGGTGTGGAGTTTTCTATTCGAATGGGGTATTCCATTTGAATGGAGTATTCTATTCTAATAGAGTATTCTATTCGAATAGGCATCCTATTTGAAGGGTATTCCATTTGAATGGAGTACTCTATTCTAATGGACATTCTATTCGATTGGGTATTCCATTTGAATGGAATTACAGATAGCAATCACTAACCTTTTACACATTATTTAAGTTTCCTCCTAAAACTTCTAGGTGTGGAGTTTTCTATTCGAATGGGGTATTCCATTTGAATGGAGTATTCTATTCAACTGGAGTATTCTATTCGAATGGGCATCCTATTCGAATGGGTATTCCATTTGAATGGAGTATACTATTCTAATGGACATTCTATTCGATTGGGTATTCTAATTGAATGGAATTACAGATAGCAATCACTAACCTTTTACACATCATTTAAGTTTCCTCCTAAAACTTCTAAGTCTGGAGTATTCTATTCAAATGGGGAATTCCATTTGAATGGAGTATTCAATTCTATTGGAGTATTCTTTTCGAATGGGTATTCCATTTGAATGGAGTATTCTAATCTACTTGAAATTCTATTCGAATGGGTATTCCATCTGAATGGAATTACATGTAGCAATCACTAACCTTTTACACATCATTTAAGTTTCCTCCTAAAACTTATAAGTCAGGAGCATTCTATTCGAATGGGGTATTCCATTTGAATGGAGTATTCGATTCTAATGGTATTCTATGCGAATGGGTATTCCATTTGAATGGAGTATTCTATTCTAATGGACATTCTATTCGAATGGGTATTCCATTGAATGGAATTACAGATAGCAATCGCTAACCTTTTACACATCATTTAAGTTTTCTCCTAAAACTTCTAAGTCTGAAGTATTCTATTCGAATGGGGGATTCCATTTGACTGGAGTATTCTATTCTAATTGAGTATTCTATTCGAATGAGCATTCTATTCGAATAGGTATTTCATTTGAATGGAGTATTCTATTCTAATGGAAATTCTATTCGAATGGATATTCCATTTGAATGGAATTACATATAGCAATCACTAACCTTTTATACATCATTTAAGTTTCCTCCTATAACTTCTAGGTGTGTAGTTTTCTATTCGAATGGGCTATTCCATTTGAATGGAGTATTCTATTCTAATAGAGTATTCTATTCGAATAGGCATCCTATTTGAAGGGTATTCCATTTGAATGGAGTATTCTATTCTAATGGACATTCTATTCGATTGGGTATTCCATTTGAATGGAATTACAGATAGCAATCACTAACCTTTTACACATTATTTAAGTTTCCTCCTAAAACTTCTAGGTGTGGAGTTTTCTATTCGAATGGGGTATTCCATTTGAATGGAGTATTCTATTCTAGTTGAGTATTCTATTCGAATGGGCATCCTATTCGAATGGGTATTCCATTTGAATGGAGTATTCTATTCTTATGGATATTCTATTCGATTGGGTACTCTAACTGAATGGAATTACAGATAGCAGTCACTAACCTTTTACACATCATTTAAGTTTCCTCCTAAAACTTCTAAGTCTGGAGTATTCTATTCAAATGGGGTATTTAATTTGAATGGAGTATTCAATTCTAATGGAGTATTCTTTTCGAATGGGTATTCCATTTGAATGGAGTATTCTAATCTAATTGAAATTCTATTCGAATGGGTATTCCATCTGAATGGAATTACATGTAGCAATCACTAACCTTTTACACATCATTTAAGTTTCCTCCTAAAACTTATAAGTCAGGAGCATTCTATTCGAATGGGGTATTCCAGTTGAATGGAGTATTCGATTCTAATGGTATTCTATGCGAATGGGTATTCTATTTGAATGGAGTATTCTATTCTAATGGACATTCTATTCGAATGGTTATTCCATTGAATGGAATTACAGATAGCAATCGCTAACCTTTTACACATCATTTAAGTTTCCTCCTAAAACTTCTAAGTCTGTAGTATTCTATTCGAATAGGGTATTCCATTTGAATGGAGTATTCTATTCTAATGGAATATTCTATTTGAATGGGCATTCTATTCGAATGGGTATTCCATTTAAATAGAGTATTCTATTCTAATGGACATTCTATTCGAATGGGTATTCCATTTGAATGGAATTACAGATAGCAATCACTAACCTTTTACACATCATTTAATTTTCCTCCTAAAACTTCTAAGTGTGGTGTATTCTATTCGAATATACTCATTGTAGGGTATTAAATCCCATAGTTATCATTTTCACTTTATAATCTAACATCCACATCTACATTTTTGTGTTCTTTATCTTTTAAACATGTTCCTTTCTGTTCTATACCAAGACCTAGCTTACTAATCAATAAAGTTTACACCTTTATTGTTTTCGAACCCGTTTAAGCTAGATTTAGGGTTTCTGCACGAACCGTTCTTACTCACGGGTTCAATAAGTCCACCTTTAAAATCAAGTTTATATTTTTATGGTATAAAAATACCCGATTTGCTTTAGTACCAAGCCTTATGGCGAACCGTTCTTAAAAGCACAACCTTTAAACGTAAATCACGTACCTTTTTACGTTTTATAGGCTACGTTTAGCTTCAACGTACAACTATGGACTTGTTCTTTCTTGCTTAGCTAAAGATATCTCAAGATCTAAGCTTGATACTTGGATCTTGACTCACGATCGTAAGGTGGAGAGTGTTTGTGTTTGTTTTGAGTGTGTAGGGAGGCTAGAGGATAAGATTGAGAGATTTTAGGGTTTTAGGGAGGTTTAAGGAGTATTTATACTCTCTTAAGCCCATGGACCTAAGGCCCATCACCATCCCTTATTCCATTCTTTATTAATTAAGCCCACACTCTATTATTTTATTGAACCTAATTAAATATTAACACACATTTAAACAAACACATTTCTTTTTATTTATTATCAAAAGTAGGATGTTACAATTCTTTCCTTCCTTATAGAAGTTTCGTCCCCAAACCTAACTATCACTTTAACAAATCTGGGTAAAACTTGTGCATCTCTTCTTCCACTTCCCAAGTGGCATCCGATCCTTTACGATGTTTCCATATCACTTTCACCAACGGGATAACCTTATGAGAGCATTCTCATCCCATTCCCTATAATTTTGTTAGGGAAGTTTGCAAATTATAGGGTGAGGTTGTGAGTGATTGTGAGTGTAAATTATAGAGTAAAGAGATAAATGTAGTGATTTTTAACATTGTTTCCCCTATTTATTTTTTAATATCTGTTGGATTGGTTGTGAGTATAGGAGAGAGAAAACTGCAATTATAAAGGTATAAAAAATATTATTTAATTAAACAGGAGAGAGAAATGTAGTGTTTTTTAGTGTAATTGGGATAGAGAACGGGTTGAGAATGCTCTGACGAAGTTGTTTTTCCTTGCGGCCAACTATCTCTATAGGTTTCTCAACGTAGTTTAACTGTTCATTAACCTCAATGTCTACTAATGGCACATGAGACCCATCATCAGCTAGGCATTTTCTAAAATGGGAAACATGGAAGGCAGAATGAATTCCTTCTAACTCCTTGGGTAAATCTAGCGTGTAAGCAACTTCACCCATGCGATCTACAATCTTAAACGGTTTAATGTACCTTGGGCTCAATTTTTATCTGTTTCTTAAGCGAATAATTCCCTTCCAAGACGAAACTTTGAGCATCACATTTTCAGCAATGCTAAACTCTATCGGTCGTCGTCGCTTATCGGCATATGACTTTTATCGGTCTTGAGCATTTCATCCTTGCCTTGATCTGATCAAACCTTGACTAGGTTTCTTTCACAACTTCCAAGATTCCGAGCTCCTTCTGACCAATTTCTCCCCAACATACAGGAGTTCTACAACGTCTACCATACAACATTTCAAACGGAGGCATACCAATACTCGAATGGTAGCTGTTGTTATAGGAGAACTCTTCCAGATGCAGAGGACCATCCCAACTTCCTCCAAAGTCTAACACACAAGAACGTAGCATATCCTTAAGGGTTTGGATTGTCCTTTCAGACTGCCCATTTGTTTGAGGATGATACGCCGAACTGATGTTCATTCTCGTCCCCATAGCTTCATGGAACTTCTTCCAGAACCTCTAAGTAAAGCGAGTATCTCAATCAGACATGATCGACAATGGCACTCTATGCCTGGCCACAACTTCTTTTATGAACACATTTCTAACGTTTCTGACGAGATGGCTTCTCGTATAGGCAGAAAGTGAGCACTCTTTGTTAAACGATCCACAATCACCCAAATGGTATCCTGATGTTTAGCTGTACGCGGTAGCTTAGTTATGAAATCCATGGTGATGTGTTCCCATTTCCATTTTGGTATTTCTAGTGGCTGCATCTTCCCATAAGGCTTCGGGTGCTCAACTTTGACTTGCAAACAAGTTAAGCACTTACTACATATTCTACTACATCATTTTTCATTCCCGGCCACCAATAGTCTCTCTTTAAGTCTTGATACATTTTGGTGGATCCCGGATGAATCGAGTATCTTGACTTATGAGCTTTTATCTAGGATTCGACTTCTAAGACCTCCATGACTTGGAATCCACATACGGTCAAATCTAATCTTCACACCATGAATGTTTTCCATCAGCTCGTCTTGTTGTCCGAAGATTCTTTCCTTCTTCACTAGCCCTTCATTTATAAGCACCTCAGACTGTACCTTGATGATTTCTTCAAAGAGATCTGAGTTAATGATCAACTTATACGACTTCACTATTGCAATGACTTCTATTCTTCTGGCGTAGCGCGTCTGCAACCACATTAGCCTTACAAGGATAGTACTTGATATCACAGTCATAGTCCTTTATCAAATCCAACCATCTCCTCTATCTCATGTTCAACTCTTTCTGCTCGAAGAAGTACTTCAAACTCTTATGATAGGTGTAAATAGTACACTTTGTACCATATAAGTAATGTATCCATATCTTTAGAGCATGCACAACTGCGGCTAGCTCTAAGTCATGTGTCGGGTAGGTACTCTTGTGCACCTTCAACTGCCTGGACACGTAAGCTATAACCTTCCCTCGTTGCATTAACACGCAACCTAACCCACGATGCAAGGCATCGGTACAGACTACCAAATCCTCATCACCATCGGGTAGAGTAAGGATTGGAGCTTGTGTGAGTCTCTTCTTTAACTCTTCAAAAGCTTCTTCCTGAAACTTACCCCAACTGAATACTACAGACTTCCGGCTCATACCGGTTAACGGTGCGGCTATCTTTAAGAAGCCTTCGATGAATCTCCTATAATAGTCAGCCAACCCTAAGAAGCTTCGTATATAAGTCGGGTTTTGCGGAGTCTTCCAATTCGTTATCGCTTCAATCTTAGTTGGGTCCAAAGTAATCCCTTCAGGATTGATTACGTGACCTAGAAATTGAACTTCTCGCAACCAAAATGCGCATTTCGAAAACTTAGCATACAACTTCTCTTCTTTCATCTTTTCTAATACTTCTCGCAGATGTTCGGCATGATCAGACTCGCTCTTAGAATAAATCAATATATCGTCAATGAAAACGATGACTAACTTATCTAACATCGGCCGACATACCCTATTCATCATACCCTATTCATCATATCCATAAATGTTTCGGGAGCATTTGTTAAACCAAATAACATCACGAGGAACTCGTAGTGTCAATACCGCGTCCGAAACGTTGTCTTAGGTATGTTTGCCTCTTTCACCTTCAGCTGATGATAGCCTGATGTAAGGTCTATTCGTGAGAACCAACTCGAACCTTGTAGTTGATCAAACAAATCATTAATTCGTGGCAACGGATATCTGTTCTTCACTGTAAGCTTGTTCAACTCACGGTAGTCTATACATATCCTCATACTTCCATCCTTATTCTTAACAAACAAAACTGGTGCTCCCCATGGGGAAACACTTGGTCTTATGAAACCTTTGTCGAGGAGTTCTTGCAGTTGGGACGTCAGTTTTTTCATCTCGGACAGCGCCAGGCGGTAAGGTGCTTTCGCGGTGGGCTGGGCTCCTTGTACTAAGTCTATCTGAAATTCTACCTCTCGCTCCGGTGGCAACCCCGGAAGATCCTCAAGGAACACTTTTGGGTGGTCGCACATAACAAGAACATCTTTCATTTCTTTCTTCTCGACTGTAGCTTTGACAACATACGCCAGGTAGGCACCGCACCCTCGCTTTAACAAACCTTCGGCTTTTATCATCAAAATGACAATAAGCCCCGAACTTTCTTTATCACCATAAACCGTCACCGTACCACCATCCAAGGACTTTAACCTTATTGCCCTACTCTTACACACTATCTGAGCCTCAACCTCATATAGCCAATCCATCCCCAAAACCACATCGAACCCCCTAAGGTCATAACATACAGGGTAACAGGGAACTCACGTCCCTCTAACCCTATCTTACAATCCTTAACCATTCTCATTATCCTAACCGAGGTTTCGCTAGCGGTTTCTACTATAAAAGTTTCAGGCACACGACAACATTTCATTTTGGCTTTCTTACTAAATGTCGTAGCTACAAAACTTCTATTTGCACCTGAATCAAACAATACAGAAGCGGAAATACCGTTTACTACAAACATACATGTCACAACATTTGGAATTTGCCTGGCTTGCTCCTTAGTCAGCATGTAGGCCCTGGTCCTTGGCCTAGTCTGATCAGCATCCTTCTTTTCACTTCCTCCAGCTTCACTGTCAGTGCACTCCCTTGCCATATGGCATGTGTTATCATATTTATAGCACGCGGGCTTTGCACAACATTCATGAGCATAATTCCCCGCCTTCCCGCACTTATAACAGACATTTAATCCAACTCTACACTCTCTGGCATGAATTTTCCCACACTTATGACATGTATCAGAACCAATACCCCACCTACACTCACCACTGTGCATCTTACCGCAAATCTTGCACGACTTCTTCTCCCACACTTTCTGTCTCTTCTCTCTAGGGTTCCACAACTGAGTGTCGTGTCATTTAGCATGATTGGCCCATTTCTTATCCTTCTTTTCTTCCACCACCACAACATCTTCCACAACCTAGTCATCATAAACCATCTCAGCGAGTTCCACTGTCGAGTCGAATGTATCAGGTTTATTTGCTCTGAATAACGTGCGGACGTTCTGCGGAAGTCCACTTATGTAATACTTGAACCTCTTAGCTTCAGTGTTAACTATATCAGGTACCAACCTAGACATGCGGTTGAATTTGGTAGTGTATTTGCGGTGTGTCATCTTACCTGCCTTCAAGTTCAGAAAGTTCATCTCAGCCCTCTCTACCTCATCATTAGCACAAAAACGCTTCATTACCAACTCCTTCAAGTCATCCCATCTTAAAGCCTTAATTTCTTCTCGACTCTTTCTTTGGTCTATCGACTCCCACCAGTACATAGCTTCATCTCCGAATGATTGGGTAGCATAACCCACTGCTTAGTCGGGATGACACTCGCTAATTTGGTTAACCTTGTCCATCGTGGTTATCCACTGGAGAGTAGCGATTGCGTCTCCCAAACCAGTCAGCTTTGGTGGGTCGCAACCTTTGAATGACTTGTAGTTACACCCACCTCGGCCTCTCTTTCTCTTATCAACTTTTACATATCGAACTTCACACGAGTCACCTTTCTCCTCCTCGTCACCTTTCTTTCCACTCTCCTTCTCAGCAGTTCGTGCATGGCTTTTAGCGGACCCTTCTGGATTCAAGTTCTTTACGGCAGCAGCTACAGCTTGAGCAATGGAGGCTTGAACTGCCAGATCAAGCTGATACCCTTCGCTGTTGCTTGGCCCTCGAAAAGTTTCACTTCCTCCTTCTCTGGAGTTAACAATTGGTTCTACAGAAGTTTCTCGAACAATACGGGGCCTACCACGACGTCTCGTACGACCTCCTTGTCCAGCAACTTTCCTAGCTCCAACCACTCAAGGAACTATTTCGTACAAGGATAGTAAGGCTAACGGGTAATAATAGTGGCCATCTGTGATTAGCTTATCACGTTACTCTCTGTGTCCTATACATTTCCCTTTGTGAGTCTACTTGTGCTAGTTCTACTTCTAACAGTTAGATAATCAAACAATTCATATAATCATATACTCCTATCTCTAGCAATTGAGCTAACTTCCTTACACCTTCTTACATTACACATGAAATTAATCATATACTTTACCTTTACTTGGCTTGGATTGCTTGAGTGACACATGGTTTTCTTCTTTAGTGTTGTAGGATGCTTAATTCTCTCGAGTCTAAGCATGTAGGATGCTTAATTCTCTCGAACGTATGCTCTGATACCAACTTGTAAGGCCCCGTTCCCGATGCACTACTTTAGTGTTGTATTTACTCATAAACACAGTTCTAAATATCAGAGTTAATAAAAACATGCGCATAATTAAAACTTCAACCATATATATTACATAACATTCAAATCATGTCTTAAATAAACATCTTTTGGTAAAACATAAGTCTTTAAAACATCATAACATTTTTCCTTGAGATGTCAGTGTCTTCAATTCCATGCCATGTGTCCACGTCAAACGAACTGCCTCATTCTACTCACCTGCGTGCATACTAAAAGTCAGCTACGCTGAGTAAGTTCTAGGTAATCATACAATACGGTACTACCTTACTTATATGTATTCGAAGGTACATATACATCATTCTTACATATACACATACTTACCTTCATTCATATTTTATACTTTCATACTTTCTTTTTATATACTCACTTACCTCCATACTTTCTTTCTTTCATATTCATACTTTACGTTTTAAAGAGCATTACGCCCTACTTTCCTCAAGTATTAATAGGGACCGGTTCCCTCTTGCCTCGATTATTATTAGGTTTTGGTTCCCTTTTTCCTTGAATATTATCGGGGTTCGGTTCCCTCTTTCCTCGAATATTATTAGGGCCCGGTTCCCTCTTGCCTCGAGTATTATTAGGGCTCGATTCCCTTTTCCACCAAACAACCATACCTTATATTTCCTTGTCCATATAATTGTAAACATCATTCATACATTCAATATTTACATTAGCATACATACATTATTCATATATACTTTCCTTTACATACTCATCCCATACTTACTACACATTATCCCACTTGACAGTACGTGCAATATACGAATATCGTTCACGTACCGACAAGCATTCATTCATGTCACAATTATAACTATCAGATCAATCATTATGACATACACTTACCACTTAAGGTAAGTGTATTAACATTTACATTGAGTATGAACACAGCCCCGAAAACATAACAATGAATGGGGCTAGAAACTCACATGTCTCGTGTTTCTTTCCGAGTTTATAGTAGTCACCTTCTTTAATTGAGCACGGCTAACTACATGATAGTTACAGATAGCAATCACTAACCTTTTACACATCATTTAAGTTTCCTTCTAAAACTTCTAAGTCTGGAGTATTCTATTCGAATGGGGTATTCCGTTTGAATGGAGTATTCTATTCTAATGGTATTCCATTTGAATGGAGTATTCTATTCTAATGGACATTCTATTCGAATGGGTATTCCATTTGAATGGAATTACATAAAGCAATCACTAACCTTTTCCACATCATTTAAGTTTCCTCATAAAACTTCTAAGTCTGGAGCATTCTATTCGAATGGTGTATTCAATTTGAATGGAGTATTTCTATTCTAATGGAGTATTCTATTCGAATGGGCATTCTATTCGAATGGGTATTCCATTTGAATGGAGTATTCTATTCTAATGTACATTCTATTTGAATGAGTATTCCATTTGAATGGAATTACAGATAGCAATCACTAAACTTTTACACATCATTTAAGTTTCCTCCTTAAACTTCTAAGTGTGGAGTATTATATTCGAATGGGGTGTTCCATTTAAATGGAGTATTATATTCTAACGGAGTATTCTGTTCTAATGAGCATTCTATTCGAATGGGTATTCCATTTGAATAGAGTATTCTATTCGAATATATTCACTATAGGGTATTAAATACCATATTTATCATTTTCACTTCATAATCTAACATCCACATCCTTATTTTTGTGTTCTTTATCTTTTAAACATGCTCCTTTCTATTCTAGACCAAGATATAGCTTACTTTTCAATAAAGTTTAAACGTTTATTGATTTCGAACCTGTTTAAGCTAGATCAAGGGTTTCTACATGAACCGTTCTTACTCACGGGATCAATAAGTCCACTTTTAAAATTAAGTTTATATTTTTATGGTATAAAAATACCCGATTTGCCTTAGGGCAAACCGTTCTTAAAAACACAACTTTTAAACGTAAATCACGTACCTTTTTATGTTTTATAGGCTACAGATCTTGTTCTTAAAATACAACTATGGACTTGTTTTTACTTGCTTAGCTAAAGATCTATCAAGATCTAAGCTTGGTTCTTGGATCTTGGCTCACGGCCGTAAGGGTGGAGAGTGTTTGTGTGTGTTTTGAGTGTGTAGGGAGGCTAGAGGATAAGAATGAGAGATTTTAGGGTTTTAAGGAGGTTTAAGGAGTATTTATACTCTCTTAAGCCCATGGACCTAAGGTCCATCACCATCCCTTATTCCATTATTTTATTAATCAAGTCAACACTCTATTATTTTATTTAACTTAATTAAATATTAACACATTTTAAACAAACACATTTCTTTTTATGTATTATCAAAAGTAGGATGTTACAGAATTATTCATGATTAAATTATTAGATTTTTTGGAATCGAAACGTTCAACATGATTTTAACATATTTCGAAAACATTAGGGTTTATCAAATATAGATTTTGATGACTCCAAGCAAGTTATAAAAATGATTTTCATGGAGAAATCAGGTTTAATGATAAAAGCGAATACTAAATTTTGGTTTATCACATTTTAATCAATGTTTTCCGATTTAATTTTAGATTTAGGTAAAAAAAACATGAATAACTGATTAATTAATATCGTTCTGATACCACATGTTGTTAAGTTCTTCATGATAGTAATATAACACATGAATATAATATAAACATGTGTACCTGTTACCACATAAAGAGTAGTAACTACAATTGATAATGATGTAGATGACATGGTTGTCAGATTTGTCGATCTCCCCTTTAGGATATATAGTTAAGGATGAGGTATAGGATTTCTTGATAAAAAGCGAGAGAGAGGGGGGGGGGGAGGGGGCACAATTTCGGTTTATGTGATTATGATTAGATTATGGTGTTAAGTTATTCTCTCCCTTAAATACACCCACGGGAAAACATTAATAGCTAATAAGGGTAATATGGTTAGTTAACAATTAATGAGTCAATTATAATAAGTTATAATGAATATTTTGATCTAATATTATAAAAACGATTATAATGGCCGCATATAAATAAATATATTATTATATATTTATTCTTACAAAGCTGCCTTAATCTTTCGTCAAAAGAGAAAATATCAATGCTTTAAAAAGAGGGTAACTTCCACTTTCGCTTAATATTATCGGTGCCGGGTTTGACTTATTTACTTATAATTGTGTTAATTTGAGTTAGGAAAAAAAACACGAAACCTCCTAAATCATTTAAAAAAAACTCTGTAATAATTTAAATTTTCTATTCATATTGGAACTGCTGATTATACATAGATATTATCTAATTATTATTTGTTAGTATATTTATAGAGTCTGGTGCCGCAATGTAGTATTTCTTTGTTTTAGTATATGTACTATTAGTTTCATTTTTAAGCAATGGATATGGTTTTGGTCGGATGGTTGTGGAGTCTACTTTAAAACGTGTATGTTTGGCCAGCTTGGTAATTCTCTCTGTCTCAAGAAGACTTGGGGTCGTTTGTTGTAAATGTTCTTTTTGAGGGAGGCCATGTATGTGTAAAGTTGTTTATTATTTTGACGCGTGGATGAGAGGCCATGTTTTCCAATCGAGTTCCACCACCACTTACCTTCCCCTTCACATCATGAGCTTTTCTTTCTCAGTTAGTCACAAACGCCATCGTTGTGGTGGAGGAGGAGAACACTCGGTTTTGGTGTTTCTTTCTTGCTGCCACGTAAATCAGTGGTTCCGATATCCTTTTCCATTAACTTAAATTTTCACTTGGACATTTGGATTTCTTTCTTTCTTTCTGCTTTGCTTTTGTTTCAGGATCTGTTAGGAGCAATTCTTGGAATTGTGATGCGAGGTGTTAATCAGGTAACCCTAAAATATATTAAAATTGCATGTTAATATTGTGTTGCTTATAGGGAATATGTTGTTTCTTGTATTTGCTGCTTCGACACAAGGCAAAGAAAGTCGAGTGCTTGATTATAAGGAGGAAAAACTTTAAGAAATTATTTTTAACTAGAGTAACTTAATCTTCATTTATGTTCCATCAATTGAGCAATGAGTGTAAAAGGGTCCTGCAACCACCAAAACGTATGTAATAATACATTTGTAGTTCCAGTTATGCATAATGCTTTTGTATACTAAACTAATATATAGGCCGGTTGTCAATAGAAACTTCTGTTTGATTTCAGGATACACAACGTAAACCTGCAGAGCATGCCGTCAGAACAAAATAGGATTCTTTGGAGTAGACTATGAGTTACCAGACAGTTATTTCAGAAAGAGATGCAGGTGTGTTATTTACTTATTTACACTAACAAGTAACATGTGATTCAGGGATTAACTGATATTAGTAGTTTGGTACATTTTTTAGTTCATTTACATTTACCGATTGTGCAGACTCATACACTTGCAAGCGACCTTCTCAAGTATCACTAACAAACTCTTGGGTTACTCCTTCTCAACTTATGGATCATCTACAAAACACCATGGGCTTATCTTTAAGAACCTCAAGGTAGGATTTACTATAAAAGTATCTAACTTTATTAAGGTGCAAATAGTTTATAATCATGCAACTTGATCAAGATTTACTTCAACCTCTGAATATTGATTTTGAAGTGCCTTTTTATTTATTAAGCTGATATATAATTTTGGAAGCCAACTTTGAAGAAGAAACGAAGCAACTAATTAAAATTCTACCAAAGGTTTTGTTTAGTTTCTAAATTAGTTTCCCTTAGTTACGAATGGGCCGGTTTGTGTTTTATCTCAAACGTACGTGCCAAATCAGTATAGCAGGCAAAAGAAAGACAAATTGAATGAGTCAAACGGGCCGTTACGGCCTAGATATTTTATGACTTAATGATAATCCATAAATAACCATTATTTGTTATTCGGTCTAAACCAAAATTAAAACTTTGCAACTCAAAACCCAAATAATCAAGATTTAAAACTGAACATGTAATTTCGTTCAGTTTTAAACACATTTGATTTGATTTGATTTTCAGTGTTGTAAATATAAAGTTGAATAATACAGTATCTTCCTTGGATGCCTTTTCTTTTTAAAATAACAAAACCAAACACTAGATTTGACAAAATGAATTGGTAAGTTGTGGAACAAATTTGGACTTTGATTTGTAGTTGCTATAATAAATCTCCGTTGGCAGATCATATGTTTGTGCAAGCTTTTATGATATCGCTGACTATATGTGGACAGTTCTATGTGATTTTTATGTACCGATATCCGGTCTTACAGGCAAGGTGGTGATGGTGTTCATGGATTCTTATCCAGAATCCGGTAATTCTTATTTTGTTGAACATGTAATTCCAGGTCAAGCCAAATGACATGTGACTTTTTTACCATATCTATATTTAACAGGAAATCTGCTACATCTAAGGATTAATATCCTACTTCAGAACTAATATGGATGTAGTTGTTAGCATTTACTTATTCAGTTATTTGATCAAAGATTTTCATTACAGGTTAGGTTAAATAGTGTTTTGTTTGACCATGTTAGTCAAAACTGTATAGCATTTTACATGTACACTTTTATTTTATCCCAGTTGAATTGTAAGGTACAATATTTTTATGCAAACTCTACGTATGAAGAATAATGGTAGGACGAACAAATGGCAAAACGAGACTCTTAACTTTGAAAGGTTAATCCAAAACAAGTGTGATGGAAATTTACAAAACAAAATGAGTGTATTTTTCTTTTAAAACTCCTGGGATGGAATGGAATCACCAAAAGCTATTGTAGTACCTCTTAATATCACATGACCTTATTTTCTAAGGCGTATAATTAGGCAATTATTAAAGCGTATAAATATCTAGCCATGGATGTAGTCATGTAATTAGTGCACTTTGTGATGCTTATTTGATGCTTTTATGTTGTCAATTATATATTCAACTTTTAAGTCCCTGCTACTATGGTCAACGTATGCAACAACCAAACGGTCCCGTGTAACGCGCGGGCCCATTTACTAGTTAGCTATATTGGAGAAAAAAATTGTTTCAGGTTAACCTGACCCACATAAAAGAATCATTTTTAGATACGATATTAAAAAAAAAAAAAGTTGTAGTCTTATAAAAAATAAAATCCTAAATATATATTAATTATACAGAATTTTAAGATACGATATCAAAACGAGAAAACTACTATTGCAGAACAACGACCGTGTGTTAGAGGACAAATGTGTGAAGCAAACAGGCCGCGAAAGCTCAAGCAATGCTGCTGATGATGGCTAAATCAGCGGGTGCCATCTTTATGTGATCTTTCAGAAATTTTTTCTTCTTGTCTACATTGAAACCTAGCCGTGTGTGTTTGCTTAAAACAATATTTCATTATTGATACAAACTTTAGCTACTTTCAACACTTTTAATTGGTTTGTTTGGATCATCTCGTCTCTTCACTTGTTTAAGTTTAATTATGATGATTAATCATATACGCTTAATATAATAAAATTTGTGCATCAATTCATCAAATATACAATGATAAACATATAAAACTCATTATATGTTTGTACATGTAAACTCTTAAGTAGCATTTTGATTAATTATTTAATACCAATACCATACAATATAATCTTTCTGATAACATTTATATAAAAAAGTACTCATAGCAATATTAAATAGAAGTTACACCAGGAAAATTATAGTTTGGAGTGAGCGAGTAACTTGTGTTCCTGGATTACTTGATCGTTATCTTGCTTCAGCATGGTATTTAGCTCTTCGAAAAATCTCTTCATGGACACACTTGGCAACCATATGGGTACCACGATTCCAGATTCCTCGTTATGGCTTTTAAAACGCACGTAAAAACTAGCAACATATGGAATATCACCTACCCCGGCCTTGGAAGGCCCCGCATAGACCGGCTTCCCCCACCCGAAATCAACTTCAGTTAAACCGTCAGCACGCGTCAAATCTGATACAATATAGGTTCGTGCAATTGTGAAGTGGGGTCGTCCTTTGATAACCATTAGGTCAGCAACATATCTCATGTACTCTTCGGTGACATCAGATTTGGCTTTCATCACAAGCTCTAATGTGTGACCTAATGGTTTGTTACATAGGTCTTGAGCTTTGGAAATGGCGGTTGGGAAGCCTATAACATTTCCATAATATCCTATAGGGAGAGGGGGGTTGAACTTTGAACGTGCATTGACAAGGCATATGATACGCATCTCATCCTCAGGGTTAGGTTTTACTGCAATGGTCCGGCAACGCCAAAGGCAAGCTGTTAGCACCTCAAAGGTGGAACATTTTTGTAGGTGCGTTGGTACAAACCTACGAATGGCTGAAACTTGAGCAGCTCCAAAGAAAAATTACTTGCGTTCCATGTCATCTAAGGAGAGGGTTGTACCATTGGTATTGTCTTCAACTTCATCATACTCATGATGAGTGCATGTCATGCGTGGTGGGTTCCTTGCACAAAGCAATTCTCTTCGCCATATAGGTAAAATTGATGGTTTGGATGCACCATTTGTGATTTCACTTAATGCTATCATGAATTGTACAAGTCCTGCTGCATCACACATGGTATGATTGAGTCGTACACTAAGGATGAAACCCCCCCATAAAAGTCGGGTATCAGTAACCAACAAGATATTCATTTTCAAATATGAAAAAATTATTATGAAAAAGCAATTTATTTTGTTAATGGCAATTAAAAAATATATGCAAATGCCCTTCAACTATATTAATCAATATTTGTATTTTTACTTTATTTTTCTATCTAATTTGAGTTATCATTAGATATTCCATGCTTATTACAAAAAGATAATTTAGTTATATTATTTTTTATACTTTATTAAATAAATAACACTTTATATGTCAAATTTAATAAGTTACATCTTAATTCAGTCGTATAATAACATAGTGTTGATTATTTTACAAATGCCAACAAAAAAGAGAAGTGTAAGAAGTCATAATAAATTAACATGTGTCAAGTAAGGCTCAAAGAAAAAACGGTATAAAAGTAATAGTAAACATTTTCTTTTTCCACATGCAAGTCACATGTTAATTCCTAATCATTTTTAAACGTCTATAACTTTTTCGTATGATATTTTAAAAAAAAATAAAATTCACCATAATAACAAGCGTTTTTTTATCTTTAATATGAGCATGAATTTGTTATAAAAAAAAATCCGTCGATCATAATAACATATTCACTTTACACCCCTTGAGTTTATTCCATGTTTTATTATTAGCCTAAAACTTAACTAATAGGTTTTATCTATAATATATTAACAAAATATGTATAAGCCATATTACTAAAATTCCAACATTCCTCTCCCATTTTAGTAATATCCATGATCAACATAAACAAACTTCACCATAATCAAACTTATGCATAAATGAAATGTCCTGCGAATTGAATTTCACATTAGTATATTACGCGATCCAAATATCCGAATATCAAGGTGTCGCAATGATTAAGATGTAACACAATGATAACATTGATGTAACACAATGCATAAAGACACAATATAACAAATTCATACTCAATAACCTGAAACATAAAACACAATAATGAATATATATGGCACAATGGCCTGAAACGTAAGACACAATGGTAAATGCATCTAACATAATGGCCTGAAATGTAAAACACAATAAAAAATACATATTACACAATGACTTGAGCGTAATACACAATGAACATAATACTATTTTTCTCAAATTAAGTGAATGTTGAGCACAATGATTAAAACACAATGATAATTAGAAAGACAAATGTTAAGTATAAAGACACAATGACGAACAAAAAGACACATTGATGTAATCTTTGTTTCAATTTTTATCTTTAATATTAGTACCAATTGAAAAACATAATAACCAAGATCTATAACACAATACATAAAAAAACTCAATTAAACACAATGGACAACCAAATAACAAAATATATAAAAACTCTACTAACTTTTTTTATTTTTATATAACAACTAGAGTTTTACCCGGCGCGTTGCGCCGGGGCAGGTAAACTCAGGCGGCGGTAAACCTCAAACGTTGTCGGTTCCAAACATTGAGGTGGTAAGTCGACGCGAATTCAGTCGGTTTCGGTTACGTGGATTACTATATTGTAACTAAAACCGAAAATAAAACTAAAAAATTATAATAATTTAGGTGGACCAATGAGGTGGAGTTGGTTGGTAAAACTTTAGCGTTGGTAAAATCCTGATCGTTAATGATCCCGGGTGTTGAGGCGGTGAGTCTACGCAAATTCGATCGGTTTCCATCACTTTCGTTACGGTACTGGAACTAAAAAAAATTGGCATTCAGTCAGTTTTTGTAAGTTCATTAAGGTATCAAAGCTAAAACAAAACACGATGATTTTACTCGAATTCGATCAAGTTTCTGTCACGTTTGTTACGGTGTCGGAACAAAACAAAACAAAGAAAAAAGATTTCCACCAAATGGCTCAATGGAGAACTTTTGGCACCAAAGCTCTTATCTATACTAACATATTTTAAAAAAAAAAAACACAAATAAAATAATTAAAAAAAAAAGAAACCAAAAATATATATATTCAAAGAATTGAGAGGTTGCTTTATATGAGTCTTGACTTGCATTGTACTATTGATAGTTTAACAATTAACAAACTTAACAATAACTAACCCACCAAGATATCACAATTGGTTAATCACTAAAATAATTTAAACAAATACAAAAACAACTAATAAAATATTCAAAAATTTCTTTTGTGACACCAAACCTCTTAATTATACTACATATATAATATGATATTCATATTAAAGATAAAAAAAAATGTTTCTTATTACGGTAAAAAAAATTCTGAAAAAAATGACGTATGAAAAAGTTATAAACGTTTTAAAATTGTGAAGGAATTGACATGTGCCTTGCATGTGTAGAGAGAAAGTAATCGTAAGTGTGTTATTACCTTCATGCCATTCTCATATATTTTTATACAATTTTTATTCTTAAATTAATCTCCACCATCCAAATTTAAGATCAATGGATTAGATTCTTTCTCATCCTTCTCATTTTTTTGTACTTTATATTTTAACTTTACCCTAATAACATATACATAACTTGACTAAAAAAACTTTACGATATTAAATAAGATTATAAAACAAAACATTTTTGTTTACTTTTAAAAAATTTTAAATTTGATTAATTAAAAGTTTAAAGCATTTCTTTTTCAGAAATAAATTGTTATTTCTTGGAAGTTGTTGATAATATGAAGTATATATCCTTGTTATTCTTTCAATTGGTATCCAAAATCTAGGTATATCGTTTATATTAATTTTAACTTGTAATATTCTATTTTTGATAATAATAAACAAAAAAAATATATTTACTTAATGATGTGTTATTATTAATTTAAGTTAAATAATAATAATAATAGAGTGTAGGCTTGGACAACAAAAGATGAAATAAGGGATGATAATAGAACTTAGGTCCGTGGGCTTGAGGTATTTAAACACCCTTAAACCTCCTTAGAAACCTAAACCCTTATTTTCACATTTGCCTCCATACATTCAAAAACATACACAAACACTCTCCCTCATTCCGGATCAAAATCCGAGCAAGAAAGAGGGTATTTAAACACCCTTAAACCTCCCTAAAAACTAAACCCTCATTTCCGCATTTGCCTCCATGCACTCAAAGGCACACACAAACACAAACTAAGATGAATTCTCGCATGAGCTTCTTCATTTAAATTTAAACATTTATGATTTCAAAAATATGCTCACGTTACGCGTGTTCGCGCAAACACACACATATATATGCATATGTGTGTGTGGGTAAAAGATCCAATATAATAATCATTTATCGTACATTACGTACGCGACTACACCATCGATTTCAAAAAATACGCAGTGGCAATATTGTAAATTCTTTCAATTCGTTTCCATCCAATTAACCGTTACAACCTTCAACCATCGTCACTGACTCCATTGCAGACACTACAGTTGAATTGAAAATATGAAAATTGATTTGAACTAATAAAAGTCAAAATAAGTTCCAGATTTGTTCACATGATGAAAACGATGATCAAATTGTGGTCGATTGATGATTATTTGATGATTACGATATTATATGAAGTGATTTTAATGTCCAATTTCATGTTATTTATTGTCATATATGATTTTGTTAACGTTTAAAGGTTTGTGTTGAGTGTTTAAAGTTTTTATTCTGAACTTCTTGAACTTCCTAGCTTTTTGTTCTAAACGTTTTAAGTTTTGTTATGAGCATTTTAAGTTCTGTTCTGAACGTTTTAAGATTTTTGTTTTGAAATTCTTAGACTTTTGTGCTGAAATTATTAGATTTGTGTACTGAATTTCTTTGACTTTTGTTCTGAACTTTTTAGATTTTTGTTTTGAAAATCTTAGATTCTTGTTCTTAACCTCTTAGATTTTTGTACTAAATTTCTTATCTTTTTGTATTTTAAGTTTTGTTTTGAACTTTTTGAATTTTTGTTCTTAAATTCTTAGACTTTTGTTATGGACTTCTTAGATTTTTGTACAGAAATTCTTAGCTTTTTCATCTGAACCTTTTAATTTTTATTCAAAACTTCTTAGATTTTTGTTCTGAAATTCCTAGACTTTTGTTATGAACTTATTAGATTTTTGTACTAAACTTTTTGGCTTTTTGTTCTCAACATTTTAAGTTTTGAACTGAACGTTTCAGTTTTGTTCTAAACGTTTAAACATAATATTTTGAACTTTAATCAGAGCTCAACTGAGTGTATTATTCTTCAATTTCATAATTGAATGATGATTATAAAGTCTCTTCCCATCAATTCGATTGATTAAATGATTAATTTTTGATTAATTGGAAGATTCTTGATGTTCAATGACGTTTTTATTTTGATTTTGGTTTTTGACTTTTGAGATTTCCTACTTTAAGCTCTTATTAGGATTCAGAAATTGGATAAGATAGAGCGAGGAATTCATAATTTGGATCAGAATTGATTCGTAATCGATGAATTTGATCACGAACTAGTTTCGGGTTATTTACGAAACTGTCACCGCTTGTTTTGTAATCTAACGCTTTGGAATGTCGCGTACGTAATGTACGATAAGCCATTATTGTACAATAAGAGACCCCTATATATTAATGTCTGTACGCGCGCACGTAACGTGAGTATATTTTTTAAGAAATAATGGTATTCAAACATGATGGCCCAGTGGGTCGTCATAAATAATTTGTTTTAAGGTTTTGATGTTGAATGTATTTAATTATTCGTTTAAAGTCAGAAATCAAGGATCAATAAAATCGGCAAGGATGTCAAAGGTTAAAGGATTCGAGTTTGATGGGTTCTCGCCGAATCAACCATCAAGATATCTTCCAAATCTACAAAGGTAATCTAGAAAACTCAACGGGGAGACACTAGGAAGATATCAAGGGACTAGGCATGTGACTAGAAGTCAGCGGTCGAGGGTTGGAGACAATAAAGAGTACTTGAAAGCAACAAAGAGAGACAGGAGAGAGAAGGGTTGTAGATGCCTTTGAGTAGAATTTCGGAAATGAAAGGCAGTGGCTATTAAAGGACCTCTAGCTCAATTGTATCAATGTGTTAAAAAGGTGTAAACTGTTTTAAGTCTTAGGGTCTGTTTGGTATGAGGTAATTGAATGGACGACAGAATGGAATAAACGTGATAATGGAATGGACAAATGAATGAAATATGTTATTACCATTCCAATGAAATGTTTGGTTACCACATGGAAATGAAATGAATCATTACATTGCATTGTTTGGTAGGTTGGAAAAATAAAAAAATAAAATTAAAATGGTAGTGAGTGGTGGTGGTGGGAGGTAGGTGGCGGACGTGCATTGGTGGGCGATGATGATGGTTGGCGGTGGCGGGTGGTGGTAGGCAATGAGATAATGGTGGTTGGAGGTGGGTGGTGGTAGTGGGGTGGAGGCAGTGTTGCAAAAATCCCGACTAGGCACCGATTAATCCCCGATTAATCGCTAGTTCCCACTTCACTGATTAATTTTGGGCTAGTCGGCCAATTAATCGGCTAACGGTCAAATCCAGCAAAAATCGACGATTTTCGACGAGATTCCGACCAAAATCAGTGGTTTCCGGCGAGATTCCGACCCAAATCAACTATTTCTAGCGATATTTCAGCAAAAACTAGCGGTTTCCAGCGAGATTCCAGCCAATTTCCAGCTAAAATATGTTTGTGTATGTATAAAACAGAAAATTACATATAAAAATGTGTGTGCGTATGTATAAAACTAAAAAATATACATTAAAGTCCGATCCGATTAATCCCGATTAATCTCGACTAATCCTGATTAATCTCGACTAATCCAGCGATGGTTGGTGGTGGTTGTGGTTGGTGTTGATGGTGGGTGGTGGTGGAGGTGATGTAGGGTGAAGGAGGGAATGGAATGAAAAAAAACATGGGGGTATGGAGGGAATGAAATTGAAGTATTTTAGAGGGAATGGAATGGACTAGGTAATGGGTTATTCCATTCCTTTGATCAACCAAACACATTTTTCTCCATTCCCTCACAATAGGTCATTTCATTTCTTCCTCTATTCTTGCATACCAAACACTACCTTATTGTGTGAAAATGGTGTATATTTATGAGTGTTTTAGTTCTTCTCCTTGACAAAGAAGAAGTCGGAGAAAAGAGAGAGGGTAATTGTATTTTATATTAAGAGTAAAATAGTTATAATTATTGAAAAAAATTGTATTGCAATAACGTTTTTTGTAATTGTAATACTAACTTTGCTTTAGTGTGACTTTATATTTAATAAATGCTTTGCAATGTTATCAAAAATTGTATTAGCAATTTTGAAATGTTATCATCTACTCTATGCTTTGCATTAATATGACTTTAAATCTAATAAATGTTGTGCAATCAATAACCTTTACTATTTTCGTTTATATTAGCCCCTGTTAATTTATGACACGGACATGTTAACATAACACGAAACGGATTTTAACTGGTTTGTTTGAGCTTAACATATTTCGTGTCTTAAACAGGTCAACATATTTAAGACATGTTTAAATTCGTGTCTTAACAGGTTAAAGACCTATTAACATGCTAGTAACCTTTGTGGATTTTTATTTTTAAAAAATAAATATATATAGACTCCTAAAGTCTCAAACCTATAGTTATACTTACAAACGAAATTTCACTAATGTCCGTCAGAACCGGATATTATATTTTTTATGGATGTTATGATTTACTTCAACATTTTTTTTGTTTCAAGTATGTTATGGATTTGTCGTTTTTTGTTTCTAATTATGTTATGGATTTATGGTTTTTTTGTTTCAAATATGTGATGGATTATCTATTAATTAAGAATTGTATGTGTTCATTTTGAAATTTCATACACAAAACCTATAGATGTGTAGGTAAACGTTATAAATGAAACACTATCATATGAAAAAATTAATTTAATTATTAGTTTTTTATGCACATAACATAGACATTTGTATTTGACATACAAAGTCTTTAAAAATATAAATCAACAATATAACAAATTAAACGATTTAGAGGTGTTCAAGTTTTGGTGCAGCCGATTTTGACATAACTTATGGGCTGAACCGAACCAATTGAATTAGTTGAACTGGCCAAGTAGGTTGGGTCAGTCATATCGGAAAATGGTTTTGATAGGGTGGTTTGAGCCGATTATCTAAGCATTGAATCGTGTACTTAAATCTTCACAAGTCCGATAAAATTGTATGGTGCTTGTTTGTCTTCTGTTTCGATGTAATCACAACTTCTTAATTCATCAACATATCATTGTAGACTTAAAATATAAAATGTTTTACTACTTTAAAAGGCTTTACGAAAAAAGTGTAATAATAAACTTAAGTAAATAAAATTGATTAAATTAATAATCTATACGTGTTATAATTTATAATTAATGATAACTATACATATAATTACCAGCTTGATTTAGCAACAACGGTGTATGTCTTCAACAAAATGGTTGTGGATTTTAGTCTCACTTAATACATAAGCGAATTAAAAAAAAATAAAAAAGAAAGATAACTATGCGTTTTGTAATTGTTAGTTTTACTTCTACATATAAAAATAGACTTTAGCTTTATACATTTTTTATTGAAGTTATACAATTTAAAAAATAATTGACTATTCCTTATTAATAACTCATCCGGTAAACAGTAAACCAAACTATGAAACTCGATTTTTCAAATTCTAAATCATTCATCGAACAGCCAAACAGGACGCTTTTGCTCGGTATGTATTGTTCGATTGATTTTAACTAGGGTTGACAACTTTTCGCTTTGCACATGTTAACATGACACGAAGTGACACAAAATTAAACAAGTTTGAGTTTGGACTTAATAAGTTTTCTGTATTAAACAGGACAACACGCCTCATACCTTTTTAAGTTCATGTCTAAAAGATTAAAAATCCGTTAACATGTTATGATTTGAGTTTAGAGTTTCGTAGATTTTTGTTTCAATTATACAAGGAATATCGATTAATTAACACTTTTATAAACTCTTGGCAGTTTTTTTTCACTTAGTATGTAATATTACATTTATGACGCCCCTAGACACGTCTTGTCGTGTAACGTGTTTTTAAACAAGTTCATGTTTGATAAAAAAAAATGACACCATTGTGTTCATACAAGGGAACGGCGGGTAAAGCGCCTCCCCAAACTGCTGCAGTGCAACGTCTGCCTCCGCCTCGATAAACAACACACCCTCCCCAGTGCAGTTCACCATTAGCTTCCTCCCCGGGCCTTCTTTTATCCGCCCAGCAAGTGGATAATAAAACACGAGTACCTTTGCTAAAGCATCCCTGATCAAACTCGCGGGGTTCTTATTTTTCATGCTTGGATTTTGTTGGTAAAAGAGAATCATGGGAAGCTGAAACCTAATGCCTGCCTGATCGTCGATGTCAGAGAGCGGCTTAAGTTCTCGAGGTGTTGGTTTAGCCGGAACGATGAGCTCGGGCGGGTTTCGTCGGACGTTAACTGTTAAGGGAGTGGTGAATTGGGACATATTGGTTTATGTTGTGACTTGTTAGTAGAAGGTGTAAGACATATTAAATATCAACTGAAACTTGTGGTAGACCCAACCCTAATATACCCTTTTCTTTTTTTCTTTTTTTTTCATTTCTCAAGGTGACCTAAATATACCCTTCCTCACCTTACACTAATCGAAAATAATTGAGTAAACTATAAAAATCGTCTATATAAGGTTTTGTGATATTTGTCATTTTCATCTAAAAGACTCTCTTTTCATCCGAATAGCTAAGCCCGTATATATATTAACGTTACATCAGGGTATTTCTGTCTTTTTAACTATTTGTTTATTTTATTATTTTTTTAACTCAATTTGATTCATGTTTCAACAACAAAGTTGTTATTCCAACATGGAATGCATGGTGTTTGGAAGTCGGGTTTCCTCTCGATTGCATTGTATTTTCATTTCGGGTGGGGAAACAAATCCGGGCAGGCATGTCTCCCTTTGATGTCCCTAGTCTGTTGTTATCGTGTAACGTCATCATGGGTATGATAAGTGTTAAGATGAAAAAGAAATGTCATGCTGACTAAGTGACAGTGGACGTATGTTTCAGTGCGTTTCACCCATATTGCAAGTCAGTGAGCTGTATATTTGATAAATGTTCTTCTAAAGGTGAACTCCTTTACCTTGGTTTGTAATTTGTTGGTTCAGGCCACGAGTATCAAAACATGTTATTATAAATCTATAACTGGGCTTGGAACTAGTAAGCAAGAAAGGGGGAGAGTAACATGGTGCCTAGGGAGGTGGGCCAGACTGTGTCCACACTTCATGTACTTAGACATGAATGAATTACCCACCAAAGAAAAGGGATACGCCATTTTATTTAGATAATCTGAAAATATATAATTACATATTTAAAAATCATTATTAGCAGCCCAACTTTTCAACTATTTTTATCTCAATGGACCTCCTTTAAAATACACTTAACGTCGTTAAGTTTTTTTCTGAGATTCAAACCAATGTTTTAAGAATTTTGATTGGAAGAAAGATACGAGTCGACTGATATAACGCTCCTTGAAACGGTTATTCAAATGACTTGATTTTTGTTAATTAACTGGTAAATCAAATACTCGAATTGAAACATTGTTTCACTGTTTGGATCACCGCTTTGAGAAAAGTTTTACAACAGTGACTCATATCCTTCTTCTGACCGAAAGCCCTAAAACATCGGTTTGAAACTCGGAAAAAAAACTTAACGACATTAAGTGTTTTTTAATGAAGGTCCGTTTAGACAAATAGTTGAAAGGTTGGACCGTTGGTAGTGATTTTTAAAGGTGAAATTATTATCGGCCAAAATACAAAAGGTGTGATTATTTATATCCAATTTGTCTTTTATTTACCAGCGGCTTAAGTGTCGTCTTTGGGATTTTAGGTGTCACAAGCGTGTACTGAAAAATAGGTCGTTATATATATATATATATATAGGAGTTGGTTATTGTACTATTAATAATGTTTTATCGTACATTACAGACGTGACTTTCCGGAGCGTTAGATTACAAAACACGCGGTGGCGGTTTCGTAAATAACCCAAAACTAGTTTCGTGATCAAATTTATCGATTACATATTGAGTCTAATCCAATTTCAGTACTTCGCGCTCCATCTCATCCAATTTCTGAACCCTAATCAGAGCATAAAGTATGAAATCTCAAAATTCAAAATCAAAATCAAAATAGAACATCGTTGAACATCAAGAATCTTTAAGCTTATAAAAGCTATGATTTAATCAATTAGATTGATGTATGAGGCTTTAGAATCATCAATTGATTATGAAATTGCAGAATAATACACTCAGTTGAGCTCTGATTAGGGTTCAGAATATTATGCTTAAACGTTCAGAACAAAAGTCATGTACATTGACACTCAGAACAAAATACACAATATGCATTTAAACGTTCTGAACAAAACTCAAGACACTCGTGTACATTTAAGCGTTCTGACCAAAACGAACACACTTTAAACGCTCATGACAAATTTGTAAGACACTCATATCAAATGACCAAAACGAATTACGCACTTAAAACGTTCTGAAAAAAATTCTACGACACTCAGAATAAATTTCTGACCAAAACAAATTACACACTTAAAACGTTCAGAATAAAAATCTAAAACATTTAGAACAAAAATTTAAACATTCAGAGCAACAAAACTTTAAACGTTCACAAGCTCAGATCTTGAATTATGCATTCTGTAACTTGAAATTGGACAGTGAAATCACTTTATATAATCTCGTAATCATCAAACGGTCATTGATTTCATCATATGAACAAATCTGGAACGTGTTTAGACTTTATCAATTGAAATCAATTTTCAAATTTCAATAATTGAAGTGGAGTCTGCAATGGTGTCGGTGACGCTGGTTGAATGGTAGTAACAGTTAATTAGAATGAAAACAAATTAAAAGAATTTACAATTTTGCCAACGCGTGTTTTTTCTGAAATCAACGGTGTTGGTAGTCACGTACGTAACGTATGATAAGGAATTATTGTATTGGATTCTTTATATACATACATATATATGTGTGTGTGTGTGTGTGTGTGTGTGTGTATGTGTGTGTGTGTAGGGGAGAGTTATTTTGAAAACTTGATGAGTAGTAAGAATTTTAAGACTTAATTTTGGATCACACATTTAATTAAATGATATGAAATATATGGCCGAGATTAAATTTAATTAAAAAATGAATCATGAGAGAGAATAAATATTTTTGATAATTACACAAGTTTAAATGTTAGTTACACGTGTGTAAAAAATCGATTCGGTGTGTAACAAAATACTGTAATTTTTTGTACATTACTTACACTTACGTATTACACACGTGTAAAAAAATTCAAAAAAAAAATTGTTACGTTGAGTTCTTAAAACTCAAAGCGGTTATCAAAAGAAATTAATCATGTGTATATATATACACATAAATTAAGGATAATTTTGATAACAATAAACCAACCAAAGTTTAATGGAGGGAATTAAATGGCTGCATTAATGCTTAATAAGCTATTTTTAAATTATGGCCCCCCTTACAAAATGAGCCTTAAGCGGTGGCCTATCTCTGCCCACATGAAAGTCGCCCCTGCAACGACTGAAAATTGGAGAGAGTAAGAGAAGAGGTATGAAAAGTTCCCCATTAATCATTTGAACAACAGTTGACGAGTTTATCTAATGGTTAAACATCACAGCCATATTATGTATTTAGATTGATATATTTAGTGTTGATCTTGAAAGCAAGAAACACGTTAATCTTTTGATCCAGCACATGTTCGCCTTTATAAATGATAGAATGAGATTAGACCTAATTCTAGTATGTTTTGATTTTGATTACTAGCGACTTACTAGCTTTTTTCTTTCTAATGGCATTGCAAATGTTCTAAAAATATTCAAGTTTTATATTTAACTTTATTAAATACTAGGATATAGCTCGTGTAATACACGAGTGATTAAACAAATGCAATAAAAAAAGTTAAATTTAATAATATACATAATAACACACCTTACCTTATGGATTCATAATATAAATAATGATAAATAAAATTTTATAATTCATAAATATCTATAAACCTCATTTAATACAACAGTCAAAGTTATATTTGTAACTTTGTTAGTAATGTTATAAATAATAATAGTATTAGTTGGCATCATAGTTGATTACTCTAGTTGAATGACATTTGAAAGAATGATTTTGTTTTAATGGTATAGATAGATGTCTTGTTAAATTGTGTAGAGGTTCACCCTTTCATTAATTTGTTTGAACAACGGCTAAGTACAAAATTTCCTAGTGCCATTGATGCCATGGTGGATCAATATACAAGGAAAAGGATTCTCTAAATGGTTCCCCAAACACGTAAGCATTGAATCACAAAAGTTACAAACCATAATCCATATATACCATTGTTATTAATTTGTGTCTTTTCTTTATTTATAGGTTAATCATCATACAGTAGATGCAAGCAATGAATTAAAAATCATAGCACACATACCCCCACCCATACGGTTTTATCGGACGAGGATTATTTTTTAGATGTGTACAAGTTCCCTACGAAGAAAAATGTTGACGCATGCAGAATAGTGGTGTGAGACTAAGCGTGAGTTTGACTATTATGGAATGTATTACTTGAAGAGGTCTTAGAGGTGAAATATTATGGTTTGCTCATTGTATTTTTGTGATGTTCAAGTATTCTTGGTTTGATTATAATCACAAGATTAGAGTGGACCTAAAACATGGTTTGGTCGATATACAATTCAAATCAGAAGACTAAAGACTAACGATCAATGAATATTTCTAGCATCACAAGCAAAACATGTTGTATACGTACCGTATTCTTCAACATCAAATCATTTTAGCCATAGGTTGACTCTTGACCGATTTAGTACCGACGAGTATGCTAATTTAATCAAAATTCAATTTTAAATTTAGTGTCTAGTTTAGACAATCAATTGAGAATCAACAGTGGGCCGTGTTAAAATAGTAACTTATTCATCCTCGTCCTCTCTCCCGTAACCCTACCTCCCGGCCCCCGCCTCACCTCCGCCCGCCTCTCCTCCGTAACCCTTCATGCGAAGAAAGTGAAAGAACTTCGCCCTCGTCCTCTCTCTCGTAACCTACCTCCCGTAACCCTACCTCCCGGCCGCCCGCCTCACCTCCCGTCACCTCCCGGCCCACCACCCGCCACAGTCGCCGCCCCGACCCAGCCTCACCTCTGTCACCACCACTATTCCCTCTCTCCGCCTCACCTCAGTCACCCCGTAACCCTACCTCCCGGCCAGTTTCTCTCCCGTAACCCTTCCTCCCGACCGCCGCCATCTCACCGGAAATCCTCCCCTCCACCTCACCTCCCGGCCCACCACCCTCCACAGTCGCCGCCCCGACCCAGCCTCATCTCTGTCACCACCACTATTCCCTCTCTCCGCCTCACCTCAGTCACCTCAGTCACCCAGTCCCCTCCACAGTCGCCGCCCCGACCCACCCTGCTGCTTTGACCACGACCCTTGGCGGCATGGATTCAGAAGAATGGGAACATCCACGTAATCGGAAAGGGAAACGGAATGGTCATCAGGCTCAAGGTAATAACAAGGTTTTATCGAAGTTTTTTGTCTCAAATATTCCCCCAAAGTGTTCTTCGCAAGACTTAAAAGATGTTATGGGTAGCTTTGGTCGTTACGAAGGTTCCTATATTGCTAGGAAGCTGGATAAATGGGGTAAGAGGTTTGCTTTCGTATCGTTTTCCGAGGTGAAAGATGTCAAACGGTTGGAAGATGAGTTATCAGACGTTTGGATCGGTTCGTATAAGTTATTTATTGCGATTGCTCGGTTTGTGGATGGTGGGAATCTACATAGACCCGATTCTGGTAATAGGAGGAAGACGGCCTCGGTCCCTGTTTATAGGCATGCAAATCCTAGTGGTCAAACAAACCCTAGTTCCGAAGGATCCGATAAGAATGGGGTTCCCTATGCATCAGTTGGTAATGGGCGTTCCTTTGTTGATTCCTTGTTAAATCGGAACAAAGTAGATGAGATTAAGGTGGATGATTCGGTGGAACGGTTTTCTCATTGGAAGGGATGTGCTCTTACGGGGAGGGTGGTGAATCTTCACACGTTAACGTCTCTGAAAAAGTTGGTTCGGAAGCATGGTTGGAGATCATTAGAGATTAAGTATCTGGGAGGGCTTTCAGTGGTGTTGGTATTCTACGTTAGTGGGGATAGGGATGCCTTTCTGAATAACAAAGACAAATGGTCAGATTGGTTTGAGTTTTTAGAACCTTGGTCTGATAGAAATGGAGTGGAGGAGGGTCGGATCGCCTGGCTCCAAGTTCATGGGGTTCCGGCTCAGTTGGTGTTAGACGAGGTTTTCGATTTGATTGGAAGCAGATTTGGCAAGGTGGTTCAACCGGCTTCCTTATCAGGTGAAGAGAACAACTTATCGTATACTCTCATCGGTGTGTTGAGTAAACAGTGCAAACGGATTGTGGACCGGGTGGACATTAATTGGAGGGGAAAAATTTTCAAAGTGTGGGTGGATGAAGATGTAGGGGAATGGATACCGGAATGTGTAGTAGAGTTTGAAGAGGATGATGGTCCCGTTTTACCGGAGGAGGATAAGTGTGATGATAATATCGTGCAGGATGAGCCCCATAATGTGCATCGTGAAGAGGGCGAAGGTTCTCAAGCTAACGAGTTTTCTGTCAGGGAACATGCTGTTAATGGGTTGGATGGTTGTGTGAACGATAATTCTAACGTGATGGTCGGTGAATTTTCGAAATCCTATGATCTTTCTAATGAGGAGGCGGTTGAGAATGGTAACGTTGATAGCACTAACGTTTCTGTGTTGAAAGGCAAGGGACATAAGAAGTTCAGACGGAAGTCTTTATTTTCTAATCGAAGTGGGGGTAGTGGTTCTAGGGAGCGTCCTAAGAAGAGACCAAGGGAGGATAACGATATGTTTGATCTTGATAGGTTTATCGGTATTATGCACGTGCCTTCGGATGTTACTAGGGGTATCGAGACAGGTGTTGAAGGAGAGTTCTTAACACCGGATCTTAACAAAGGGATGTCTACTAATACGGAGGTGGTTCGAGACATCGAGGGAGAGTCTGAGGAGGCCTCGATGATTGGTAGAGGTATAGATCTGGTGCAACATCAAGGTCCGATTGAGGTGGAGTTGGAGAAGACCATTGCGCTGAGTAAGGCGTTAGGCGTTGAGAATTTGCAAGATTTTGATTCTAATGTTAGAGAGGTTCTTGTTTCCGAAGGCTATCAAGATGGTGTTCAATGAATGTTTTTTCTCTAAACATCCGTGGGTTAGGGAGTTCTAGCAAAGCCGATTGGATTCGAGGTCTTCGAGTCCATCACGAGATTAGTTTTATTGTCTTACAAGAGTCGCAATTTGTTTCCTTGGATTCTGTGGATGTGGGTCGGTTTTGGGGTTATGGTGAGTATTCTTTTGATTGGGTTCCCTCATCTGGAAGGTCGGGTGGGTTATTATCGATCTGGGATTCTCAAGTCTTTCGTATGGAAAGGGTGGTCAAGAATAATAATTGGCTTCTTGTTTCGGGCACTGTGAAAGGAAAGAGTAGCTCATATCATATTCTCAATGTTTATTCTCCTCAAAATCTAGTTACTAAAAGAGCTCTTTGGGGGGAAATTCGTGATTTGATCGAGGAGGGTAATGGGAGGTGGATTGTGGCAGGAGATTTTAACTCCGTTCGGTGTGCTGAGGATAGGCGGAATTCTTTGTTTAATGTGGGTGAGGCCGATGAGTTTAACGACTTCATCGATGATTCGAATCTTCACGAGTACTCCTTGAAAGGGAGGCGTTTTACTTTTGTCGCAGGAAATAAATTAAGCCGTATTGACAGAATCTTCGTTAATTGGGATTTTTTTATGGAATGGCCGTGTGCGGAGTATATTGCTCTCGAGAGGAATAAGCCGGATCATAGTCCGTTGGTTTTGAAAATTGGTTCTTCCAAGAATTATGGTCCCAAACCGTTTAGGTTTTTCAATTCATGGCTTGGTAGAGAGGATTTTGGGACGTTGGTTAAGAAGACGCTTGTTGATGGCTCGTTTCATGGTTCTCCGGACGCGAGATTGCTGTATAAATTTAAAGCTTTGCGTGCTGCTATTACTAGATGGGCGATCGATTGTAAAGCCAAAGAAAAGGAGGAAAGGGTTTTATTGGAGCAAGAGTTGCGGGACTTGGACCAAACCTTGGAGGTCCGGGATTTGTTGGAAGTAGAGACATGGTCTTTAAGCGAAATTAAAAGACGGCTAGGCGAGTTGGATAATCATTACTACCGGGATTTGAAGCAAAAGGCTCGTTGTAATTGGGCGATTCATGGAGACGAAAATTCTCGATTTTTTCACGGTTTTATTAATAAACGTAAAGTTTCAAATTATTTTCCGGGTTTGGAAGTGAATGGGGCGTGGGAAACAAACCCGGTTCTCATTAAAAAGGAAGTTTTGCGATTCTTTGCAGGTAAGTTTAAAGAATCTATTACACTCCGGCCTCGGTTGATTGGATATGGGTTTTCGGTCTTGTCTTCGGTGGAGGCGGATTTTTTGATCAGTGATTTTTCCGTGCATGAGATCAAGAAGGCGGTTTTTGATTGCGGTGGTGACAAAGCTCCTGGGCCGGATGGTTTTAATTTTAGGTTCATTCGGTTTTTTTGGGAGTTGTTCGAGAAGGATTTTGTGGATATTCTTGATCATTTTCATAAGGTTAAAAGTTTTTGCTCGGGGGTTGGTTCGTCTTTTATCACCTTAATTCCTAAGGTAAACAATCCGTCTTCTTTGGGGGATTTTAGACCGATAAGTCTCATTGGTTGTATCTTAAAGACTGTGTCGAAGGTGTTAGTGAATCGACTCAAAACGGTTATGAATAAGATTGTCTCAGAGCATCAGTCGGCTTTCTTATCCGGGAGATATATTCTTGATGGCCCTTTGGTGGCTAGTGAGGTTATTGCTTGGGCTAAAAAGAGGGAAAGAAGAATTTTTATGTTCAAGATTGACTTCGATAAAGCCTTTGATAATGTGAATTGGGAGTTCTTGTTGTCGGTTCTTTCTCAGATGGGTTTTCCTTCGGTCTGGTGCGATTGGATTAGTGGTATCTTGTTGGCGAGCAGATCGTCTGTTCTTGTTAATGGATCTCCTACTTTCGAATTTTGATGTCATAAAGGCATTCGTCAAGGTGACCCGCTATCGCCTTTTCTTTTTATTATTATGATGGAGGCTTTTTCAGGTATGTTGAAACAAGCCTGTGATATAGGTGCGTTTCATGGTATTACTTTTCCTAACGAAGGTCCTACTTTATCCCATCTCTTTTATGCGGATGATGCTATGATTATGGGAGAGTGGTCTTCTTTTAATTTTGATAACTTGAAACGTATTCTTCGCATATTTTACTTGTGTTCGGGGCTAAAGATTAATCTCCATAAATCAGTGTTATTTGGAGTAGGTGTAGAAGATGGTGAGATCGATATCCAAGCCGGTTTCATGGGTTGTAAGCCGGGTAGAATCCCGTTTACTTATCTTGGGATTATGGTTGGAGCTAACATGAATAGGGTGGTTAATTGGGAACCGGTTGTGTCCAAGTTCAAGAAGAGGCTTTCTAAATGGAAAGTTAATTCGTTATCTATTGCTGGTCGGTTAACCCTTATTAAATCGGTGCTGGATAGTCTTCCCACTTATTACTTTTCGCTTTTTAAGGCACCCAAGAAGGTTACCAATGATTTAGAAGCTTTGATGAGAAGGTTCTTATGGGGAGGTTCGGATGAAGTGAGGAAGATGTCTTGGGTGGCTTGGGAGGTAGTCACCAAACCTATAAAAGAAGGGGGTTTAGGTATCGCTCGTTTAGAGGTTAATAATCAAGCGCTGATTACTAAATGGCTTGGGAGATTTCTAAATGACCAGCACGCGATGTGGAGAAGAGTAGTGTTGTCTATTCACGGGACCTCGCGCTGTTGGGGGCTTGCTCCGGTTAATAATGGGGTTCCCGGGGTTTGGAAGAATTGTGTTATGTTCTGGAACAAATTTAAGGTTGATGGTGTGGGTTTTAATAGAGTGATCCGGGCCACAGTCGGGAATGGTCGCCAAGTTAGGTTTTGGACGGATTTGTGGTTGGGTTCGGCGCCGGTTATGGACAAGTATCCGTCCTTATATGCGGTAGAAAAACATAAAAATGTCTTGTTAGCTGATCGGTTGGTGGTCACTGGATCTTCTCGTCGCATTGTGTGGGATTGGCTTAGAGCTCCTTGCTCCCATCAGGAGGTCAGCGAGAAGCAGGAGTTGGAAGATCTCCTTCAAGGGGTGGTGATGGTTGACCGTGAAGATTCATGGTCTTGGGCGGTTGGTAGCTGCAAAGAGTTTGAGGTTTCGGCGATTAAAAGATGGATGGTGCGGTCCGTTGTGGACGCTGGGAGTTCCAGTTTCCAATGGAGCGATTGGGTCCCGAAAAAATGTAATATTTTTATGTGGAGGGCCGTTCAGGATAGCCTTCCAACCAAGCAGGCTTTAGCTAGACGTCATTTGTATTGTGATGATCATAGTTGCGCTTTATGTGAGAGTAATGAGGAATCGCTCGAGCACTTGTTAACCGGGTGTTCCATTTCTATGGCCGTTTGGAATGCGATTGGTTCATGGTGCAACATCCCTAGACTATTTGTTTTTCATGTCAATGATTTGGTGGAAGTGCATAAGGTTTGTGGTGCGACGGGGAATAAAAGGTTGATTATTCATGGAATTGTCATCATTACTTGTTGGAGGATTTGGCGGGCTAGGAATGAAAAGATTTTTTCGGGCAAGAGCACTAACGTGGTAGAAATGGTTGCGGATATAAAATCTTTGGGTTTTCTTTGGTACAAAAATAGATCTAAGATAGGGGTGGTGGATTGGAAAAATTGGTGTTTATTTGATGTAACGTGATTGTTGGTTTTGGTTTTTGGATTTCAGCGTCTTTCTCCGTCTTGGTGATAGTCGTTGGTTGTGTCTTTTTTTAATGAAAGTCAATTTTCAAAAAAAAAAATTGAGAATCAACACCATCACTAACTACTTCTGGATTCAACACCCTATTTAGCTTAACTAGTTAAGATTCCTTAGGAATACTCGTTTTATCTCGATCGTTGATCGACACTTCAATGCAATTCACTTACTAGCAATGAAAGTGTGGCCGAAAGAGTTGTAGTGGTGCAGCGGCGCGAGATCAACAATGGCACATACATGCGGTGGTGTAGAGGTGCGAGAGAGATGATTAAGGGAAACAGGATGGAAAATTATAATTGAGGGGAATTTACATAACTTTGTCAATGCATTACCAGTCCGTAAGACAAATAATAATAATAATAATAATTAATACTTTATATGTCCCATTAAAAGTGTTAAGGTTTGAAAAACACAAAGTTCAATAAGTAATAACAATAGTTATATTAATATTATGGTCGATGCGTATAACACCTAACTAGTATCCTTCATTTATTGCTAGGACCTCTATGGTATCTAATCTTGATGAAAAAAATGTGAATTAAGATTAATATAGTAAGTGTAAGTTATTTCTTTTTCTAAAAAAGACTAAGATACCAAGTACAAATGTTTGTGATTGGCCGAAAGGCCCGAAACTAATGTAAGAACAAAAATAAGTTAGCTGGAAGGCTCCATCAGATTTTTATGCATTCAATATCTATGGTACAAACAAATAACACTGTCATCGAATATTTGTAGCCCTTAACACCTATTTACATCCTTCCAATTTTATGATAACGACCCGACAGTGTACTATTAATACATGATAATCTAAATATCCCTGTCACTACAAAAAAGTCACTGCGCGCTTTTTTTCCACCTTTCGTTTCACACAATAAAAAACTTTTGTATTTTATCTTGTTGAAAAATAACATGTTTTTATCAATTGTATATTCAAATATGTCGGTTGATTGTTTAACGATCTCTTATATTTTAGCACATGTTTTGGGCTGATCACTGAAGAGTTATCGGGCTTTATTATGCTTGAAGCTGAAGCTCATGTCCGGGCCGGGGGGTGTGCGAGCCGCACCCCCGGCCGAGGCATGTAAGTTTCGAGAGCCCAAATTTTTTTATACATGATAATCTAAATATCCCTGTCATCATAATTAAAAAAATTTCACTACATATTTTTCACATTTCGTTTCACACAATAAAAATCTTTTGTATTTTATCTTGTTGAAAAATAACATGTTTTTATCAATTGTATATCCAAATATGTCGGTTGATTGTTTAACGATCTCTTATATTTTTAGCACATGTTTTGGGCTGGTCATTGGAGAGTTATCAGGCTTTATTAGGCTTGAAGCTGATGCTCATGGCCGGGCCGGGGGTATGCGATCCGCACCCCCGGGCGGGACATGTAAGTTTCGGGGGTCCAAACTTTTTTATACATATATATGTTTGATATATAAAAGATCTTGAATCAAACGACATCGTCAATTGGTTGAATATGTTGTTAATTTTTGTGTTTAAAAGTCAATGGAAAATAGGTCACCGGATAACCTTGCCGGAAAGATTTGGCGGAGAAGATGACAACAAAATCAAGTTTCAAATAATGACAAAAATAGTGGTTGCTCTTTATTTCATAATTAAATATTTATTTACATACTCACCATTTTAGTTTTGTTTTAGTTATACTTCACGCTTACTTTTATTTCAACATACCATTTAAAATCCTTTAAACAATTTTAAAAAATTGAGTCTATATTAAAATAACTATATTAACTTTAATAAATGTTGTATTAATAACTCCTATAAGTATTAAGTTATAGGATTTCGAAATTTGGGCATTACATTCATATTATATTTTTGTTATATTTATTGTTATAACATTAATCATCGTTTATAAAAATTAGCTTATATATTTTGTTATTCGTTAAGGCCTACGAGCCTTTTTTATTTCGGCTCGGCCGATGTATTTAAATCCTCGGAGACGGCCCTGTTGATGCTGTTGGATAACTTGGTTGCTTGTGGATGGATGGGTTGAAGTTTGCTGGGCCGGATGGAAGCTTATGAAGGTCTGGGCCCACACATTTGTTATTGATAACATAAAATTTGTGTTAAACGCATGGGTTATTTTTATGGAGAATCATTTGCATCGTCTTGCTCTCTCAAAATGTCTTCTAGGCATTATTTGGGGTTCTTCATTCTTCATAACATTTAAAATAAAAGTGTTTAGAAGCAGTTGTGTGTTTTTTTATGTTTATCACATTGATTACATTGGTTAGTTTTGAGAGTATTTTATCGTTGATTTAAGTATGTAATCTATCATAAACAGCTTGTATTATTTGTTTTCTTGTTGACTGGGTAATAAACATGTTTGGTTCAGGGTTATAGAGTCTTGATTTACCATTTGTAACATATCCAAACACATAAAAATAGACTAAAACATATGTATCAAGTAAATGGTGTTATTCACAATCTATTGAAGCAAACACGGACTCTCCCTCTGTTAGGATTTGAATTCCATGATTTCTTATTTACTAGGTTTTGTCTATGAAGCCGTGTTAATGGTTTTATTCACGATTTTAAAGCAAGTGTAGGGTCCCAATTACCGATTGCATATAACCAACGTAATAAGTTAACAATCATCGTGGGGACCTTTTATGTTACCATATAAAAACCTTATTAGATCCAATACATAGGGGGCCAATTTATTATATATATACATACCATATGAACCTTTTGTGTAATTTATTTATTTATTTATTTTTTAAGTTACATGAGCAATGACAGATCTACCTGAAAGAGCGTCGACCGACCGTCAGTAATATATGTGTGTTAAAATCCTGACCGACCCCTATGAAATTTCAAGAACCATAAAGCAATCCATGTGGAATTTTGAAATGACTCAATGATATTTCGATACCCACCCTAATAAAATAAATTTACATATTTACAATTATAATTATATAAATGCATATAAATAATTTATCTAATTAAATATGAGTTTCATGTAAACAAATTTAATACAAATTTAAGCCTAAATGCCCATCAATCTATACCAATTTTTAAACTCAAGTCCCAAACTCCCAACCCAATCTATATTTAAAACCCAATGACGTAAGTAATATGTTAGGTGAGTTTAATGAATAAAGAGCTTTAATCTTAAAAGAAAATGTTTCGGGTTTTTATATACATTGTTTTACTCACCAACTTCATTTCATTGCTATATCGTTTATTGAAGTTATGTCTCGTATTATTCGTCACACCGCAAGCTTTAAAAAGAAGCTTTTCAGCAACGAAGTACGTGAAGTCCAATTTACGTAACTAAGTGGGTGTTAAGATTTATACAATTTACTTGTTACAACTGCAATGAATTTACGTGAAGTCCAATTTACTCGTCACAACCGCAAGTTATTTATTTCATTAAGAAATACCTGCTTATTAATGTCAAACTGATGATATTTGGTTATATTCCAAAAAATAGAAACCCATAGAAAACAATTTTAAATATTTTGTATTTTAATGATGCATATCAAATGAAAGTTTCACGTACTTTTCTAGGTTATATCGTATTTTGTATGATTATCTTTTTATATATATATGATCCGACCCGATTTGACCCGACTGGAACTACCGAAACAAAGCAAAAATAAATTATATACCGATTATCCGACCTGAACAACGAATCTGGGTCGAAAAAAGTTTATATAGACATAGTCAACTGATTACCGACCAAAAAAAAAATCCGACCCCTGTGAAAAAATTTGTTGGATCCGCCACTATACATGAGTGTGTTTAATGTCCATAGCATTCCTACTGATTAACTGAAGGGGCATCTATAACTGGGGTCAATTGTCTCAGTGATTGTCAGTCAGATTGTCTTTCGGTAGCCAACTTTGCACGGTTAAGAGGAGTTAGTACCTAGGTGATCTTCATTCTCATTGAGTTAAACCAAAATCCGTTTTCAGTCTATTCTTCTGTTTCTTGTTCTGATTTGATAGACCTAACCTCTCCGTGGATATGGTTGAGGATAGGAATTCTTGGAGAAGTAGAATTAAAGTTAAGGATTTTTAGGGAGAAAAGAATACCTTAGGGCTTCTATTTACCTTATTTTAGTCACACACCATAATAATATTTTCTCTACATAAATAGTATTAATATCATTATTATTGTTATTATTATTATTATTACTACTACTTTTGAACTCTGATTTCCTTTGTATTGCTTCATACATATGTACGTTAGAGCCGAGGGTCTCTCTGGAAGCCACCTCTTTATCCATGTGGATAAAGGTACGGTGTGCCTACATCCCACCCTACCCAGACCCTACTTATAGCTATGCTATTGGTGGGACTTTACTGGGTATGATTGATTGATTGATTGATTGATTAGTATTTTGGTAGTTTCTTTAGTAGAACAGTCAAAACCATTCCCCCTAATTAGGTAGGAGTCAATAGAGGTTTGGTACCAAAAGCCACATATAGCGCACACGGATTCGATATCTGAACTAGATACGTATAAAAATAAGAAACATGTGATCTTGTTGCCGTATCTAGTTCCGATGCATATCGAGTAATTGATCATATTATAATCAGTTTTAATAAAACATATTGAAATGGATATATATGGATCTTAGTTATGTGTTATATTGTAAAGTTTAATCAGGTATATATAATCATATTGATTAATGTTTTTCTCAAGATCAAACACAAATAATTTATGTTTTCACAATGACATTGCCACCTAAATGTATTGGGAATTTGGATTACTCCTGGTGATAAAGTATAAATATTACAATTTACATATTTCATCTTAAAAGTAAACAAATTGCCCACTGCATGTATGAAAAACTAGATGGGCTTGAAAGAATGAAAGATATAATAATGCACCAAAAATAACAAAAAGAACAAAATATGTTGACCTGCAATGAGGCTTGTACCACAGAGCACAATCCTTCAAAAAACTTGATCATTCAAATTTCTATATTTTTATGGTTCTTGGTGACCATTGTTTTCAGATTTTGCATCTGATGTCTCTTTTCCCTGTGACATAATAATCACATGTAATCCTTATTATGTTTGCAATAATGATAGATTCACATAGTATTAATTAAGAGATACGAACCTTGTTTCGTTCGCGCCAACCTAGTCCAAATGAAAGTATGCCTGGCTTCTTTGTTGTGTTGTTGTCTTTCACAGACTCGGGACGGGTGGTTCTACACGGGATTCACAACTCATGTTAGTCAACGTAGGAGTTGATGATGCAACAATGTATGCATGCACATACAGACGTTTACAAAAAAACATACGTTGATTTGGCTAATAAAGTTTTGGTAAAGAAAGTGTCGGTACATATAAAGTTTAGACATAAAACGGGTGGGTAAGGTGAGTTGGATAATGGGTCAAAATAAGTGTGACTTAGAATGGGCAATATCTTGTACGGGCCAAAACCAATCCAGCCAGATTGAGTTAACCCGAAGCTTCTGTTACCCTCTTTTCATAAATAACTAGTGTATATAAGGTTGAAAACTTCCGACGCGACCCAAACATGACACGAGGATAATCAGGTTTTTGGTTCGCATATGGTATCCGTTTAAAAAACGGGCCATGTTCGGGTCGGCTTGTTTAATGTGTTTAGTTAATAATCAAGTCGACCCACTAACCTGTTTATTTGCACAGGTTGACTCACTAACCCACTTTTTACTACCCGCTAACTTGATTAACACGTTTACAACTTCGTTATCACACGCCAACCCATTTGGCAGATTGAAATAAATGGGTTAAATCGTGTTGGGGTCACACAATTTTATGTGTTCATATATTTTGGATGTAATAATAAGGTCGGAACTGCCCCAAAAGTTTATTCATTAAAAGAAATGCTTATAAGATAGTAGAGGTGGCAATGTGAGTGGGTTGGGTTGGATTTGGGTGATGGGTCAGGATGGGTATGGGTCAGGATGGATATAGGTTAGGATGGATTTTTAAAATAGAGGGTTAGGATGGATATTGGTCAAGATGGGTAAAGCTAACCCATCTTGACCCAAGTTAAGGTTGACATACAAAGGGTTTTAAAAACCCCTCAAAAAAACTATTAAAAATATAATAACTCAAAATATAAATAAAAAATGCAAAATGTAAAATAACTAAAATTTTTCTCCCGTCATCCTCGTTCATTTAAAAAAAAATAAAAAAAAAACCTCGTTTTGTACCGGTTTAGGTTCGAGTTTTTCGGGTTTTTTTTTCGGTTCGGTTTTGTTTTTTTTCATTTCGGTCGGTTTCGGTATTTGCTCGGTTTCAATGATTTCGGTTTCGATTTCTCAGTTTTCTCGCTTACAGTGTTGTTTTGTTTTAGTCAGTTTTTTCGGTTTCGTTTCGATTCATTTTGTTTTATTTTAGTCGGTTACATTTCAGTTTTTTTGTTTTGTTTTGGTAAGCTTTTTGATTGCATTTTGCTTTTCTTTATTTCGTTTTGGTCAGTTTTTCGGTGTCATATCGGTTTTTTGTATCGCTTTGGTCGTTTTTCTATTTCGGTTTCGTTTCGTTTCAGTTTTTTGTTTCGTTTTAGTCGGTTCGGTGTTTTTGATTCGTTTTGATCCGGTTTTTAAATTGCATTTAGTTTTTTTTATGTTTCCTTTTGGTCAGTTTTTCAGTTTCAATTCAGTTTTTTTGTTTCATTTCAGTCGTTTTTCTATTTCAGTTCAGTTTCGTTTCGTTTTTTTTGTTTCGTTTTGGTCGGTTCAGTGTTTTTGTTTTGGCCAGCTTTTCAGTTGCATTTCGCTTTTTTTTTTGTTTCATTTTGGTCGTTTTTCTATTCCGGTTCAGTTTCGTTTTGGTTTTTTTGTTTCGTTTTGATCGTTTTTATATTTCAGTTTAGTTTCGTTTCGTTTTGGTTGTTTTTCTATTTCAGTTCAGTTTCGTTTCGGTTTTTTTGTTTCGTTTTGATCGTTTTTCTATTTCAGTTCAGTTTCGTTTCGATTTTTTTGTTTCGTTTTGGTTGTTTTTCTATTTCAGTTCAGTTTCGTTTCGGTTTTTTTGTTTCGTTTTGGTCGGTTCGGTGTTTTTGTTTAGTTTTGGTTAGCTTTTCGGTAGCATTTCGCTTTTTTGTTTCGTTTTGGTCAGTTTTTCAGTTTCATTCCGGTTTTTTGTGTTTCGTTTTGGTCGTTTTTCTATTCGGTTCAGTTTCGTTTTAGTCGGCTTGAGATTTTTGTTTCGTTTTGATCGTTTTTTGGCTTTCGGATGAGTTTTGTTTCACACGTGTTAGTTTGGGTATTTTGAATAGATAAATTTTGGATAACTTGGATATTTTGTTTTGACCCATTGTAACCTATAAATGAAACTCACTTGTATATTTCCAACCCATCCTGACCCACTTGAAGAATTTTTATGATCCATCCTAACCCATTTTACTTTTAAAGTTTATCCATCTTGACCCAAAACAATCCATTTGGGTTGGGTTTGCCACCCTTATAAGATAGCATTGTTAATGACATGAAAATCAATCATGTTTGAAATCCAAAAATAGAAAATAAAAAAATGCGAGTACGCTGGCATTGCTTGTGCTTTAACTTGGCCAGAATCATATTGCAATGTTGCCTCTAACATGGATTCCGCCATTACAGCTCTTTTCTCCATCTGAGCAAGTGAACAAATAGATTGCTCATACTTCTCCTGCATATAACATATTCCTAACTTTCAGGAAATATCAAATACCATAATCTCATAAAATTCTTCTTCGTAAGGAAAATTCATGTTGAGTACTTAACGCTGCGAGAGAATATAAGACGAAACGGTCAAAGAATATGAGAAGGGAAATATCAAATACCTATATCATCTTTGTTCATACAATGGCAAAGTAGAACATCTTAAATCTTCTTTGTAACTATAATTAACGGTTTAAAAAGTACCTCAAGTACACGAACTAAATATCTCTGAGCTGCTGCATCTCGCTCTGCAAATCTACGAGCATCTTCTGCAACTTTCTGTGTTTGCTCAACTCGCATTAGTACCTGTAATTAAAAAAAATGCAGTTACCTGTTTTTTAAATGTTAAATTACATATTAATACAAGGAAAACAACAAAAACAAAATTGTATTTGAACCTCAAGCATTGCTTTTTCCTGTTCTTTCTTATCATCAAGAAGTTGTTGCAGCTCATATGCCTCGTGTTCCAAATCATCAATCTGCATTATGTTAACAAATCTTGAATCAATTTCTCATATTATCAACCTATTTTGCCACATATACATAAAAAGAAATGTTTAATATATATTTTGAGAGAATACCTTTGCACACAATTCGCGCCTATTATCTTGTTGGGCCAACTCCATAAGTGCTGTTTCCAACTCCTCAGCTCTAGACAAGCAATACCCTTTGTTATATAATGGCACCGGCGCTTTTGCTTATTTCATCTTGAATATAAATGCAAAAATAAAAATAAAGTATTGAAGCTTACCTAATTGTAGCTGATCTTTTGTCCTCCAGCATTGAGCACAACTGGGCCTTCAACCAGATAACCTGTACATTTAACCTAGTTAATAAATACTGCAAAACTATATATATATGATAAGGGTTAACAGTTACACCAAAATGTAACTTACTTTCACCTTTTTGGTAAATTTATGCTAGAAAAAATTGTTTTCATTTCCATTGTAAATTTGTAGGTAACATAGTTTCATTTTTTTTACCATAGTATGTAAGTAACCTTCAATAGCAGGTAAAACTGTAGTTTGTTATGGTGTAGTGGCGCCATGTCAGCGTTTTACCTGCTATAGAAGATAACTTACATGCAATAGAAATAAAAATTGTTTGGTCATCTTATGAAAGAAGAAGTAGTTTTCTATGCAAGGAAAATTTGTTTTGATTTCCGTTGTAAGGAAAATTGTAGTTTTTTTAATGATGTGGCGGTGTGCCATGTCAGCATTTTACCTGCTAAAGAAGGTTACTTGCATATAATTGTAAAAACTGAAACTATGCTACTTACAATGGAAATCAAAACGATTTTTCTTTACATATAATGAAAAAAATCTGAGACGACCTTCAAACCGTTTTACTCAATACTCATTTGACCGGTTTACCTGTTTAGTTAAACGTTTTACCTTTATCCGTTTGACCCGTTACAGATAAAAACATAACCCAAATCGGCCCGGTTTAAATATTATATTTTTAAAACTTACCTGATCTTGAAGATCTGGAAGAGAGTCCATTTCTGAATTGACATTTTCCATATTAAAGGACTTATCCCGTTTAACAGGAGACATCAAATCCATGCTATCTTTATCGTTAAACCCTTGTTTTATACTAAGTTCACGCACAATTGGCTCACGTTCTTTCTTAAAACTGTAAAGTTTATTAGCCAGCCCTTTGGAACTTTTCCTTAAATTATCTCCTTTTGTTCTTTCTTGAACTGCTGCTATGACATCTGGTCTATGTTTTTGCCTAAGTTGTTGTAATGTGTCTTCTGTTACATAGGAGAAACTTATGCAAGCAGTTACAACTAGATTGCTGCTATCAAAAGTTGAACCAACAAGTGATTGTAATAAAGTTATAGCATCTCCAGCATTCATGGTTGAACCTACATCCGGACCTACAACAAGTTGTAAATTAGTTAATAATAATAATAATAATAATAATAATAATAATAATCACCTGTGATAACCTCATGATACAAAATGAAAAGGTATTTCAAATTAAAATGAAAAGGTATTTGGGTACCATAGAGCTCCATTAAAGCTAGTGCAGTTCGCAATAACATTGCACGGTTTCCTTCAAATAAAATCACATCCCAGACACGAAGAACTGAAAGTAAAAAAAGACAACTAATCATTATTGCTAAAGGATCCGTCTTTTAGGCCTGTAAACGAACGAAACATTCAGTTAACAGTTCGTGAACTGTTCGGCGGGAAGTTCGTATATTTAATAAATGGACGAACATGAACAAAACATGTTCATTTAGTTGAACGAACAAACATGAACACATATCTCTTTCCTTAATATGTGTTTGTGAACGTTCATTTATGTTCGTCTGTGTTCATTTATTCAATAAACAGACGAACAAGAACAAAATATTTTGTTCAATTAGTTAAACGAATGAACATGAACACATGTCCCATTCAGTCATTTATGTTTGTGAACGTTCTTTCGTTTTAATTCGTTTATATTCATTCATTTATGTTTGTTACTTTCTATATACGTACGCTTATGTTTGCTAATATAATCATTTAAAGTTTTTTTTGGCTCATTACAACTTAGTCTAGTTTTAATAACTTTCTAGGCCCAACACATTGTTCTTCACTATACTTTCAAATAGTTGTAGCTCAGTTATGTCCGTTCATCTATGTTCAGTGACGTTCGTTTTACGTTTGTGAACTGTCTGTTTATGTTGTTCACAAACAAGTATAAACGATCCCTAACATGCTCGTTTTCTTAACGGACGAACATGAATAAGAAAAACATGTTCGCTTAATCGTTTACGCTAGATCATTTGTTCGGTTAAAGTTAAATGAACTAACACAAACATGCTTTGTTCGTATTCATTCGGTTCGTTTACAAGCCTAGAGAATAAAACAAAAAAGCCTCACCGCTTTCCCATGGAATCATATTTACAAATATGGAAAGAAACCATGGTCCACAGATCCATCCCATCTCGACTCCCATAAGATCAAAATGAGCAACTATAGAACAAGAACCACATAGATGAGATATTGCATGTTATAAATTAATTAGTAAACAGAGTTATTAAAAACTAGCAGCAGAGAAAACCTAGATTAGGGTATCGTTCGCGCATCAAATCTTCAAAAACAAGTTGATCCACCTGAATAAACAAACAATTTGAAGATGATGATTTCTTCCCCCTCCAGATTCTCAACAAAATTAGGTAATGTTCTCGATAAAACATTTAAAATATAAGAATAATCGAAAAATATACCTGGGATTCTATCATGTCTGTTGTAAAGTATCCATCATAGTAATTATCGATCATTCCCACCAAAGTCCTGAAAAGATTCCAATCAAAGTAATATGACAAATTGCCAAGGGGTTTATTAATGATGCTAAAAAAAGTAATTTTAGTGACATGCTAGTATAAGAAGTTCAAATCATATTATCTTACCGTAAATTGTTAGTTGGGTAGGAAAATGGCATGTTAGCTCATGTACACTACTATAATATATATTCCCACTTGTAAATATAGATAGATCATATGATCATATTCATAAACTACTATAATGTATATTCCCACTTGTAAAGATATTTAGATCACATGATTGTACCAATTTACCATAATAATGTCACAGACTAATGGAAATACCGTGATGAAACCACCACTATGTGTATGTATTTACAAGCTATTACCATGAACTCTATCACTAGTTTTGGTGTATGAATGTTGACAGCAAAGAGCTTGCTCAAATAGTAACAGTATTCATGTAGAAACCAACTAAGACAACTTTCAAATATCTTAGCTGTTGTAAAAGTGGGAATGAAAAAAAGCCCCTAGATAATCAAGTATTTACTAAAACAGAACGCTGTGCCAGTTGAACATATTTAAAAATCATAATGAAAGATCACGAGTCAATGCGTACCAGAAGGCATTTTCTTCAGGCATCATTAGCAGCAGCATTGCAGCAAAAAAATTCATTGCCTACACAGATTATTTGAAAAATGGCCTTACAATCAGAATACGGGTTACAAGAAAACGAATTGATTATTAACCACATATTAAAAGCATTATTACTCAGTGAAAATTATGTTCAAATCCAAAAATTCTCATCAACCATACGACCAATCATTTGTAGTACTAATTTAACAGGTGACACTGATTATAACATTGGTCAATATATAAACTGCCATAGAGTAAATCAGATAATTAATCAGGTGCATTAAGATTTTTAATCAACAGGTTACCTGACAATAGCCAACATCAGGGTTATGGCGAGCGTAAGCTATAAGTAATCGCCTTAAAGAGTTCCTGCCTTCCTCATTTAATGCAGGATGACCAGGAAACGTTCGTGGTAAATCCTGTTTTAGGTTAAGAAAAAAAAAAGATTACTTTCACACATAAAAAGATAGCAACTTATAAAAGAACATGAATATTAATGACCTTTTCAATCTGCTTTTTAGTTTTTTCTGGAACATGAGCTCTTTCTACTTTTTCCCCTGGTTTAGAGAGATCCAGTACGGTATCACTTGCATCCAGCAAACTCTGGTAGTAACTCTCCACCCTTCGTGCTTTCACCCCGACAAAAGCTTGCCATGCCTGAAACAATAAAATCTTACATGTAATAGAAAATTAATTTGTTAAGGTGTGTAGTACAACTGATGAGGTGTAAACAAGCACCTCTCCTCTAAGGTCTCGTGGCACGCCCCCACGTACAAGTGACTCCAATTCTTTCCAAGGAAACAAGGATTCAACTTCATCACTCGACTCTGTTGAATTTGGTTGCTCGTTATCATTTGACTCCTCATTAGAGTCCTCACCGGTGGGGGCCCCCTCATGAATAGTATGAAGTTGTTTTTCATGACCGCTTTTTGGCTCATGTTTAACACGTCGACACATCATATTCTCAATGTTGCTAAGGGACGATCTGACTTCTGTCCAATTCTCCACCACGGGCTTCTTAACTTTTGGTGTTTCTGAGGCCACTATTTCAGGAGCATTATCTGTTTGATTATCATCCTTTCTTGGTGTATCATCATTTCTTGGTGTATCATCACTTGCAACGTTAACAGTTTCCTCTTCAACTGATTCGGGTACATGTTTGGTTTCATTTTCTGTTACATCAGCATCAGCTTTAGTGACGCCTTCCTCAATAGATGAGTTTGTTTGACCAAGTTCTTCTTGCTGCTGAAGAAAGACCCTCCATTTTGTTGATCTTTCTTTTTCCTCACTCTGAAATATGAATGGAATGAACTTGAATGTCACGATTATACGAATAACTAAACCTATACATATATACATCAATATATCAACCAATACTCATTTGGTTGATGATATCCGAGACGAGTTTTTACAGGTTAAACAGACTGAATATACGCATCATTTCACCAATGTAAGTTTTCTGTCTTATTTGTCTAATGGATCCCAATCTGTGTATTTTGTAGCACGCTTAGAATCGTGTTATGCAATAAACATTCACACACTAATAATAAGACAACATTACCTTATAGATGCGATTAAACTCCTTGAATGTCTCAAGGTACTGAGGTCTAACAGTAAATCCATATGCATCCCTGTCAATTCATTCACAAGTAATTAAACAAAAAAGTTCTTAATCCCAGTAGTAAAACTAATAATGCAGCATCGAATACTAGCAATCAGCCACTGAGATTATACCTGAAATCTGCGCGTAGTGTTCGCTTACTCAGCAAGGATAACAACATAGCTCATAAAGTTTACCAATTCTACTTCCCATAGCAATATGTTGGCTTCATAGTTCATACCATGACTACAAAGCTGATGATCATATCACATGCACAAAATCCACTGCAGAATCAAATAATTCCAACTAATCATCAAACTAATCCAATTTGTAAAAAAAACAAAAAAACCCCTCAAATTAGTCTTCATAATGCCTCTAGGGGGAGCCAAGCCGCTTGAGATCGGATCAATAAAAAGCTCGAAACGAGCCAACCCTTATCGAGCCCAAGCCTTGAATAAAGCTCGTTTAGTTATCGAGCCCGAGCTCAAGCCTTGTATGGGAAGATCGTCAAGACTCGTGAAGCCTTAACAAGCCTAATGTTATTTTTTTTAAGTTTCAACTCCTTTTGGACTTTTATGTATTAACTTCACACTAAACAACCGAGCTCGAGCCGCGCTTCAGCTCGTTTAAGGTACTGGAAACCTTAACAATCCTAAGCTCGTCTCGAGCTCGGCTGTGTATTGTGAAATTAATACATAAAACTCCAAAAAGGAGTTAAAACTTAAAAATACATCAGGCTCGTTAAGGCTCAATGAGTCTTAATGATCCTTCCATACAAGGCTCAAGCTCAGGCTTGATAACTAAACCAGCTTTATTTGAGGCTCAGGAGGCTCGTTAAGGTTTTCTTAAAATATATAAAAATAATTAAATACACATTAAATTTGTTAACATATAATAAACAAGTCGTGCTTAAGCTTGAAATATGAGTCACGAGCCAAGCTCGAGCTTTTGAAAAAGAAGTCGGCTCGCCGGGCTCGTTTACACCCCTAAATTATGCCATTATATCTCAATCCGTATCAAATCTGAGACATATATAATATCTGACCTTTTAGCGCCAAAAGCCCTAACGATCCGAATGAATTTCGCAGAACATATAACCCTAATTCTCGATTGAAACGTGATACGTCCGTTTAACGTTTCGGTGATCAATGAATTCGATATCGTCTGAAACAAACAAACAAATTAACGATAAATTTCTGGCGTAGAAACTATAAGGCGAATATAATTTGATTGAACGGAATTGTGTACACGTGTCACCGAAGATACATACAACGAGTATATGTGTTGAGAAATTGTAAGATTACCGTTTGGTTTCGACATGAACGTAATTTGCGGGGAATCGTGTGGTCGTTTGAATTGTCATCAAACCAACCACCATGGCGGAGACGATGACTAATGTTAGATTCATCATTGATTTTGTTTACTTTCTAATTACACTTTTCACAACTAACACATTTTGCATTTTAAACTTTCGATTTTTCTTACGAAAATACACTTTGTTCCTTAGTTTCATTTAACTGAAGAAAGGGAAGAAAAAAGAGGGATGAAAAGTATACAAATTTCTATAGTATTGGATTGTCACCTCCAGGTGCTTGCACGCTATACACCTCATGTGGTGACGAAACTCGAAAGCGTAGTATCTAGTGACATAATAATTGTAACATATTCTCGATAGTTGAAAGAGGCTTTATGTGATCATAACATAATTATGTCATGCGCTTACCGTATGTTTGCACTTGGTTGATCAAAATTCTATACTATCGGATTCATAAATGGCCAGGTTATTCGTCAAGACATTATATTATATTGCTAACACCTTTTTCTATAACAAAAATTTCAATTTTTACAAATGACATGTTTCAAGACCGGGCTCAACATTTGATCTTGGGCCCTAATGATTCAACCAATTGGGCCTAACCCAACTCACTTCTTACTAGTGTCAATTGTCATCTCATGAGTCATGATTCTCATCTCCCTCTCTGCACAAACAAGGTATTTTTAGGAACCGGTATCCAAGTAGAAACCAGTTCTGAATATGGTCAATAAAAGTCAAAACCATATCGGGCAGGAACTGGTTTCGGGTATTTGACCGGGTTTTCCGGTTTTTTTTGGGTTTCAGGTCGGTTGGATTTTGACCGAGTAAAGTTGGAACCGGTTCCAGCGGGTCCGGGTCAGTTAAGGGTAGGAATCGGTTCCAGTTTGGGTTTGAAACCAGGTATTTTGTGCACCTCTGTCCCTCCCCCGTCTTCAAGATCACAATTGCAACTTCTCTTTCTCTAATCTTTGGACATTATGGATACGGTGTTGACTTGGTCATCGAATGATGGTCCTCGATGCCACAACCTTGGGAGCCCTTCTAACAAGTTATCTCATGTTGCGACTCTAGATAAGATTGGGAAGGCTAGATCTAGCTTATACGACCCCAAGGCCTGGCTTTGACAATAATTGCTTCAATATTAATTATTATTTTAAGCTTGATCATTGAAGAAACGTGGATCTACTCACTGGTAGCAGATCTACTTTCCTCGGGTGTGATTATACTATTTCACCGATGGTTCTCCTGGATCCGTGTTCTTCCACCTACAAAATGAACAGCGCCGTTGCTTACCCCTCAGAAAGGGACAGAGGGGTCCTCTTTGGGGTAACCCTCCGGCGTGAGAATCAGTATATGGTGGAGAAGATAATAATGTGTGTAAGGGAATCTCAAGAGTATTGCTTAATAGCTGAATACCCTCTGATTGTGAGACTGTGTGTTTGTATGAAACTGACTGTGAGTGAATGTAATTCAATATGATTGAATGTGATATCACTGCCTGTAACTGTCAATGATTGAGTATGAATGTGTCATCAAAGTGGAGTTGATGCTGTATTTATAATGCTAGGGTTTCCACTGATTGGGCTCAACCTCGTTGGCCTCCTCCAATCGCACTGCGCCACGTGTCCTCTGGGACACCTGGCGCTTTCTCGTTGGTTGTAATCACGTGGTAACACATGTGTCATGCTGAGTTGTCGACCTTTCATTTGGCAGCTGTCAACATCAGCATATTCTTACTCCTTAAAAAGATGCCTTATGGAAGGTTGTCTGACGTGCACAATCAAGGTTGCCCTAATCCTGATTTGGATAAGGACGAGGTTGGTTATGTGCACGTGTGATATGCGCCCATCCTGAGGATGCGCGAGGTCTTCTCTTTATTCTCACGCGCAGATATTTCATGCGCAGATGTGATATGCACGAGCATGTGATATGCGCCGCGCGCTGATGCGCTGCGCGCATATGTGATGCGCGAGCATATGTGTGCCTGGGCAGATGTGATATGCACGAGCATGTGATATGCGCCGCGCGCTGATGCGCCGCGCGCATATGTGATGCGCGAGCATATGTGTGCCTGGGCATATGATGCCTGAGCATGTTTTGTATGCGCCATGCGCATAGGTTTTGGCTTTGTGCCTTCATAATGTCTTTATCTTGTGGGTTGACCCGCCTTGCTCGGTGTTGAGGCGGGTACATACCTCTTCAAGCCCCCCCAGTCTAATGTGTGTCTTATCTCACGCGAGCGCGGTAAGATAGATATTAGACTTACTGATTTTGGTCTTTTAATGGGGTTTTGTCGTTTTCCTGGTTTTTTCCATGGATGCGCGAAGTTCTATCCATTTGGTTGAAACGAAGGGTCCAAACACGTGGTTGGTTGGTGGTGACGTGCGCCGTAAACGTGTCAGACGTTTCGTGTGCTCGAGGTGCTACAGTTGCCTTTCATGTCCCCTCGCACAGCTGTCTGGAACACGTGTCGCGCTCGCATTGGTTTGCACCTGCGAGTGGGGGCGCGTTTCTGCTCCGTGGCAGGTCGGTTACATTTTTATGTCCCCTCAACAGTGTTAGGGACACGTGCCGCGCCCTCGTTGGCTTGCACCTGCGAGTGGGGGCGCGTGAAATCCGATCAGTTGCCACATTTCTCTCTCCTGGGCCTATAAAAGCAGGCCCTTAGGAAATTTTTTATCTTCATCTTCATTGTTGCTAATTTTCGAGTTTCTGCCTTTCATATTCTGAATTGAGTGTTTTCATCGTTTCAAAACTTCTATTATTTGCTACTGCAGTTGTATGTCTGATAGTTCAGACTCGTCTAGCCCCTCAATCACCTCTATTGCCTCTCGAAGACGTCGTGTGAAATCTGTGGTGATGTCGACATTGAAGCAAAAGGGGAAGGGGAAGAGGGTTGTTGAGACCACATCGGAGGAAGTAGGGAGGACCAAGGCCACCAAAAGGTGGAATGAAATCCCCTGCAAATTGAGGCAGGCCGATCTCGACAGCCTCATCGCCTCCTCAGGGTTTTCCCACCCTGTTTGGCTGCATGTTGCCTGGGGCCGGGCAAACGGCGGCGGGCCCGCCTGCCGGCTATATTTCGTTGTACACCCATTTTTTCACCCACTGCAACCTTCGTCTTCCGATGACAAGGTTTGTAGGCGCGGTGTTACGTTTTTTCGGGATTCATATATCCCAAGTCCATCCGTTTGGACTTGTGCGCATGACTCATTTCGAGTTCATGTGCAAATCACAGCGCGAGGAGCCCACCCCTCGGCGCTTTCAATTTTTTTACAAGCCCAAGATCCAAGATTCTTGGATCTCCTTTATTCCTCGCAGTCAGAAGGTTAAGTGCAGCACCGTGTCATTCAAGAGCCTTCATGACTGGTCTGAGAGGTTCTTCTACATCAGGGCTGGTGTAATCCCCATCCGCATGACGATGCGCGCGATCGATTCTGCGCCCGCGGATGCGGATGTTATTAAGAACCCAACCGGCGCCTGGGTTAAGAAACTGACCGCCGAACCATCCCCCGCCAAGAAAATTCGCGAGGAGGCGCTGGTGGGGGTCGGCATGAGTAAGCTGTGGGCTGACAGCGCGCTTGAGCCCGTTATCCAAGTCGACGGGTTGTGTAAGTTTATTTCATTGCTTTATTTCTTTTTCTGCGCGAACATAATTCTTTTGCTGATATCACTTGACTTGTTTTTGCGCAGTCACCAAGGATTATATCCACGCCGCTTATGATGATCAAGTGGAGGGTCGCTCCGTCGCGCTTGGCGCTGGGGAGGTTGGTTTCCCAGATCGCTTCGATGACATGTTCATCCCAGTGGATCTGGAATTTGACTTTGATAGTGACGCGCCTGGTAAGCCTTCGCACTTATGCTTATTCCTTTAAAATACCAAAGTTTATTAACAGTTGTGTTGCTTGTATTTGCAGATGCGCTCGAAAACTACGAGCTGGAGCTCGCGGAGGAGGAGGAGGAGGAGGAGGAAGAGGAGGCGCCCCTACTAAAACGCAAAGCTAAGGGGAAATCTGGCGCAGGGGCCAGTAAGAAACAGAAGAAAGATGACACCCCTGTCGCTCATCCCCATGCTCAAACGAAGGGACCTAAGGAAACCCAGGTGTTTACCACCAAGGTTTCTTTAGCTTCCCTGCCTGTGAGAGTGGGCAGACCTCCTGTCCACTTGAGGTATGGTGGCGTCACCTCCTCCGTTCGCGCGGCTGAAGAGAGAAGCAGTGCCGCGCCTGCAACAGGTATACTTTGCTTATCTTCATCTGATTGAATTGTTATTAAACCTTTGCTCCTTTGAATGTTTGCAGGACCGGCGACGGTCGCAGATCAGCCGCAGGCGCCACAAGGTGCTGAGGCTGCGCCGGGGGCTGCTTCGGAGTCCCCTGTTCTACCCTCTGAAAAGGGTAGAATGAACTTTATGGCGATGTTCGCCGCGCGAACAGAATTGCGCCAAGGTATGTTTTGCACATTTGTCTTCTGAATTTTTCTTTTGGATTCAGTCATAAACCATTTTTCCTTGTTGATTTGTTCATAGGAGTTGTAGCTGGCGCACAAGTTGCTGGTGACACTCCTGGCGCCGTTGCCGGCGCCGCTGGTTCTGCTCCTGCTCCTGCTAGTGCTGAGTCTCCCCTTATTGGGATTACCAAGGAGCAGGAAACCGTATTGCGCGCCGAATTGGCGGCGTCGAGACCTCCCTCGCCTCCTCCTACACGCAGCCCTCCCCGCGAGACTGGTTTGGAGCCCTCCAGGTCGCAGGAGAAGAGGCCTATTGAAGAAGATGAGGAGGATGAGGGGGCTCAAGCTGAAGACTCCTTGGGAGACCGCGCCAGCCCTGCGATGCCACAAGAGTTCGCAGCGCAAACTTCTGGTGGGGCTGGCGCTGACTTTTCTGCTTCATCCCCGCAGGTATGTTTTAATTTGATGCTCCGCTGCGCGTACCTCCATATAAGTATGTTTTATGACTTAGAACATTTCTTGTGTTTTGCAGGGAAGTGACCACGTTTACCGCCCGAGATGGAATATTAATGAAGACAGTTCCTTCCAATCCATGGGCGTATGCGAGGACTTCTGGGCTCATGCCGTGCCTCCTACTGAAAGGAGGTATCAGGAGGAGCGCACCCGCGCGGACTTGCTGAATGACCATATTTTCGCTGGGTCGGCTTTCTTTGCTGCCTCCCAGGAGCTTCGTCGTGATTATATTAAAGTACGCGATGCTCTTGTGGAAGCCCAGCGAGAGGCTAAGGTAGCCGCCTGGAACCTTTCTGATGCTCGCGCACGAGCTGAGAAACTCCAGGCGGAGCTCAGCGAAAACCGAGCAAGTGCCAACACCGCCTTTATTAAGCGCGGGCATGAGCTCCAAGCTGCGCGGGAGAAGCAGCAGGTGGCGGAGGCCGAAGTTGCCAAGTACGCGCGGAGAGTGCGTGTCTTGGAACAACAGGCGGAGGCGCGTGACCAAGCTATCGTCCAGAGTATCACTGAGAAATCATCACTGGAGAGCGAGGTTGCGCGCCTGAAGAAGGAGTTGGCGGTCGCGCAGGCCGATAGAGATGAGGCCTTGGCGACGGCAGCGTCCAGCCAGGAAGCACTTGATGCTGCGCAGGCTGAGAAAGAAAAAATTTTGGCGGCAGCAGCGTCTGATAAAGAGGAGCTAAAAAAGACCAAGGAAACTGTTGAGTTATTAAACTCCCAGGTTCCTGCCCTCGAGACGTCTGTTGCTGGCCTCGCGCAGGATCGCCAATGGCTGGTGTCACAGGGCATGACTCGTTGCGCTTTGGCGATGAAATATTCTGCCGAGTTTCAGGCCCTTGTGATGGACTGCAATGCTGCCGCGCGCTTGGTGGGTCGAGCTGAAGGGTTTACGGATGGGTATGAATACGGCATGTTGAAGAAGAACCCATCCGAGTACCCTTACAAGAGCGACGCGGCCTGCGCGGACATGGCCGCGGTGGGGGAGAAGTATATGAATACTCCCATCCCCATCCTTATGCAGGTACCTTGACCTTAATGAGTTTTACTTGATTAATTTTCCAAGTGTTTTGTACTCAATATTTTTCTAATGATTTGCAGATAGCTGCGCTTGCTGACCAGCCCGATCTCGGCGCGCTAAAGAAGTTGCTCGATGAATGCGAGAGGGCTGGTAGCGATGATGGTGGCGCGGGGGATGTTGCCCCTGCCGGCGGCTCTGGCGCTGCGAAAGAACCTGCTCCTGACACCGTCGTGATAGAAGACTCCTCTGAGGAGGAAGAACTTGACTATGGTCAGTTCGGAGATGAGGAGCGGGCCGCGCCAGATGCTGAGGGTGATGAAGCGGCTGACGTCGACGTGGAGACTTGAGAAGCCCTTCATCAAATTTTATATATTTTTTTTTTTATACTTGTAATTTGTAACTCATCATACTTGTAAATTTCAATGCTATGGAATGAAACTTGTTTTCTCTTTTTCTCATCTTGCGCATTTCCATTCATCTCTTCATGTTTGCTTGTATAGATATAAGATATGCTTGCACGTTAAAATAAGAACAAGGTTGTAAGGAAATTATTCACTTAACCTTTGTTCTATTTTGTAAGTGGTTTCGCAGTATCTTGTTTATGCTGACATGCGCGCTAACTTTTCACAATTCCTTTTTTGCGCGTCGTTGTCGCGCGATTTTTATATGGAAGTATGAGTTTTAGCCATTACATGTCAGCATGTGTTACTCAGATATCCACTATGATTCCGCGCGCGACCTCGACCTGAGACCTTAACAACTATGATATGGCATGTACTTTGCCTTAGTTGTGTTTAAGGATTTTTATGATCAGGTTGCGCGGGATGTAAGATGGATGTTTGTGAGTGTTTTGAGCTAAGGCTCTTTGTTTTGGGCTAAGGCCCTGACGTTTTTAGAGTTAAGACTCATTAACGTGTTTGAGCTAAGGCTCGTAGGTTTGGGCTAAGGCCCTGACGTTTTAGAGTTAAGACTCGTTAACGCGTTTGAGCTAAGGCTCGCGCATGTATGTTTTACTTCGTTTTATTTTGTTTTGAAGTCAATATAGTGTTGTCATATTGCTCCAAATTAATAAAGGAAGTGTGAAACATGTATGCAAAGTTAATAGAACAAATATTGAAAGATAGCGCGAATCATCATTCATGATGGCTTAAAAGCCTTGATTACATATTTGAACTTTTACATGAAGCATTTTCTAAGTTGTGCCGCGTTCCACGCGCGCGGTATCTTTTTTCCATTCAAATCTTTTAAAGTGTACGCGCCTTTCCCCAAATCTTCTGAAATTTGATAAGGTCCCTCCCAATTGGGGGACATTTTTCCTGGGGGTATCGCGCGGCTAGCTTCATTGTTTCGAAGGACAAAATCATTTTTCTTGAAGTGGCATTCGTTAACGCGCTGATTATAATATTTTTCCAGCTTTTTCTTGTATTTGGCTTCATTGATGATAGCCGCTTCTCTGCGTCCTTCAAGCAAGTTGAGGTCCAATCTTCTTTCGCGCTCGTTATCAGTCTTGCTCATCATGAGTACCCTATGGGATGGGCATCCAATTTCTGCTGGGATCATAGCCTCCGTCCCATAGGTTAGGCTGAACGGGGATTCGCCATTGCTAGTTTTGCTTAATGTCCTGTGCGCCCACAGGACATTAGGTAACTCTTCGACCCAAGAATGGGATTCTCCTTCCAACCTTTTCTTCAGCCCATTTAACAAACTTTGATTTGCGCGCTCCACTTGGCCATTCCCTTGAGGGTGGTAGACAGAAGTGAAGATTTGGTTGATGTGCAATTCTTTGAGCCAGCTGGATATCTTCCTGTCAGTGAATTGTTTGCCATTGTCGCTCACAATTTCCATAGGAAGGCCAAAACGGCAAATGATGTGGCTCCAGATAAATTGCTTCATCGCCTCAGCTGTGATTTTTGCTAGTGGCTTGGCCTCAACCCATTTCGTGAAATAGTCTATCGCCACTACCAAAAATTTCACTCGCCCTTGCGCTTGCGGCAGGGGCCCCACAATATCAATGGCCCATTTGTGGAAAGGCCATGCGGAGGTCACTGGAATCAAGTTGTTCTTTGGCCGCATGGTGTTTGGCGCGTGGCTCTGACATGCCTTGCATTTTTGGATTTCTTTTAGCGCATCCAAGTACATGCCTGGCCAATAGTAGCCTGCGCTCATTGCCTTGGCAACCACCATGCGTGGGCCAGCGTGTATTCCGCAGATTCCTTCGTGAATCTCCCTAATCACATAGCTTGCTTCTTCAGCATCCAGGCATTTCATGAGCGGTCCAAGATAAGAGCGTCGATATAATGTACCCTCAAGTAGTTCATAGTTCTGCGCCTTGTGTCTTATCTTCCTCGCCTGTGCGCGATCGTCCGGTAACTTCCCCTCCTTCAGGAATTCCATTATTGGAGTTATCCAGGATGAAGGGGTTGTATGAATTACAAGGACCGATTGCGTTTGCACTGACGGGCTGCTCATTACTTCCACCCTGACATCTTTGCCAAAGTGATCAAAATTAGTTGACGCCATTTTACTCAACGCGTCAGCGGACTTGTTTTCGCTGCGCGAGATGTGTATGATTCTGAAGAAGTCAAACTGCTCAACGAGCTTTTTTGCCTGCTCTAGATATAGAGGCATTGTGTTCTCCTTGGCGTCATATAGGCCGTTGACCTGAGCAGCTACCAAGTAAGAATCAACATGGGCCTCTAGCCTTTTAACCCCAAACTTGCGCGCAATGCGCAGACCAGCCAGCAGGGCTTCATACTCAGCCTCATTGTTGGTACTCTTGAAGTCCAACCTAATAGCATAAGTATATTCATGATTATCAGGGTCCACCAGTTTGAGGCCTGCGCCGGACCTTTTGTTGTTGGAGGCCCCATCAGTGAATAGCCTCCAAACATCCTCTTCATCATTTGCTCGCGGAGGGTCTACCTCGCGCTGAGCTTCTTCGATCTTTCCCTCTGGGATTTCCGTGATGAAATCCGCTAAAACTTGACCCTTTATTGCTGGACGGGGCTTATAGGTGATCGTGTGTTCACCTAATTCCAGCGCCCACTTTGTCAGCCTTCCGGAGAGCGCGGGTCGTCGCAAGACTTGCTGGATGTTGTAACCAGTCAGAACTTCAATAGGATGACCATTGAAGTATCTATTGAGCTTGCGCGACGCGTGTGTTAGTGACAAAACTAACTTTTCCATGATGGAATAGCGCGTCTCAGGGTCTGTCAGCACCCGACTCACATAGTATATTGGCGTTTGGATCCCCTTGCGATCCACCAATAATACTGCGCCGATGGCGCGGTCTCCAGCTGACAGGTACAATGTAAGGGTTTCGCCAGGAAGTGGAGCTGTTAGCGCGGGCAGCTTTATGAGACATTCTTTTATCTCACTGAAAGCTTGCTCAGCCTCAGGCGTCCACTTGAATTGGCTCTTCTTCAAGCAGTTCCTTAAAGTGTTAACGAATGGAGTAGATTTGCTGGCGTGGTTCGCTAGGAACCTGTTGATTGACACCAATCTACCATTCAACTTCTGCACCTCTTTCATGGTGGATGGTGAAGGCATGTCAAGGATGGCTTCCACCTTTTCAGGGTTCACCTTGAAACCATCCTTAGTGACCATTACACCAAGAAATTTCCCCTCTTCCGCGCCGAAAGTACATTTGCTCGGGTTGAGCTTCATGTTAACTTCCGTTAGGCGCTGAAGAGTTTCCTCGATGTCTTTGAGCATTTGTCTCTCCTCCCTGCTCTTGATCACCAAATCATCAACATAGACTTCTAGATTTCTTCCGATTTGTTCACTGAAAACCGAATCCATAAGTCTCTGATAGGTGGCGCCCGCATTTTTTAGACTAAAGGGCATTTTTGTGTAACAAAAAACACCCTTGTCGGTCCTGAAGGCCGTCTTGTCTTCGTCTTGTGGTGCCACTTGAATCTGGTGATAGCCTTTGTAGGCATCCAGGAAACATTTGAGCTTGAATGGCGCCACGGAGTCCACCTTTGCGTCGATGTTTGGGAGGGGGTAACAGTCTTTCGGACATGCTTTGTTGAGGTCCTTGAAGTCAATACACATCCTCAATGACCCGTTGCTTTTCTTTACCATCACAGGATTGGCTACCCACGTCTGGTATCGGATCGGGCGGATGATGTTTGCGCGCAACAGGTCCTCCACTTGCTCATTCATGGCCTTCGCCTTTTCATCCCCCATGATTCTCTTTTTCTGAGCAATTAGCTCCACCGACTTGAACGTGTTAAGAGAATGTTGCGCCAAGTCTCACGGGACCCCCGTCATATCGGAGTGTTGCCACGCGAAAACCGACGTGTATTTTGTGAGCAACCTTTTCATTCTCAATCTCGTTTCGTCTGAAATGGTAGCGCCAATTGTGACCGTTTGCTCTGGGAATTTTGGATTTAAAATCCACTTCTCTGGCGCATTGTCCGCCATTGGAAGTTTCATTCTCCCTTCCCGCGGCGTACTTGTCACTGCGCACAAATGATCGCGGTAAACAAATGTTACGCCTGTTGGTGTAGGGAACCCCAATGCGCCGTGCGCTGGCGACGGTACAGCATTAAATTGGGCAATCGTTCCCCTACCCAGGATCATATTGTGGCATGACGTGGTGGGCAAGACCAAGAAGTTGACAACTTCGGCTCGCTTGTGCTCATCATCCCCCATAGTTAGTTCAAACTGAATCTGGCCTAGGGGATGGATGATTTCATTTGAAACACCACAGATTGGTGCGTTCACAATTTCGAGCCGCGCTTGGTCTGCCGGGTCTAACTTTCTGAAACATTGCTCATACATAATGTCAGATTCGCTTCCAGTGTCCACCAGGACCTTTGACACTTCGTAATGAGCAATGTGTGTGGTGATGACGAGAGGACTGCTTATTGAAGGGCCTCCCCTGATTCTTGGGAAGATGACTTGCTGCTCGCGCCAATCTCCGTGGATTTGCGCGCTTCTCTTTTTTGACGTCTGCCCTTGTCGTCCCCCCTCAGCCACACAGATTCTTTTGTATTTCTTGCTGGCAGAGGCTCCTTCCGGTTGCTCATCTTCTATTCTTTGGTTTTTCACCAAGTGAGCCAGCCTGCCTGATTTTACATCCTTCTCGATCGCATCTTTTAAATGATGGCATGCGTCGGTGTTGTGGCCCGGGGACCTGTGAAATTCACAATATTTGCCACTGTTTTGCGGTCCCTTGTAGTGTAGTTGCTTGGGGGGCTTGAATTGAACATTCTCAGTACTTAACACCTGTGAAGGTGTTTTAGTGAGGGGTGTCCATATTCTTGGCAGAGGTCTGCTAGGATCTCTGCCGCCCTCCCTCTTGTCACCCTCCCCGCGATTACGAGCATCTTTTTGGGGCTGGGGTGAGCTTGGTTGCGCTTGCTTTTCTGCGGAAGAAAAACTTGTTGGCTGCAACCTGGACCATACTGAGTTCTGTTTGGCCCTCTTCTCTTTGCTGCGCGGTGATTCAGCCTGATGCGCTCTTTCTCTTGCCCTATCTTGGGCAATCTGTTTTTCATTTCTCGCGAAAACTCGCGATGCCTCCATTAACTTGGCCCACGTGGTGGGCATGCCATATTTGCTTACGAGAGCTCGTCGTAATTGATCACTGCGCGCGCCTTGTATAAAGGCCACGCGCAGGAGTTGCTCGGTTATACCTCCGATTGCCAGAGACTCCTGATTGAACCGAGTGATGTAATCTTCAATCGTTTCATCATTCCTGCGTACGCAGTGCATGATGTCATCAGGATCGCGCATGTGCCTGCGCTGCTGTACGAAGTGGGCTTGGAACTTTTCTAATAGTTCCTCGAACCCATCAATTTGCCCAGTCGGCAAGCTCTCGAACCATACTCGCGCCGCGCCCGTTAGGCAGCGAGCAAACATATGACACCATGTTGGCATCGTCCAGCTCTCCAGGTTTCCCGTGTTGTAAAAACCTTGCAAGAAATCGTCTGGATCTGTCGTGCCGTCATACTTACCCAAACCACTTGGCATCTTGGTCTTGTGCTGGATGGGAGCCTGCGCGATGCGCGCAGTGAACTTTGAGTGTTTTACCAAGATGGCTGGTCTGTAGGGTGTGGTTACGTCCACTTGCCCTCTGACTGGTGGGCTGTACGGCATGTGCAGATCCAGATCGGCTCTGGCTCCAGGCGCCATGTTCACAGGCGCGCGGAGCTGTGAGCCTCCTGCATGAGTATCCCGCGTCTTCCTCATGCTATGCACTTCTTCATCACTGAACTCAGTGTGTGCAGTGTGAATAGAATGTCCTTCTTCCGGCGCGCGCGGCCTTTTTGTAGTCTGCTTATCAAACGCTTGCCTTTGTGTTTGGTCGGCTAGCTTCTTATGTTTGACCATTTCATTGTACTTTTCCATCAGACGCCGCTGCTCGTTTATGAGCCATTCATTCGGATCATTTGTTTCTTCTTCTGGACCCATTGGTCCTTTCAGTTTCGCGCCGGCCATATTTTGTAACATGAGATCGTCTGGAGGAGTTTCAGTCTGGCCGTGAGGGGTTGTGACGAAGGGACGGTTGCTGGTGGTACGCGTAGAATCACGCGGAACCCTCAGAACCTGCTGTCCGTCGTTAACACCCTCACGTTCAATATCCTCCAGAGCTTGATCAACGTTACGAACGCCAGAAACCATGGTGATTGATTTTTTTTTATGTAGATCTGATGAGATCTGATTGCCGATGTAACAGTGGATGGCGCCAATGAAGAAACGTGGATCTACTCACTGGTAGCAGATCTACTTTCCTCGGGTGTGATTATACTATTTCACCGATGGTTCTCCTGGATCCGTGTTCTTCCACCTACAAAATGAACAGCGCCGTTGCTTACCCCTCAGAAAGGGACAGAGGGGTCCTCTTTGGGGTAACCCTCCGGCGTGAGAATCAGTATATGGTGGAGAAGATAATAATGTGTGTAAGGGAATCTCAAGAGTATTGCTTAATAGCTGAATACCCTCTGATTGTGAGACTGTGTGTTTGTATGAAACTGACTGTGAGTGAATGTAATTCAATATGATTGAATGTGATATCACTGCCTGTAACTGTCAATGATTGAGTATGAATGTGTCATCAAAGTGGAGTTGATGCTGTATTTATAATGCTAGGGTTTCCACTGATTGGGCTCAACCTCGTTGGCCTCCTCCAATCGCACTGCGCCACGTGTCCTCTGGGACACCTGGCGCTTTCTCGTTGGTTGTAATCACGTGGTAACACATGTGTCATGCTGAGTTGTCGACCTTTCATTTGGCAGCTGTCAACATCAGCATATTCTTACTCCTTAAAAAGATGCCTTCTGGAAGGTTGTCTGACGTGCACAATCAAGGTTGCCCTAATCCTGATTTGGATAAGGACGAGGTTGATTATGTGCACGTGTGATATGCGCCCATCCTGAGGATGCGCGAGGTCTTCTCTTTATTCTCACGCGCAGATATTTCATGCGCAGATGTGATATGCACGAGCATGTGATATGCGCCGCGCGCTGATGCGCTGCGCGCATATGTGATGCGCGAGCATATGTGTGCCTGGGCAGATGTGATATGCACGAGCATGTGATATGCGCCGCGCGCTGATGCGCCGCGCGCATATGTGATGCGCGAGCATATGTGTGCCTGGGCATATGATGCCTGAGCATGTTTTGTATGCGCCATGCGCATAGGTTTTGGCTTTGTGCCTTCATAATGTCTTTATCTTGTGGGTTGACCCGCCTTGCTCGGTGTTGAGGCGGGTACATACCTCTTCAATCATTTTAATTGAAACAAGTCGAAAAGATCAACTGACAAAAACTATTAATACAACTTTAAGCCGTAACAAAAATATACAATCTTAATCCATTTTGACATCATTCTTGTTTGCAATAATGACAAGTTGACAACACACAATAAGTAGGTGATTTTAGCAGTCGGAAAAGAAATGATATCCTCATATGCTACTATTCTTTTTATTCAACTAAGTTCCCGTGTGACGAGTGCTAGCCATTGGGTACAAGAATACTCGTGTCACATCACATTATTTATTTAGTTATATATATTTTGTAACATCCAGTTAAGGCATATCATACTGCTCAATTCTCTTCAAGATTAAGGACATTTTTAGTGTGATTCAAATGGTGGAATAAGTAAATTTAACGAAAAAGTACTTCAACACATCAATGAATTCTTTATTTTCATCTTTATGTTAACATGGACCATTTTGGTTACTTTTGATTCTAGTCTTTTTAATGTTCTATTTTATCTTTAACTCGTCAAGCATGTTAAAATAAATATTATAAGGGAAGCATGTCAAAAAGATCAAATTGATCAAAAATAGCTCAAAAGGCATGAAATTCCCAACTCAATTTATGCAAAATCTTATATTATATCATATAGATGTTTTTTATGCAAAATCCTTGATTATCTGCACAAATCAACTTCCACAATTTATTATTAGTTTATGAATTAATTTACATAGAAGTTATGCATATAATAGAATACACGGAAAAATAAAAATAAAAATAAAAAAATTAATGTGCTGCCATAAACGTCGACAAGGAGACTAAGTTCTGAACCCAACATGCATTTTGGTCTCTCATTGGGTCTCCAATGCCACTGATCTAAGCCCATAACATGTTGTGCATGAATGCATGATCACAAAACACATACACACGTATATGTTATATATTTTATACCTTTTTAATATAAGAAAACAAGTAATTCAAAACATTTTCCTATGTAAACAAAAGCATATGTTTCTTAAATACCAAACCTATATATATATAATAACCATAACATGATAGAATTATACAACTAAAACCTTTTAATTTTTTTAACATCGTAACAATACAGTCTAGCATCATAAATTATAAAATTCAAAATCGTTTTATAATACTGGACTTTAATATCGTATAGACCAATAAGACACGGATAAGATATTTGACGATAATCTCTACCAAGAGACAAAATGGATAGGTATCCATATCGAGCCCATGTCTTTTGACCTTTGGTGCACGATGCAACATGTGGGAGTATCATTCAATGTCGTTATTATAGTGAAGACCATCGGTGAATTGATGTTGTATATTTTTTATAGAACCTGTCGTACTCGTGTGAGTTCTTTGTATTTTGGTATGTGAACTCATATGTGAAAAAATGGTCTCTTTTTGGTCGTTAGTGAACTTCTTGGTTCTTATGCATTGGAAGAAGAATTAAGGGAGTTGTGAAAGTCACAAGGTTATGGGTTTGTAGGTCTAAAAGGTAAAAGGGATGTTATCCAACCGTACTTGGAAACCTAAAAAAATAGTTACAACTTAGATTTTATGAACAAAACTCTACTTGTAACATAGCTAAAATTAAATAAACTAGGAATATGTTGTGTTGTGTACTTGTGTTGTACATCATCCATCTAAAATGAGTGTGATTGTGTGAAGTCACATATATAATTTTCATATTAATTCCATTTGTCCTTGATGGTTGTGATTTTTAGCGTCAATATTTTTCTAAAAAAAAAGATTGAAAGAAATCAAATTCAAGAAAAATAATCTAATACAACACTATGTTTATATAATCATACCGGTTATCAAATGATCAAATCAACATCCTTATTGGTTCATAGGTTAGACCGGTTTTACAAACAAGATTGTGACAAAATTATTAGATATAGAATCAAATATGTAAGTAGGTAGAACGTTAAATGGAGTTACGAGAATTAGAGATACATTATGTAATTTTAAACTATTGATCTTTTGACTATTTAACTAGATTATTTATGTTTTCTTATAATTGCTTATATATAAATACGGAAATGTTCATGTACAAAATAATCTTAACATGAAAACGTAGAAAACAATATCAATCTATTAAAAATGAGAAAGTAGGAAACAATACCAACTACAATACCAATCTACACGAGCAATGCTTTATAATAACAAAAAAAACTAATAATAACAACAAAATGTAAATCAACAAATACTTATAACTCTAATAATCGGAAGTCAGCAAATGCAAACAATAAATAACAACAAACAATTATAAAAACAAACCTAGTGATAATAACAAATTAGTTCTTGTTGCTTTGATATTAAGAATAAAATGTATTAAATTATGAACATGTCTTTCTACCATTTGCCTTTGATACTTTTGGTTTTCTGGCTCCAGAGGCTGTGAAATTTTTGAGTAGGGTTCAGCGCGTTGTACACGGAACCTCTTCAGCTTCTAGGTCCCAAAGCTTCGTTTTTAGCAGGATTGGCTTTGCTGTTCAAAAGGGGGTTGCGGCGCAGCTTGTTGCCCGTTTGCCTGCCACTTTATTGTAATCGTTTTATAGTAAATTATATAAAACTTGCGAGTTAACAAAAAAAAAAGAAAAAAAAAAGAAAATTATGAAACTATAAATACACACGTCTATTTTATATAACAAAATATATATGGTTACTTAGATATGGTTAAGAACGCATAATGAATGAAAATCTAATATAAGAGCTAATGTATGACGCGTAGACACAGTCTACGGTTTGTCTCCGTACTCTAAACCTCATACGCCACCAGCTTCCCATAATCTTACAGATCCCATTCGACAGCTATCATCTGTCGAAACCTTTGTTTTTTTCATCTAACCCATAAACACACCCTATCACAAAATAATATTATTTTATGCGTTTTACAGCTCACTATGTTCATGAAAGTGGACAAATAGTTAATAATTCTAGGTACACTACATATATAACTGGTCCATGGTCTGTACTTCAACAACACATCTCCATATTCTCTGAATTAAATTGTCTTTTTGAGTTAATTAATTAAATTGTTTTTGTAAATTTTTACCCATACGTACCCATTTGGTCCATTTGGCCCATTTGAAGTTCTAGACATTAATGTTGTCTAGGTTGCTTAATCTTTGTGGGTACTATATAGTTTCAACTTTCAAGAATCTTGGTCGTTGGGTTAGAACATAAGCAAGATTCATGGTCTTAGTTTGATAAATCTTGTTCTTAAACCCGACCCCATTTTGGTTCGAACCATTTTTAACCGGAACCAAAATAACCTTTTCTAAAACAAATTAAAATGTCTTGTTGCCTGACCTGACCCGACCCGACCGACCCGTTTTTCCAGGCTTAAATATAACGTGCTCGTTCCTTTTGGATATATAGTTTGTTATTGATGAATATTTTAGATAATATATAGGCAAAACTCGTTTCGGGTCATAGTTACTTAGATATGGTTAAACCTTGTGGGAAAGGAGGGCTAGGAGTGGTACAAGATGCAACAATAAATGGGTTGTTGCGGTACAAGGATTCAGGCCGTCACGTCAGCGGAGACTTCTCAATGGCCGCTATTCAGGCTAACAATATGTTGGAGGATCAAAGCCAAGTCGAATCGGGCCAGTTCATAAACGGGCTATATGGGACGTTTGTTGGGGTCTATGATGGTCATGGTGGGCCCGAAGCGTCGCGGTTTGTGAACGAAAACTTGTTCTCCAACCTTAAGAGTATGTTATGCCATGCCATGTTATATTATGTTACATTACATGCTTTTTATATATGTGTTTTGCAATAGTTATTTGATGTTAATTATTTTTGTTTTCTTGATTTAGATTTTGTATCTCAAGATGAACAAATGTCCGCGGATGTTATTAGAAAATCTTTCTTAAAAACCGAGGACGAGTTTATATCGCTTGTTAGAGACCAATGGCGTTCGGGCCCACACCTCGCCTCGGTGGGCACGTGTTGTCTAGTGGGCGTTATTTGTAACGGGCTAATATACATTGCAAATGCCGGGGACTCAAGGGTGGTTTTGGGGAGGGCGGAGAGAGGTGGTAGACGAATCTTAGCGGTTCAATTATCCGAAGAACATAATGTGAATCGTGAACCTATACGAGCCGAGCTTCGTTCTTTGCATCCCGAGGATCCAAATATTGTAATTAAGAAACATAACGTTTGGCGTGTTAAAGGCCTCATTCAGGTATTGTATATTGAATTTAGTTAGCGGTTGCAAAATGGGCGGGTTGGGCAACAGATCAAAACGAGCTATATTATAACGGGTTTTGTGCAAAAAAAAAATTATGATCAATTATATTTATTTACTATGAAAATGATTTAACTTATTTTCGAGTTTTAGGTTTCGAGATCGATAGGGGATGCCTATCTGAAGAGTCCCGAGTTCAACCGAGAGCCGCTTTTACGAAAGTTTCGGGTTTCAAAGCCGTTTTCGAAGCAAATCCTTAGCCCCCAACCTTCGGTTACCATACATGAAATTAACCCGCAAGATGAGTTTCTTATATTTGCATCCGATGGGTTATGGGAGCATATTAGCAATGAGGAAGCCGTTAATATTGTCCACAGTTACCCACGTAATGTAAGTTCATAATATTTTTGAGAAGTAATGATAAGAAAACCAAAAGGTGGCAAAATGGGTGGATGGGTTTCACGTTTTTTTTTTGGGTAAATAACTAGTCTTATTAATATGATTATTATAAGGTTATATATTTCAACTATAATTTAGTTTTTTAATAAAAATATTTAGAAGGTTGTACATGTTTAGGGGGGATTTTTGAAAAATAACAAACCAGAAACCAAAAGGTGGGAAAATGGGCGGGTTGGATAAAGATCAAAACGAATAATCTTTTCGTTTGTGTTAAATATGTCGGGTTGAGTTGACACAAAATACTCAATGTCTAAATAATTTCACTTTTTTTTATACCTAACTAGTTTGATTAATATGATTACGAAGTTATAGTATTTAAGTGATAATTTACTTTTTAAATAAAATGATTTAGGAGTTATACACATTATGTCCATTTTAACCAAAACACACTTGATCCATTTAATATGTTTATCTTAATGTTTTAAACGGGGTGGTGGGTTGTAAACCGGTTGTTCATGTGAATGGATCGTGATCGGGTTGTAAATGGGTTGATAAGTTGAACTTATTTTCTTTTTATTCTTCTAGTCTAGTTCTAATTTCAAACGGGCTGGCCCGTTAACCCATTTCTTCACAACCCGACATGCACACACCACGTTTACTAAACGAGCTACATGGATCGGCCTGTTTACAACACGTGCCCATTTAGAACCAACTCTAATCCGTTTTCTTTGTGTTTGCAGGGGATTGCTAAAAGACTAGTGAAAGCGGCACTTCAAGTAGCTGCAAGGAAACGTGAAATGAGATATTCGGATTTGATGAAAATCGAAAGAGGGGTGAGGAGACATTTTCATGATGATATTACGGTTGTGGTTGTCTATCTCGATCGTTGTTTGATGAATATTAGTTCAAGTTTCTCTATTAAAGGAGGTGCAGGCAGCTAGGAAATTATGCATGTAATATTGAACACTATATGCAATGGTTATTGTGTTCTTCAACTCTGTTTTATATGGGAGTTGAAACCATTTGATTTTAATTGACACTTTTTGCAAGTGTTGATATATGTAAAAGTTATTATATTTAGTTATAATTAATTTTATTATGCGTGTCAAAATATTTAAGTTTTCAAGTTTTTACTAGTTAATCTATTTAACTTGCTTATCTGAATGAGTTAATTGAGTCTTGTTTGAGTTTAACTATTCAAATTGGCAACTACATTTTACGCATAAACGTACATGTTAAGATTCACCCGACTTACCCATCATAGTGTATTTCTCGTGGCTCTAGCTCACATCATCTACTATGGATTTTTTACTTGTTGAAGCTTTAGTCCACAATTGCCAAAACGAGTCCTAACTGATAACAAGGCAAGTTATGAAATTTAAATACAGATCACATTGTTTGGGTGGACGGAGTGTTATCAAACATTGTTGAAATTAAACTTTCGGCTTTGTCACAATAAAATGTTTACCGTGTCATGTTATCACGTCCAACGAGTTTATAGTATTGTATATTAACAATAATCGTAGTGTCAATTATAACTTTCAATTGATTTTTATCCCAACTACAATGCTCTATTTATTTTATTTTTTAAACGACATGAAAGTTAGAGATACAAAAGTCCTTTTTTCTGTGATTTTTTAAGTGACAATACTTTTATCAATGCAAGTATTACACAAGTCTCTATTGGTTTTCCCTAAATTAAATGTAAAATCAAAATATGTGTTGGAAATCTTGTATTAATAATAAGCATAGAATCCAAAAATAAGAAAAGAAATAATCAAGAAACGGTGAACCGGACTTGTGTTTGACACAATTTCCTTAAACAGATTCGCGGTCTGTTCCCAGGGTACTCCGGTTCGAAGCAGAAGTGTAGTACTGGCGGACTTGATCAATTGCCCGAAACGAAAACCGTAACAATGTTGTTGTAGAAAAAGGAAGAAGAAGAAGTGTGTATGTTGGTGTATTTTCGGTGTAGTCAAAATGATGCACTCACCATGGTTTTATAACCAAGGAATCATAACCATCATCAATTTCCAAATGATGACAATTAAAGAATAATAATATTCAAATAATGACCATTAAACATAATCAATTTTAATTGATGACCATTAAATAATAATAATATTCAAATAAATAATGGTCATTAGTGCATAATTGAAAACCAAAAACAATAATCATTATCATAATGATTATTAATTATCTTGACAAGGCAACATATTTTGAATTTCAAAACCGAATTCAAAAATTGTCTCACGCGGACTCGGGTTTTAATTGAGACTTCATTCACACACTTTAAAAAACTTCCAACAATCCCCCACATGAATGGAGGTCGAAACAACATTATTTCGATTAGATTTCAGCAGTTGAATCTTGCATACAATAGGTAGGTGTTATCCTTTGAACCTTTGCTTATGAAACATACTTAGCCCACTGGCTCTGAGTAGACGGTGATGTCTTTGAACTCGTCTGCCGTTTGTGTAGACGACAATATATTTCACACAAGACTCTCCCTAACAAAGTCAAGTCCTCATAGTCATGTTCGTTATGGTCATGAACATACGCCTGGTTCTACAAGAGCTATTAAGTATTGTGCTCAACAACACCCTTCGAAGCGACCCCACTTCTCTCTCACATAGGTGATTCACCATGTATGACTACCTTGGTCCAATCACTAAAAGCCATATGCTTAGCCTCACACTTGTCACTTTTATGAATGGACTAGGAAGGTTACCTTGCCACGTGGTAAACTCCCTCTTAAAATTGTAGGGTTATCCCCCCCCCCCCCCCCACAGTGACAACACTAATTCATACAAGTAGGTTTTCCTATTGAACTCAACTCTTGGGATCTCCAGTCTGTTAAGTTAGGTTTCCTTCGCATGAACTTTAATTTTTCAAGGGCTTCAGTCCCATTCCCATGGACGACTTCTGAACTAACTCTCTACTTAGGCCTTTTGTTAGCGGATCCGCAATATTATCCTTTAACTTCACGTAGTCAACAGTAATAATTCCAGTAGATATTAGTTGTCGTACCGTATTATGTCTACGTCTAATATGTCTATTCTTACCATTATACATTGTGTTATGAGCTCTGCCAATTGCCGATTGGCTATCACAATGTATACAGATGGCCGATTTCGGCTTAGGCCATCTTGGTATATCCTCAACAAATTGACGTAACCATTCTGCCTCTTCGCCCGCTTTATCTAGGGTGATGAATTCTGATTCCATCGTGGATCTAGCTATAACCGTTTGTTTAGACGATTTCCACGATATAGCAGCACCTCCATGTGTGAATACATACCCACTTTTTGCTCTGGAATCATTCGTGTCAGATATCCAATTTGCATCACAATGTCCTTCAACAACTGCAGGATATTTGTTATAATGTAACTCGTATTCTCTAGTGTATCTTAGGTACCTAAGCAACCGAATCACACATTTCCAATGACTTGAACTTGGGTTGCTTGTGTATCTACTTAGCTTGCTCACAGCATATGCTAAGTCGGGTCTAGTGCAACTCATAAGATACACCAAACTGCCAATAATTCTTGAGTATTTCAACTGGTTAACGGGTTCACCTCTATTCTTAGCTAGATGTTGACTCGTGTCAATGGGAGTTCTAGTTACATTAGAGTCATTCGCATTAAACTTCTCAAGAATTTTGCTCACGTAATGGGATTGACTTAAACAAGTCCATTTTGGGTTCGTGTGATTTTAACTCCCAAAATCACATCCGCAAAACCCATGTCCTTCATGTCAAATCTTGCTTTTAACATGTTCTTAGTGGACGTTATGATTTTGTCATCACTTCCAGCAATGAGCATATCATCTACGTATAGACACAAAATGACATATCCATCGGATGTGTCCTTCACGTATACACATTTGTCACATTCATTGATTTTGAACCCAGCAACAAGCATGACATGATCAAACTTTTGGTGTCATTGTTTAGGAGCTTGTTTCAATCCATACAAGTTCACACACTTTCTTTTCTTGCCCAACGGCTATGAAACCTTTGGGTTGTTCCATGTAAATCTCTTCCTCAAGATTTCCATTCAAGAAAGCCATTTTTACATCCATTTGGTGAACTTCCAAGTTTCTAATTGCGACAATGGCAGGCACCAACCTTATAGATGTTATTTGCGTAACCGGAGAATATGTATCAAAGTAATATAAACCTTCTCGTTGTTTATATCCTTTGATCACCAACCTTGCCTTATACTTATCGATGGTGCCATCAGGTTTCATCTTCTTCTTGAAGATCCATCGATATCCTAGTGGTTTACACCCTTGAGGAAGATCCACTAGTTCCCAAGTATAATTTTGTAAAATAGAATCTATCTCACATTTGATGGTCTCCCTCCACTGAGGTCCTTCAGCGGAATTCACCGCTTCTTGATACGTTTGAGGTTACTCTTCTACCATGTAGGTAAGGAAATCAGGGCCGAAGGATTTTTCAGTCCTTTGCCGTTTACTTTTTATGATTTCAACCTCCTCTGTCTCAGATTGTTCCCGAGGTTCATCTCCAGTACTCTCGTTTTGAATACTTTCCTCAACCGGTCTAGAATAGCTAGGTTTTCCTTTATCCAAACATGGGAACTTATATTCAAACCATGATGCATCCTTTGCTTCTATTATGGTGCCATTGTTTATTCCGGATTCTTGGAATTATGCACAAGAAATCGATATGCACCACTGGGAAGGGTATATCCTATAAACACACAATCCACGGTTTTGGGTCCTATTAGTAGGCGTTTTGGTGTAGTCACCACTACCTTGGCTAGGCACCCCCCACATTTGCAAGTATTTATATGGTAGTTTAATTCTCGTCCATAACTCATATGGAGTTAGATCTTTCTTCTTATTCGGTATCATGTTTAAAACATAATTAGCCGATAAGATTGCTTCCCCCACATGTACGGGCTTACCCCAGAACTTATCATCATGGCATTCAACATTTCTTTCAAGGTTCGGTTCTTACGTTCCGCTATGCCATTTGATTGAGGGGAGTAAGGAGGCGTGACTTCATGTATGATTCCTTCTTTTTCACACAAGTTAATAAAATGTGAAACATATTCACCTCCTTGGTCACTCCTTACTCTTTTGATTTTTCGATTTAGTTGATTATCAACTTCGGCTTTAAATAAGATAAACTTATCAATAGCCTCGTCCTTACTCTTAAGTAAGTAAACATAACAATACCTTGTTCTATCATCAATGAACGTGATGAAGTACTTGTTCCAACCACGTACGAGTAGGAATTGCTTTTAGATTACACACATCGGTGTGAATCATCTCGAGGGGTTCGGCGAATCTTCAATGATGAATATCCAAGGATTTAAATATCTCATTACCATATACTAATTTATATGTTACAATTCACACTTAGTGAATTTCCAAGGAGTTAATACGTCATTAACATATATTAATTCATATGTTACAGTCCACACTTAGTGAATTTCCAAGGAGTTAATACGTCATTAACATATATTAATTCATATGTTACAATCCACACTTAGTGAATTTCCAAGGAGTTAATACGTCATTAACATATATTTATTCATAAGTTACAATTCACACTTAGTGAATTTCTAAAGAGTTAATACGTCATATATGTTACAATTCACACTTAGTGAATTTGTCATTAACATATATTAAATCATATGTTACAATTCACACTCAATGAGTTTCCAAGAAATTACACATCACTTTTTTTTTAATTTCATCTTAGTATATTCACCTCGTTATTCTATTACCATCTCATGATGTGATTATATATTTGATGTTTCATCTTAGACTTTAATCTTCGCAACAACTCACAAGTTGTTTATTATACGAAATTATTTTGACGACATTTACACATCAAATCTCCAAGTGTTATTATCTTCAACACTTTCGTCATCCGACATGACTCATCTCAGTGATATCGTTTTATATTATGTATACAAGTATTCTCTCAAATAGAAATCCATGCACACATATCCTCATATCCTCGTTTCACTTTTGAAACCATACTCTTGAACAAATATGTTCAAATAACATCAACTTGTTACAATTACTACACTTAAGTAGCAAAGCTTGAATTTTTCTAACACATCCATTAGAAAATTAACGTTTACACAAAACGTTATAAATAAATCGTATCTTACACGCATGTTAGATATTTAACGTTTACAAGAAACTAATGGTTTACTCAAAACCAGTTCTAATACAATTGATAGACACAAACGATTGCAAAAATCGTCAAACAAAACTAATAAAATCCCTACGGTTTTACAAGATCAGTTCTAACACTATCGTTAGAACACAAACGATTACACAAAACGTTTTCTAAAACCAAACGGTTGATCAAATATTACATTTTGTAACATTGTATAGGATTAAGATTGCATCATGATCTCTAAAATCCAAACACACCAAGTTGTACTACGCACATAATTTCTCAAAAGAAAATATTTATAAGATTATAATATCTAAATATTTTTATTTCAAACCATTTCGTGAACCCAAAATCCTTATAAATAAGGTTTTAAGATTGTAGCAACAATCTCACGAACTCTGTTTAAGTTTGTTGGAAATCTTGTATTAATAATAAGCATAGAATCCAAAAATAAGAAAAGAAATAATCAAGAAACGGTGAACCGGGCTTGTGTTTGACACAATTCCCTTAAACAGATTCGCGGTCTGTTCCCAGGGTACTCCGTTTCGAAGCAAAAGCGTAGTACTGCCGGACTTGATCACTTGCCCGAAACGAAAACCGTAACAATGTTGTTGTAGAAAAAGGAAGAAGAAGAAGTGTGTATGTTGGTGTATTTTCGGTGTAGTCAAAATGATGCACTCGTCATGGTTTTATAACCAAGGAATTATAACCATCATCAATTTCCAATTGATGACAATTAAATAATAATAATATTCAAATAATGGCCATTAAACATAATCAATTCTAATTGATGACAATTAAAGAATAATAATATTCAAATAAATAATGGTCACATAATTGAAAACCAAAAACAATAATCATTATCATAATGATTATTAATTATCTTGACAAGGCAACATATTTTGAATTTCAAAACCGAATTCCAAAATTGTCTCACGCGGGCTCGGGTTTTAATTGAGACTTCATTCACACACTTCAAAAAACTTCCAACAATATGCATATCATGGAGTGCCATCGATAAACAAACACAATATGTTATTCATACACCGGCAGTCCGGCACACAAACTGTATAATCATAAATGTTAGATGATAAGGCGAAAAATGGTCATATTGATAGTCATATGATATGAGGGCCGGCTCCGAGAAAGAAAAAAAAATTTTGGGGCGAATGCGAAATTTTTTTTTAGGCCTTAAATAAAAATGAGTGTTTTGTTGGTTTAAATTTTTATGTGTTTACTTGGTTACAATTTGGGTTATGTAAAAAGCTTTTGTATAAATATAGGATTAAATATGTTTCAAATGAGACTAGAACTCATAATCTTTTTGTTAGAAGTAATACCCTTTTGCCACTAGACAAAGCTAGTGGTTATGTAATTAAGTTTAAACATTAAATATACAATTGTTTTTAATAAAAATAAATATAACTTTTTTTAAAAATAATTCGGGCATAACGGGATGTCAGGCCCGTGGCCGTCGACCACCCCGCCACCCCTATGGGGCGGCCCTGTATGATATGTATAACATGAAGTAGTCACAATGATCATTTTAGTAGTCATATGAGTCATATGATAATGATATGATGAAAAAGTCATACAGGTTTTATGAGGGTCGAACATTACACTCATGATTTATTGATTAACAAATAAATTATATATATGACCACAAAGCCATACGAGTTGCATGACCTTTCTCGTCTTACCATCCTGGTTGTATAACACCATACGACTCATATGATTAGAAAAAAAAAGTTTATACAACCGTACGGTGTAACAAACAAGGATGCAAACGAGCCGAACAGTTCTCAAGATTAGATTAATAAAAAGACTCGAAACAAGCCAATCCTTACTCATATCCAACCCAGCCTCAAATAAAAACTCGTTTAGTTATTGACTTATCAATCCCGACCTACGAGAAGATCGTTTAGGTTCGTTAAGTCTTAACAAACCTGGTGTATATCTATGGTTTAACTCTTCTAAACTTGTTATATAAATCAACTAATAAACAATAAACGAGAAAAACCCAAACTTAAAAAAGATAAAAAAAACTTAAAACTAGGACCGGGCTCTTTATAAATTACAAGTGATAAAACCCCTATTTAAGTCTCTAGTTTCTAGAACAAGGTGGAGGTAGCTTTGAAATCACTGCACATCGGCGATCTCGTGCATCTGTACACTGTAATCAATCACTTACTCTCTTCTTAGTAATATTGTGTTTAGATTCCAACAATCTGATATGTGATTGAGTTAATTTGATTTGTAATTGTAATTGTAATCTCCGATCCGTTAAACGGATCTGAATTTGACTTATGTTAAGAATTTAATTGCCTGTACTGACTAATACTCCAATTTTTCGTTTAAATAGTTCCGTTTTTAGGTTTTCGATCTCTGAAATGACTAATCGAACAAGGTCTTGTTCATGTTCGTCCGACAAGCTTTTGTCAGACACGCCAACGGTTCACCAACATCTAACAGAATTAAATTTCTTGTTATGAACACAAACAAAAGTTTTATTTGATTGGGCTAATCGAGACCGGTCAGTGCCGATGGCCTGGTCCGAGTTTGTGTTGGTTTTTATGCTAACATTAATATTGATATGCTATTTTACATATAAGTTGATATTTATATGTTAATTTGACTTCTGTTAAGAGTTTAATTGCTTGTACTGTGTAATTGAAGTTTTGTATTGCTTCTAATATTTTAGGTTTTTGATCTCTGAAATGTCTGTTCTGATATAATTAGGGCTGTAAATGAACTAAACCGAACAAGGACTTGTTCATGTTCACGTGAAAGGTTCACGGACACCTAACAGAACGAATTTCTTGTTCGTATTCGTTCATTAAGAAGATTAACGGTTCGTGAACACAAACAGTTTTTTATTTGATTTGTCTAAGAACGGTCAATGTTGACAGTTTGATCCGGGCACCGAGTATGTGTGTTGGTGTTTTTTGTTAACATTAATATTGATATGTTAGTTTTACATATAAATTGATATTTATATGTTAATTGGAGTTCTGTTAAGAGTTTTGTTGCTTGTGCTGTGTAATTGAAGGTATAAATAGCTTCTAAGTTTTTTAGGTTTTCGATCTCTGGAATGTCTATTCTGATATTATTAGGGCTATAAATGAAACAAACCGAACGAGGAGTTGTTCATGTTTGCCCGTTAAACTTTAAGCGAACGGTTCACAGAGCAGCTAATCGAATGAAATTATATGTTTGTGTTTGTTCATTAAGGAAATGAATCATAAACACAAATGAACGAAAAGGTTTTATTTAATTTGGCTAACCGAAAATGGTCAGTGTCAACGGTTCGATCCGACTGCCAAGCTTGTGTTGGTGTTTTTTCTAACGTTCATATTCACATGCTAACTTTACATAATACTCATGTATTTTTGTTTTATAGTTAATAAAATTGCTTAAATCTATAAGATAAGATTAGAAAAATAATTAAAAAAAATAAAAAATAACATTAAAAACCTTTAATGAACTAACGTAAACGAATACATTATCGAACATTCATAAACACAGTTGAACGAACATGACCTTTGTTCGTGTTCGTGCATTTAGTTAGTCGAACGGAATTCCTTGTTCCTGTTTGTTCATTTATTAAACGAACTTCCCACCGAACAGTTCGGTCCGTTTACAACCCTAGATACAACATATAGAGTCAAAATTGAAACGGAACGTATGTTATTTATATATTCCATATGTGCTAAAGGAGGCCTGCATTTCATTTTATGTGGATTACCTTTAAATTTATGAATTAGCCAAAGTTACTTTTGATTAAGGAAGTTTGTATTTACATAAATTTGTTGTTATTTATATCTTCCATCAATCTGAATCGGTAAAAGTTGTTTTGATTGCTGATGCTATGTTATCGTTATCGCAGCAAACATTCAAGATCTGGTGCAGTGACTTGAGAGAAAACTGAATCATGGATGAACTTAAGACTGCAATGAATGACCATTTGGATCAGATGCAAGAAATTGTTGAGAAAATTTTTTCTGAGCTTCGAGTTGGAATGCAACCAGCTATGGATAACTTCATTGGCTTCTTTCATGCCATTGATTGGAAGGTCACTAAGTACCAATAAAATTTCAAGATTAAAGATAACGATTTGTTTAATCTATCTTCGAAAGCTGATTGTAAGTTTTGAAAATTATTTTTCAGGAACCTTGGTTAATGGGCTTAGTGGCGTTTCACTTTATAGTGCTAATAATAATTTTCACCTCGAGAAAGAATATCAACTTTCAGATGTACCTGTTTCTTCTATCATGTAAGTTTATCATCTCTTGAATTAACTGATGTCTCGATCATGAATGTTAGTTTATGTTCATTTACGTTTGTTATGTTTGCTAGTTTACATTTGTTTAAGTTTGATCATTTATGTATTCATTTAAATTGCTGGGTACATTACAATTTGGTGTGGTTTATTAAATTAAAATATCACCCATTGCAATTTAATCTAGTTCTGTTAAACTTTTAGGCCCGACGGATTGATAATTTGATATACACGTTTACTTTTAATTGGTGTTTGTTCAGTTATGTTAGGTTCGATTCGTTCATCTATGTTCACTTACATTTGTTCGTTTGTGTTTGTGAACCGTTCGTTTATACTATTAGTGAACAAACATAAACGAACATGAACACCTTCATTTTCTTAATGAATCAACATTAACAAGAAAACCACGTTCGTTAACTGTTTTTGTTCGATCATTTGTTAAGTTAAAGTTAAACAAACGAGCACGAACATGCCTCGTTCATGTTCATTCGGTTTGTTTACTAACAATATCCATTATTTGAACAATAATCTAGTTAGTTCTTTGGGAGACTTTTGACCAGTTCTGTTTTAGCTTTTTATTTAATATCACCAACCAATATGACCCGTCATTAGATGAAACCTAAATCCAAATAAACCCTTTTTAAGTAAATGGGTTGAAATGATTACCTCTAGTAACATCATATGCTTTCCCTATTCTGATTCAAACGATGCTTATTCATCTAGAGAGTGTGAGTTGGTATCTGATATATTACAAGTTGAGGAAATTGTTTTTGGTCAAATGTCTATACTACCCTTCAGTCTTGACAACGCCATCAACATTTGTAATGCTGACAAATAGGTGACTCTTAGGCTTTTAGCTTAAAGTTTCAAGTTTCAACTAACTTGATATGTCTCGAGTAATTTTATTTTATTTTTGGCATAATTTATAGAACCAAGCAAACAGCTTTAACAATTTTTAGTTTGTGTAAATTTGAATGACAATTAGAATAACCTTTGACTTCATATCTAAACATCAATGATGGTTATATTGAATTGATTGTATTGTCTGATTAAATTGGTGCAGTGGCTGGTGTGTATCTTGCTGAAAGGCTAAACACTGTGTTGAGTAATAACTGGAAAAGCTTTGCGGGTCAAAATTATTTTGACCGCCATGGAGTCTTCCTCTCAGTGCTCTGGTCCGGTCCTCTTCTTGTTTTTGCAACCATAATTCTGGTCAGTGTTTTATTTTCATTTCCTTTACTTTTAATCTTTCATCATCATCATCATCATCGTACTCAGTATATCCCACCAATAGCAATGCTATGGTAGGGTCTGAGGAGGGTAAGATGTAGACAGCCTTACCTCTATCCCATAGGGATAGAGAGGCTGCTTCCGGTGAGACCCCCGGCTCGATAGTAGTTTTGCATCAAGCCTTGGACATAAGGCACATAACACTCAATCATCGGGACACCGGCTGATTGGTGCATGTGCCCTTGTCTTTCAGCTATCAACGCCACCACATGATGCCTGATTAACCTTCCGCCACTTTTAACGTTATTTTCACGTGATTAGTAAAATAACGTCAAAATTAGTGCAATTTTACTTTTGCCCACCCAAGGGTTCACACATATATACATTATATGCGCGCACCGCAAGCAGGGCGTTTACTTTTAATCTTTGATAGCGGCAATTTCTACCAACGGGTATTTATGATTGGGTCAATATGTTATTATGTTATATGGGTTATGTTATCTCAAACATGCCAAATAAAGTACACTTAGTTAACAACACACTTTTTGTTTGCAGGTGAACACACTTTTTTCTTTATGCCACCTTATCGTGAAGTGGAAACGAGCAGAACTCAAACACCGTGCTAGACTTTCAAGCACCAAACAGGACTGATCTTATGTACCATGTACAATTTGTGTCTGACCTGATGAGATGTTTTTATAGTTAAGACATTAATTGAACTGTAGTTTGTTACGGGCATAGATCACATACTATCGATATTCAAATGCTGTTTTTGTTTTGCCGTGTAAAATTTTGGTTTTACCTCGTACAAATTGAGGTTAAACCCCTTATGTGATAGTCATGCTAGCAACTTATAAGTACGAGGTTCAAGAAGCCTCGATACGTTACCCTAGCAGGCTCATGAAGGAGCTCGAGCTAAGTATGGCTCGGGCCAAGAAGCTTGACAAGCTTGTTAAGAATTTATATCTTGAAAACAAGTTTGGTCTGGGCTTTAAGAGAATTAGCAGAACATTATAGAGTTTCTATAAAATAAAATATAAAAGTAAAGGCACATTTTTACTCTCTTTAACAAAATAAACTGGACAAACAGCAGCCTATTATGCTGAAATCAGTGTTTTGAAAACTGAACGACCTCTTTGATCAGTTAAACTGCTTCATTGTGTTAGTCTAGTGCTTAAGAGCTAATTGATCAGATAAAAAAGAACTAACTTGTTTACAAAATAAGAAAATCCGTCTGCCTGGGCAACTGGTTTTCAGCCCGGGCGATCAATTGACAGGGTGGAGTGTCGAAGCTGCCATTTGATAGACAAACGAACCGGCTGAGTTCAAATATTAACGGGACATGTCATAACCATGTAAGGCTGTAATATACTAGGAAGTGGTGAACTGATAAAAGAACCAACCACTTCAAGAATATATTGAACTAATTTTAGGAAACCTAGGAATTTTCATTTTTGTTGTATAAAAATTTCTTTAGATATTGTTTGTATATTTGAATAGTTTAGAGAGTAAAAAACTTCTATTTTATTAACCATAAGAACCCTGGCACCCTTTAATAACGATGGTGGAATCAAAACTTTTTAGTTAGAGAATTATTACATGGTCCCATCTCTTCCAACTACAATAAACAATAAAGGGGCTGAATCTTGTTTTTCTCAATAAAAAAAAATACTTTCATATATAAAAAAATGACAAATTCTAGTGATATCCTCTACCATTGTTATTACCATACTTACGAAACCAATTATTTCAAAAATTTAAATAAAGAGTAAGTGTTTTAACTTACAATTGACAAAAGGGCAACAAACCGCGCCTTTATTAAATAGTAAAACTAAGTAATTTAAAAATTACATTTATAAATTTTTTGATCATAACATGTAACATCATGAAAATTTCGAGCTAAAAATGTCAAGTTTTCAAAGTCAAGAGATCAATTCTGTCAAATTCCAAACTCCAGGGTCTAAATTGTAAATTCTGTTTTTCTGACCCATCACGATACGCGATGGATCAGAAGAAAGACCCATCGCGTACCGCGATGGGTTGTCTGACACGTTTTGACATGTGTGCCACGTGGCACATGGTGGCACCGTCTGCCGCCACGTGTCGCAACGCTGCCACGTTTCGCCACGTGGCAGGTCTAATGGGTGACTGGCCAAGCCTATGTCGCGGTACGCGACAGGCTAAGCCAAGGCCCGTCGCGTACCGCGACGGGGTCCAAATTTTGGCTATAAACAGAAGGCCAACGGGTTCTCACAACCCACACCTCAAATCACACATACAACTCTCTCTCTAACCTCTCTCTAAACCTCAAAGTTCGTGCCCTCGATCCATCTCGATAAACGTGTCCCGATTCTTCGTTAAACGTGCCATACCTCGATACTCGTGCCACTAACCCGACAACGTGTATATCAAGAAGGTGATACTGTTCCGACGTCCCGGCAAACATCTCGAAGTACGTGCCATGAAGAGTTGGCGTCTCGATAAGCGTGTCAAAGTGAAGTGTTGATCAAGGAAGGTTGATAAAAGAATATGGCGTTGAAGTGATGCTCGAGTGTGTAGGGTTTATTGAGCCAAGAAAATGTAGGTATGATGCCTGAATAAAATAATAATAAAATATTATAAAGGCTTAATACCCTAAGTCGAAATTATACTCAATGTCTCAAGAAAAATATATAACAAAGAAAAGAAATAAAGAGAAAAGAAGTATATATATATGTATATGTGTATATATATATATATATTTATATATGTGTGTTATATTCTTTGTCTTAAAGAAGAAGAAACGTAGGGTTTAATAATAACCTAAAGGTTTATAAAATTACTATTAAAACTAAAGGTTTTAAAGTAAAAGAGAATTTGGAACTAAAGGTTCATCGAGATAAATAAGACTAAAGGTCTTAAGCCGGATCGTGTATCCGACTAACAAAAGTTATACTCGTACTATAGGTGCGAGATAACAAGGGAAAGACCCAAGGACGGTGTTGGAAGCCGATCCCATTTTAAAGGTGAATACGCCCCACTTTTACAAACTTGATTTCAAATGAGTCAACTTGATTATGTGTAAAACTTTACATGAGACTAAGTGTCTCTAAAAACATTGTAAATAAGAGTATAAGCCTAGCCTTCAAGTTGTAGTATACGTTTGTCTGGATCCTTATATATGTGGAATGCGGTGGGCACATCGCACCACGCTTGGTCACGACCTCCAGCCTAGAGATGGTCAAAAAAACCGGTTCGGGAACCGGTTTGCCGGTTTAAACCGGAAACCGGTTTTTACAAAAACCGGTTTTTTAAAAACCGGTTTGACCGGTTTACAAACCGCCGGTTTGTACTTCGGTTACAAGTTTTAGATCCAAAACCGGTTAACGAACCGGTTAATGTAAAAACCGGTTTTTTTTAAAACCGGTTATTATGAAAAAAACCGGTTATTAACCGGTTATTTTAAAAAAAAAACCGGTTAACCGGTTATTAACCGGTTCTAACCGGTTAGACCGGTTAGGGTTTTGACATACAAAAACCGGTTATTAACCGGTCCGGTTATTAACCGGTTCGGTTTTTTTCCGGGCCAAAAAAAACCGATCCGGTTAATAACCGGACCGGTTTTAAAAAAAAAAACGATTTGTGCACCTCTACTCCAGCCACGATGGGCTGGACCTATGTTACGTTCGAGTGAGACTGACTATGTGTATATTTATGGTACCTAAGTTATGTCGAAGCGCTGCGGTGTTTTGATGAGGTGACCTAGTGTAGAGACTCGAATTTATAATGATATTTGTTTTATCTTGATTATTCCTAAGCCAAGATGGGCCGAGACTTACGTGGTCTCGAGGGGTGATTAAGTAAAGAAAATATTTTAAGCGTCAGCATATTCACCAGCATTCGTTGCTGACGTATTTTCTAACATTTTGCAGGAAACCAAGAATAGAGCTTGAAGGACGAAGGGCTCAAGAATCCGATGGCTCGGATATTTTTGTTTAAAATATTAAATGTGATGTTTTTTTAAAAAAACTTATAAACAAGTAAAACTAAATGAGATTTTCGTCTCGTATTTTGTAATGTAAATATTTATAATATCGATCCTTATATTTTATAAGACTTCCGCTAATAATCGCTACTCTGATTTATTTACAAATGTGGTACCAACTATTGGTCACACTCCTAGGCCTAAGATGGGGGTGTGGCATAACATTATTCTTCATGTGACTTGACCTGCTGAACATATTCCCGAGTTCATTTATGAAAAGAAAAGTAAGGAAAAGAAAGTTTACTCTTCTTATATTTTCTTTTGATATCTTCTCTTTCTCTTTAATTTATTTTCCTTCCAAATCTTTCCAATTTGGAAAGACACAAATTCTTTTATTTTACTCATCATTTTCCCTTCTCTCCCTCCTTTTATTTCTTTTAATGAAACTCAGGAACACCTCTTTTAAATTTTCCTTCCTTTTTCTTTCTTAAATGAAACTCGGGAACACATGTAGTTGTGTTCCCAAGTCTCATTTAACAAGGGGAGGGGAAGGGAAGCAAAAGAGAGGAAAATAAGAAAAAAAACATGTTCCGGTCTTCCATAGATTTTTTTAAGAAAGGGAAGTGAGGGGAAAGGAGGGAAAAAGGCTAGAAAATTTGAGTATCTTATAATCTTTCCAAATTGGGGAGATTAGGAGAGAAAATATTATCAATTACTAAATTACCCTTTAAACTAATTTATTTTAGTTTTACTTAAAGGGTATAATCAATGTTGTAAAAGTAGGTCTATAAGGCCGAGTACTCTCCGAGTACTCGCTACAAGGTATGGGTGCCGATGAGAGTTTCTTTATCGCCGCCTAGTTACTAAAAATTGTTCAAATGTGATCAACATTAGCCAGAATCACATCTAACCGGTTAACTTGGGTCTATTTTAACTTAAAAAATGCAACATAATTCGTATTTTTATAATACTAAAGAACGAATATCATTTTTTTAATTAACGATTAATATTTTTTAGAATAATTTAGTGTTCAAAAATGTATTTAGTTTGTTTATATTGACATTCACTTATTTCGTTATAAGTATTAGTAAACTTATGATATTTGAAATATATATATTACCCAAAAGTTAATTTTCTTTATATTTATCATGTCCGAGTACTCCCTCCAAGGGGGTCAACCGTCTAAGGACCGCCTAGCAACTTTTGCAACATTGGGTATAATAGTAAAATTATAACTTTCTTTTCTTTTCCTTTCAACTCGGGAACACATGAAATATGTAAATTCCTTGATTTTCCTTTCTTTCTCATTAAACTCGGGAACACAAAAAAAAGTTTTTCGTCTAATTTATTTGCTCTCCTAATTTCCTTCCCCTCCCCTCCCCTCGTTAAATGAGACTCCAGAACACAGTACACAATTCTTGATTTTACGTTTTTGGTTTACAACTAATAATATGATTAACCATGTATTTTGTATTTATCTAAATTTTATACCTCTATTTCCATCTTTTATACGTCCATTTATAGCTTCAAACATATAAGTATACGATGCAATTGATTATAACATAGCTTGGAACACTATAACCAATTTTGGAATTGACATATTTGAGCTTCGAATCGTCAAAATGAGCTTTGAACACAATAACCAAATCATTTTTAATTGTAAGAAATATATAAAAAAAATTTCACTGCACAATTAACTAAAGATAACCAAAACCTACTCATAACTAACGGTTAACCGACTATTCGGTTAAGGTTAGAGTCAAACAATCTTTCATAACTGAAGCTCGGTTATGGCTATGATTAAGCTTGGTTTGAAAAATGCTTCTTTTCTTTTCCTTTTTCAAAATGTTAGCATTTTAAGAAGGCTGAATTTCCAAGTCAAACGTACCGCGATAACTAGTTAAGTGGACTTAAGAAAAGAAAACGGTGACCATTAACACAAGGTCCGGCGAAACAGTTAGATGGATTAATTTGTTCCTTCCGTCAATCAATATCCTAATAACAACAACAACTATCCATGATTGATTGATTGATTGATTTACTCCAATGGCGAATTCTAGGGTTTCAATTAATATGATCATGCGTTGAAGATTTATGTATATAACTGTTGGTTTCATGGATTCCCAATTTGTTTGCAGAACTATTATTATCAGCAGTTGTTACACTTCAATCTCTTGAAATATATACAACCTATGAAATACTAGCATCAACGCCCAAAGTCTACTTTAAATGTAATGGGGAGAACAAGACGCTTTTACCAGAAGAAAAATAATTTATATACTTTCAAGGGTGAAGAATCTTTTCAGGTATGTAACACCAATTTTACTGTTTTATTTTTTTGAAATGAGTTTAAGTTGTTTATTATTATTTCAGCCGCTTACGAGTTTTAAGTTATGCAATATTATTTCAGCCGCTTACGAGTTTTGAAAGTACAAAATGCAAAAGATGTGGATTTTATGAAGAGGATCGATTTACATCTGATGATGTGTTTGACGAGTGGGAATTTTGCCCGTCTGATTTTGAATCTGATGATGGTCAGTACGTTCGTGCCAAAAGCAAGGAGTTTAATGCAACGTTTTTGTCTCACGAGTGTGTCAAAAAAGGTATTTTCTTTCTAATATCTTATATGCATATCATGTAAACATGTAATTTATTTAGATGTGATAAGTAAAAACAGGTGCATCCTTGTGTGGCTTGAAACCGACTGGGTTGGGTTAAAGTGGAAGTGGAACAGATTGTGTCAAATATATTTGAAGTTTATGTGTAACTTGTATGAATATGATTAAAGTTTATGTTTTGTTTTATTCTATGTTTTGTCAAAAAGTATTTAGAAGGTTGTATGCACTAGTAATACTCTTAAGGCGACTTTTGACCCATTTAACCCTTTGTTTAGCTGCTTCCTTTTAGAATACCCATTAGACATAGAATTTGTTGGGGGTGTAATGAGCCGAGCCACAGCTCGACTAGGTCGTGGGTCGAGCTTGGCTCATTTTGACTTTTGTGAGCTCAACCTCCGTCTGTTTCAGCTCGTGAGTCATTTTTTCAAACTCGACCTGGGCTCTTTTGTTATTTATTAATTCATTATTATACATTTTCAATTATTTTTGTATATTTTAAGTCATTTTATATATATGACATGCTATATATTATTATTTACTTATTTTTATCATAATTTTAAATATAATAAATATTCTTATATAAATATATATTTAATACATTAAATAAAAATTATATAAATAATAGGCTCGCTTAGATTCACTAGTTAGTTTGAGCTCGATAAGTGAAGCTTGAGCTCAGGCTCGTTTATTAAACAAGTTTATTTTAATCCGTAGAATTCATTTTTTTATAAATATTTTGTGTCAAATATGATTAAAATTCATATAATTTTATAAACTAATGTCTTGAAAAGGTTGATTTATAAGGTTTTATCACTTTATGCATAAAAAATAAAGTGTAGGATACTTTTCACCCATGTGAACCCTTTATTTTTAAACTATATATACCTATTTGGCCCGTTAGAGATAAAACATGACCCGAGTCAACCTACTCATAACTAAATCCACAACAATCTTACTATCTAGTGATCTTTTAATTAATTGTTTGACTATTTGCGACACTAATAAAATAATTGTTGTAGGCACGGGCAAGAGCTCGGATAATGCCTCGCATGCTCATGAAGAAAACGGGATGCATTGGTCCACAAAACTAATCATTGGTATAAGTGTGACGGTTTTAACCGTACTACTAATCATGGGATTATGTGTGAACATATGATGTATATATGTGTGAACCCTCGGGTGGGCAAAAGTGAAATTGCACTAATTTTGACGTTATTTTACTAATCTCGTGAAAATAACGTTAAAAGTGACGGACGGTTAATCAGGCATCATGTAGTGGCGTTGATAGCTGAAAGATAAGGGTACATGCACCGATCAGCCGGTGTCCCGATGATTGAGTGCCATGTGCCTTATGTCCAAGGCTTGATGCAAAACTACTATCGAGCCGGGGGTCTCATCGGAAGCAGCCTCTCTATCCCTATGGGGTAGAGGTAAGGCTGCCTACATCTTACCCTCCTCAGACCCTACCATAGCTTTGCTATTGGTGGGATATACTGAGTACGATGATGATGATGATGATGATGATGACTAATCATGGGATTAATTTTTGGTTACAAGTATTGGCTAAAAAGGAAAAGAGAGCATGAACATGCGCGGTTTTTGAAACTGTTTGAAGATACCGATGAAATAGAAGATGAGTTGGGTATTGGTCCGCTTAGTGACTCAATCTAACAATTTTCTTTAATGTTGTTTGAACTTGTGACATGTTACAGTATATATGTAGATTTGATTATAGATTTGAAATGGTAATGATAGATTTGGATGTGAATGTGTGATATGGTTAGGTAGTGCTGTATATGTTGAGGATGTAGTTAATTTTTTAAAAAGAAAATAGTAAATGTGTTAGAACTTAGGGCTATTTGGTGTGCTAAAGTCAAACTTATAGTTGATGTTTTGGTTTTTGAATTTTTATAATCTGTTGGGTTTTATTAAGCCTGGTAAACTGGGCAGACAAGGGTGATGGTTAAAACGGGTTTAGTCAATACAACAATACGGATTCTGAGTAAAAGGAGTTTGGGTAAAATGTAAATGAGTACGGGTAAAAATAAGTTGGCAAGTCGCTGTATGGAAATATAAATTTTGTTCAGGTAGTTCGGCAGAATCTGTTGCAAGACAGTGGGTGTGTCGGTGGACAACATCGATTGCAAGGTGGCGGTGATGCCTATGACAACGAGCAGGTGGTTGGCACAAACAAATAACAATGGTCATTAATGTAGGCAATCTGTTTTAAGTTCACTTTAAAACTTTACAGTGAAAAGTGAAAACGCGTCATCACGAAACTAGAAACCCCTGACAAGCCACCAAAACTAACCAACAGAATCAAATAAAACGCAGATTACCCTAAACAAGTGCCTTAAAGCCAATTATTATTCCAACATTAACCAACACGAAAATGTATCCTCGTTTAAACCATCCCTCAAAACCAAAACACGTTAACCATAAACGATATTTCTCAAAAGTCTTACTTTCAACTACTTAAAAAAAAAGACACCTTGCTCACCTCTCAATTCTCTTCATCACCATAAACCGGACCCTCTTCATCAACTGGACCCTCTTCAGCAACCGGGCTATTCTGAGCCGCATCCACGTCACGGTCAACCGGGCTCTGTTGCTCATGCACAGGGCTAGGGCTATGGCTCCTACCATTGGCTTCAGCTGGACTTTGACTTTTTGCTCCCTGTGGGCTCATGCTGTACTCTGAGTTAACACGCTCAGGAGACGGGCTAGCCCTGTCTTCATTAGGAGTTGGGCTGCGGTTCTTTCCCTTTGAAGGAGGTGGTGAACCGCGTGCCTCGGGACTGCGGCTCGGGCTCCTGGAGTCACGGGGACTCTTTGACCTCTTTTCATGTTCAACAATACGTTCTTTCTTTTCGGGAGATCTAGAACGACTGGCACCAAACAAGAACAAAAATTTGTTAACTCTTGTCAAAAAGATTTAAAAAAAACAATACTTATGGAGGTCGACTAGGCTACCAAACTTAAACGAATCCTATTAGTTATATAATTTTTTATATACTTAATACAAATTTACTAGATATATATTATTACTGTTAATATATAAATATATAATCAAAGTTAACTGAAAATCTATCATGTTATATACATGCATTTTAATTTATAATATACTAATTAATAAATACTAAACGAGCCGAGCCAAGCTCCAGTTCTCTTACACGCCAAGGTTGAGCTTAGGCGAGCTCTAGCCCATTTCGTTTACACCCCACGACACATAAGACCAATGAAATCATTTTATTCACTAAACTAGTTAATTACTAAAATAAATATACTTTTTGTAATTATAATTACACTTCTATTTTCTACCTGTAGCTACGGCTTCGACTGTAACTTGGGCTGCGGTTTTGGCAGCGACGAGGAGAGCGTGACCGAACTGGTGACCTTGAGAAGCTTCTAGTACGTCTGCAAAACAATTAACATTATTAATATGATCAATTTGTTGTATCAAGAAATAAAAAATGATGAAAAAATATTTAATAAGCATTACTAACTTGAGCTTTTTGGGGCTATTTTGACAGTGTCTTTCAATGTGGCCCCTTTCACCACAACGATAGCATTTGTTTTTCCAGTCGCCAGCTTTGCAATCTCGGGCCCAGTGACCATCAAGCCCACAGTTGAAACACCGACCCGACCCTGGAGGTGGACCCCTTCCTACATATTCTCTAGAACCACCGGACCCACGTGGAGTCTATAACCAAACAAAACATAATTGGGAGAATTTATCAATACAGGTTAAAAATTTCTAAAGCTATTGAGTATAGACCTAGAGATGACAATTCTTACACGACATGAAAATAACTAAGGTTTAAAGTTTAAACTGACATATCTAACCTGATTATACCCGAGAGGCGGGCCCCTTCCTACATGTTCTCTAGAACCGCCAGGCCCACGTGGAGTCTATAACCAAACGAAACATAATTGGGAGCATTTATCAATACATATTCAAAATTTCTATAGCTATAGAATATTATGACAATTTCTGACATGACACGAAAATATAAGGGTTTGGACTAGCATATCTAACCTGCTGATACACAGGTTGGGTTTGGTTGATCTGTTTATTTAAGCGGGTCGAGTAAACAGGTCAACCTACTAACCAAACAAAACACAATTGGGATTTTGTAAATACAGAATTAGAATTTTTACAACTAAAAAACTAAAGGTGACAATTTCCAACAATACCCGAAAATTATCAGGTTTTAGGTTTGCATAATTAAAACAGTTCAAGTTAACCTGTTTAATTAACCGGCCGGGTTAGTTAAATGGGTTGACCCACCAACCCGATTAGTTAAACAGATCAACCCACTAGCCCGTTTAAAACCAGTTTTTACAACCCACCGACATGTTTACAACTTGATTACTACACGCCAACTCGTTTGACACGTTTAGATAAATGGATTAAACGGGCCATGTTCGGGTTACACGGTTGTATGTGTGTGCTGGTTAGGGTTGATGTTTTTGGGACAGAAAAATATGGGTTGTGTTCGGGTTAAAAAATTCAACCCGCCAAGCCGACACAATTGGCACCCTTATTTACCCATGAAAGGTCAAATCAGAAAAATTAAGTAAAATTTATAAGAAAAAAGGTTTCAAAGATAACAGGCCGTACATGTCAAAACTCACATAAAGAAAATCTGACACATAATTTTTCGTATATCAATTCTTTTTCAAAAGCTTACCATATATTAAATTATTATAATACATGAACTGAAATCACTTACACCCTTTGCAAATTCCACAAGAAGCCGACTGCCATTTAAGTCTCTACCATTCAAGCTATATCTTGCATCATCGGCATCCCGAGGATCACTAAACTCCTGTTATAAATAAATACAAATACAAAAAGAGCAAAAAAAACATAATCATGTAATAAAAACATCATTCTTAAATAACAAAAATAACTCTTTTTTAAAAGAAAGTTAAAGAGGGTACAGAGGGTTACATACAACAAATGCAAAGTCGTGCTTCATATCCACATCGCGTACTCTGCCAAAACGGTTGCCAGAAACAATAAGGCCATCATACATCATCATCGCCCGTCAAAACTTAAACACCATTTTTGGTTTGTTGACAATTCCATAAAAACACCAACTAAGACTACATCATAAGTCCCCTAACACTCTGCCAAGACTTCCCATCATTTGACCTCCAAAACCTTCAACATATTCATTCATGTTAAAGGGTATTTTAGTCACTCCTATTTTTCTCACTCCTTTTCTTCTAATGTTCCTTCAAATCTATTCTCAATCATTCAACAATTAGGATTAAACAAACCCTTAAAAACTCAAGTCTAAAGCATTTAAATACAACTATATAAGCCACTCATGCGTTCACCCAAGACTATTTTCTATGAATCAAAATTTGTATGCCATACAAAATAAAACTAGAAAGAAGATGATTGAAGATTGAAGAAACACTTACCTCCCATATTTGCTGAAAAGATACTCTAAATCACGAGAACGCGTCCTTGAAGATAAACGACCCACGTATAAACGAGTTGTACCATATCGATCATCATAATGAGGCATATTTAACCTGATACAGTAAATAACCCATTAGCAATGCATAGATGTGTTAAGGTAGAATATAAATATTAGAACAAAAATACATTAAGGATGTTTAAACATTTGGATTAAACACTCTTATCTTAGATGAATGCAATATCTAAATATAACAAATGAAGGTACAAAGTAAACCACTGTTATCACAGAAAAAGGTTGAAAATACCTTAACTGATGTTTCTAATTTCCCCCAACTACAAATCAGATAAAAGTTACAAAAGAAACCTAACCGCAAAAACTACCGTATGCATCTAACTTCACATACAGAATGTAGGGGTGTGCAAAGTCAGCTAACCGAAAAGTGTTAGCCATAACCAACGGTCGGTTAACCGTAGTTCAGTTAAACCGGCAGTTATGGTTATTTAATTATTTCTGTTGCATTTTGAGTTTATGATGCCTATTAAACCTTAATTTTCCACACCTTATTACTGATAGAGTGATAGTTAGAATCAGATTTCAGTCACAAGGGTGATTCGATTCAAAGTGGTCGGTGTAATTCGAAAGCATGTGTTTCTTCACATTTTTAACACCTTTCATCATACAATAAAAAACATTATCAGATATGTTGATAAAAATATGAAGAATAAATATGATCAAAGTAGAAATTTAAATATAGAAAACTCTTCTATTACATTGACCAACATACAACAAAAGTAAAAGAATTTTAACGCGGAAAATATTCTATCAAAAACAAATATTTTTTGGTTCGGTTAACAACAATACTTTAACCGTAACCATAACCGAATGGTCGGTTAATCATATTCACCTAACCATAAGCGATGGGTTTTCGGTCATGGTTGAGTTTTTGCTCACCTCTGTTCCAAAAACATAAAACTTACAGCTTGAAATGAAATTTGAACATAATTATAGTTCAATTGCCAACAAATTCTACTAAAAATCATGCCGAAAGATCATAAGCTTATTCTATACACTTAACTTAATCTCCTTAATGTAAATCACCAAAATAAACAACCTTAAACATGATCAATCGCTTAATTTACTTACATCTGAATAAAACTTCATATATACAATCTCCTGTACTCGCATGCATATATAATTATATATATATATTAAAATTCACAATGCATAATATTAAAATTGACAACATGAATCGTAAATCGAGATGAAGATGAACCTCAACGAACGTTTTCGTAAGCTTCCCCCAAATCCGATTGAACAAGTTTGTATTTTTATGAATAATAATAATAATATTAATAATGAAACAAATATGAAAACGGTTCTTGTTATGATTAGGTTTATTTTTATAGCTGTTTGCTTCTATTTTTTGTTTATATTTGTTAATTTTCGATTATGAGACGTTATAAGTATTTGCTTATTTATATTTTGTTGTTATTATTAAATGTTTTCTTTTGCTGTTATATGTATTCCCTGATATATGTTGTTATTATTTTGTTATTGATTTTGATTCTTTTGTTGTAGTTTTTAGGTTATTTTCTTTGTTATTATAAGTCATTGTTTATGTAGATTGGTATTGTAGTTGGTATTGTTTCTTACATTCGTATTTTTAAATAAATTGACATTATTTCCTACATACTCATGTTAAGATCAAAATGTACATGAACCTTCCTCTATTAATAATAATAATAACAATAATAATAATAATAATCTATCCTATGTATAAAGCATATATAAAACATTAATTTTTTAAGATTTACCAAACTTGTTGCTTTTAGTACAAACTACAATGCATAAAATTAAGACATTTTATGGGCAATTTTGTCTTTTAACAATTTTGTCTTTTAGCAAAAGTAAAATTATACGGTTGATTTTTAAGTTATTCAAAATTTGGTCCTTTAACTTTAGTCATATTTTGTTAACTTATATCATAGTTACATATATACCCCATATTTTAAACCAACAATCCCTACGACGTTTACACGTTTATAACTTTTTCACACACTAATATTTTTTTAAAAACATTATACCATAAAAACGAGTATTTTATTATCTTTAATTTGAGTATGGTGTTGCTATACTTTTTCTATTTTAAAAACATAACGTGTTACGTGATTACTATTAAAGACCGACAAACGAATCAGGCGGGTTCGGGCCATGGGTCTACAAGGTTAAGGTTGGAATGAGTCGATACAAAAAGGTTAATTTAGTTTGGGACGGGACGGGTTTGGGTTGAAAAGGGCCAAGTCATAACGGATTTCGGATTAGAACAATGTCAAACGGAACTGGTTGCAAGTAAAGACGAGTTCAATGCAGCATTAAGTGCACATCGACACCTGATTGCACGCGTACAATCGTTGTGTGACATGCTTACTAATACCGGCTAAGATTCAAATGCCGCAATACGAACATATTATTTTCGGGTTACGCGCATACTAATACAGAAACAGTAACACCGGTTACGCATCCGATGACATGTTTGCATGCATACCGCGCCGCATCGCGCGGACACGTAGATAGTAATAATAATAATAATAATGGACCGTCAAAGTAAGTGGGGGCCACACGATAACAATGACTAGGACATTTATTTTTATTCTTTTTTTAAATTAAAAAAATGAAAAACCAAAAAATACGTGCTTGAAACAAGAAATTACAGCAATTTTATCAAGGCAAGTTGCTGCTTAAACTAGACCTATTTTCGTATTAATAAAAACTTGTATTAATTAGCATTTAACTTGGTTTAAATAATTTTTATTTTAATAACTTTTAAACTTGTTGAACAATGCTTAGAAATCTTTAAAATGACTTAAAAATGCATTTTTAGAACATTAGGGACCAAGACAAACCAAACCAGAAATTGCATACCCCCCCTCCCTCCCACCACCACCACGCCACGCCGCACGTGGAGGAAGGCTTGAGGTCAGCTTTTTGGTTAATTACAGGTTTAATCTAAATCTCGTGTTTTAAGCTCCAAGAAAACCTCTTTAGTCATGGTATATGTCCACATTCATTTCCCCTTCTACAAGAATTAATCTATGTATTTTATAAAACGATTTTGTCATAATTACATTTTTCGGTTACATTAATTAAATTATTTCTAAAACAATTAGTTATAATATCTTCATTTTTAACCAAGACACAATCATAAACCATAAAACCTTTTATCTCAGCTATCTCAAGCAAAACCCACGAAATTCCTCTCCTCTTTTCATCATCTTCTTCAATAATTGATCAAGTTCTTATTTACTAAGTTGACTTTGAAGTTCAAGACTCTTTGACCACGTGTTTCTTCTAATCCTAATCCGTGATTGGGTAAGTTATCTTATGCAATTTTGTTCACTTTTATTCAATAATCAATAACCCCCAATTAATTTCTCAAATTGAGGGGATTTACCATGTCAATTGGACTCCGACCCGTTTAAGGGCAAAATAGTCAACAAGACTGACTAATCGATTTCTAACACTTCTAGCTGAAACTAGCTTTCGGAACAGAAGACTTTTATATTTCGTTTGAGATTTTGAGTGTACTGACCAAAACCCGACTTCTGAATCGATGTTTGGATTCCGGTCAGTACCAACTCGCTTATTTATTAAAAATCTCATAACCGGAGTTCTATACACCCGTTTGGATTGATTCTAATGGCTATGATATTGGTTTTGACTCTATTTTACTTTGTATAAGCCTCAGGTTTGTTTGAGTCAGATAAATCGTCGCGTTAACTTTGCTCGTTTATTTTATCTCTCGGTTTACTCGCTTAATCATCAAGGTGAGTAATCACTCCCCTATTTTACCGTTTTCAAATACTTTTAGGGACTTTATGCGTATATATTCTTATTTTTCATACTACATGTTATCCATACTAGTAAATCATGATTATTGTGTTGTTGATCAATTAAATGTTTATTTGCTTGCATGCTTATCTGTTTAATTCTAGCACTCATATAGGTCAATCATTGATTCTAGCATGTCATCATAGTAGCCATAGCCCATTCGTGAGGCATAGTTAACTTACACCAATTACTTGTTTTCATTTATTTGTTGATACTCACGATATTGGTTTGCAATTTTTATCTTATATTGTATTTAGTGTCGAAAACTGGTGATTTTCTCACTCAATATATTGTATACAATATATATATATATATATATATATATATATATATATTTACACATATTGCAGGTTATACTTTGTTTTGAAGCTAAGGTGAAGAAACATATAAAGATGCCTTAAGATAAAATAAAAACAAGACTATTTGTGTTAATTTGGGATTAAAGATTAATTTGCTTTGAACTTGTGTACTTGTATGAAATGTTGAATTTAATAAATAATTAATTAGATATTGTCATATTTACATTGCATGATAGTACCTTATGAGCTGTGAGCAATCGGTTCGCGCCCCGACATTTTCGTAGTAAGTTAGGGTGTGACAGATTGGTATCAGATTCGAATGTTGTAAGATAGGTCGTTAGAGGTTCCCTAGTAACATGCTTAGGACCTCATACGTACTTACTTGACAACATAATGTGTTCTATTTTTATGTGTTTACAACTTTTTTATTTATTTATTTATTTATTTATTATATCATACACACACAAAAACTCTAGGCTATGCCTCATTCTCAAAAGATTTTTTTAAAATAAATTAGTAAATTGCTTTTATTTTGGGGAATTCGTTTTGTTTTTACTCCCGCACCTTAAAGCATGCGGGTATTGTAACACCCCGACCAAAGGCGGATTATACATCGGGGCGCCACATATTGTTTCATTACTCGTGACACTATTGGGTGTCAATATTTAATAAATACATTCATTCGCGCACGCGCAGAGTAAAAGTAAGATAACATAAACCATCATAAATCAATATATTATAAATCATAATATTCGAACAGCAATAACTTGTCTTGATACATTTTAATCTAGGTCCAAAATAAAGAAACTTCCTATGTGTCCACAAGCTTCAAAACAGCTACTGCAAACCTGAACATGTGATAAAATAAACGTCAAACACTTGCGTGTTGGTGAGAAATCAAGTTTAATACAATACATAGATAACAATAAATCTGCGCGCAACATGTGTATGTCTGGGTTTCAACAAGGGTGTAATCAGATCGGGACCAACTCTAAGAGACAAGACTGCCAGTGCTCACAATTGAGCTCACAAACAAGACTAACTGTGCAAGTGTAACAAAAGAGAAAATCATAAACGATAGTTCTCCCGTGTTCATCTAATGGTACCATGAAAACTGCGGAATAGACCGACAAAACGGTTAATGATCCACACATACAAATAAACAGCCAAGTCTACGTCCTCAACACATGGGATACTGCGCGACTAAAGTTCATAAACAAGTTTAAGACTCTAAGTTTGTATGAACACATGAACATCCCAAAACATTAAAAGCAAAAAGGGATTAGGTACGAGATTACTCACTTGATAATCGGTGCGGTGTAAGATAAAGCAAGAACCAACTTTAAACAAGCACAAGTTAACCTATAAATAAGATTGTTGTTTTAATGATTTGTTTTAAGTCTTGATTATAAGTTAGCATAATTAATAAGTAAATTATTATATATAATATATATTACCGGAAAAGCAGGGTAGAACAGGGAGGAAGACGGAGGCAGAGAGGGAGGCGGCAGAGAGAGCAAGGGGCAAGAGAACAGGAGAGATTAAGTGTTTGTGTGTGATGTGTTATGAAAATAGTACTATATATAGGCAAACCCTAGGGAACACAAACCCTAGAAAAGATCTCCAAAAGTAAAAGAAAAGATATCAACAGTAAAAAGTTCCGAAAAGTAAAGATATCAAAAGATATGGTAGCAGGGAAAAAGAGAAAAAGGCTGACAGGATTCAGAAAAAGGCATGGGCGGTCCAGAAAAAGTACTGGTCAAGCATGGCAAAAGCAGATTCTCAAAAGATTATGTCAGTCACTTTATCTGCCAACCAATGGGGTTGGTGCGCATGCTGCGCCGAAAGTAACTTTTCAGACATAAAGCAGATTAGGTCAACAGCTCAAAAGATAAGACAACTCAAAAGCAACGGCTAGATTAAACAGAAGAAAACTCAAAGGGGGTTTAGCGCGAGAAGGCTCGAGCGCGAAGGCAGACACAGAAGGTCAAGAGAGCGCGAGCGCGAAGGCAGACAGAACCAACCTTAACGCGTCGCGGGAAGAATCACATTTCTTAGCGCGCCGCGGGAGGAACTAAAATTCCTAGCGCGCCGCGGGAAGAACTATAATTCTTCGCGCGTCGAGGGATGAACTACGATTCTTAGCGCGCTGCGAGAAGAACTACAAATCCTTAGCGCGTCGCGGGAAGAACTACCGTTCTTAGCGCGCTGCGAGAAGAATTACAATTCTTAGCGCGCTGCGAGAAGAGTTCGTCTCGCGAATTGCTGTACAGGTGGTCTTCACGCAGGATTCCTTGTAAGGGAGTCTGGCGCGTGGAGCTGCGCAGACAACCTTAGGCGGGAAGGAACAAAGGACAAGCAAAGAGTTAGAAGAAAAAGAGGGAAACAAGGCTTAAGGGCGGGACGGCGACAAGAGGGAAAAGAAGGCGGAAAGAGAGAAGGAGAGGGACGGGACGGCGGAAAGAAAGAGAGAGAGAGGCGGGAAGGAAAATATATATATTATTTTTAAAAGTAAAATATAAGTATAAATAAATACTAAATCATAAAAGAAAGAGATCGGGTCAGAGAAACGGGTACCTGGGTCGGGTCGGATCGGGCAGATGTCACAGTCTCCCCTACTTTAAGAAATTTCGTCCCGAAATTTATCTCGAAGTAGGTTGCGCAGAGAACAGGTGCGGGTACTTGATCTTCATTTGATCTTCCCTTTCCCATGTAAACTCGGCTCCGCGCTTGGACTCCCAGCGAACTTTCACGATAGGGATACGACTGCGCTTGGTTTGCTTAACCTCGCGATCCATAATCTCAACAGGCTTCTCAACGAAATGCATAGATTCATCAACTTGAACTTCATCAAGTGGAATGTGAAGGTTCTTGTCAGCTAAACACTTCTTGAGATTGGATACATGGAACGTTGGATGCACATTACTGAGCGCGGGCGGCAGGTCAAGTCTGTAGGCAACTTTTCCCACACGCGCGAGAATCTTGAATGGTCCAACATATCGAGGAGCAAGCTTACCTTTCTTCCCAAAGCGGACAACACCTTTCCAGGGCGACACTTTGAGGAGAACAAGATCACCAACTTGAAATTCGAGAGGCTTTCGCCTGCGATCTGCGTAACTCTTCTGTCGGCTTCTGGCAGTCAGCAGATGATCACGGATCTTGGCGATTTTATCTGTTGTCTCTTGAACAAGTTCGGGTCCTGTGATTTGAGTTTCACCCACTTCGCTCCAACAAATCGGGGAGCGGCACTTACGACCGTAAAGTGCTTCAAATGGGGCCATACCGATACTGGAATGATAGCTGTTATTATAAGAGAACTCGATCAAAGGCAGGTGCGAATCCCAATTACCTCCAAAATCAAGAACACAAGATCGGAGCATATCCTCAAGAGTTTGAATAGTTCGCTCAGACTGACCGTCAGTCTGAGATGATATGCCGTACTCATGTCCAAGCGAGTTCCTAGCGCAGATTGGAGAGATTTCCAAAAGCGAGATATAAAACGGCCATCGCGATCGGATATGATGCTCAAAGGAGTACCATGGCGGCAGACAATTACCTTGACGTAAAGCTGCGCGAGTTGCTCAACACGGTAGTTTTCACGAATGGGCAGGAAGTGAGCAGACTTAGTCAAACGATCCACTATTACCCAAATGCTATCATGTTTACTTGTTGTCAAAGGTAACTTGGTAATAAAGTCCATTGCTACACATTCCCATTTCCACGTAGGAATTTCTGGTTGTTCGAGCAAACCAGATGGGCGTTGGTGTTCAGCTTTCACTTTAGAACAAGTCAGACATCTAGCTACGAACACAGCAATATCCTTCTTCATACCGGGCCACCAATAAGTTATGCGCAAATCCTTGTACATCTTATCAGCGCCAGGATGAATAGAATACCGAGATTTGTGCGCTTCACTCAGGATATCAGCGCGAAGATTCTCATCAAAGGGAATCCAGATGCGATTGAGATAGCAGAGAATTCCACTCAGATTAGGGACAAAGAGTGCTTCCGCGCCACACGCTAACTCGGCGCGAAGGTTACCATTACTGATGGATGCGCGCTGCGCGTCACGAATACGCGATTCAAGGTTGTTTTGAATCGGCGCGAAGTGAAGCTGGGTGCGCGGCAAGATACAGTTAAGCTGGCAGGGTTTTCGGCTGAGCGCATCGGCTACCACATTAGCCTTACCAGGATGATACCGGATCTCACAATCGTAATCGCTGATGAGTTCGTTCCATCGGCGTTGCCTCATGTTAAGTTCCTTTTGATCAAAGATATGCTGAAGGCTTTTATGGTCGGTGTAAAGGATACACTTAGTACCATAAAGGTAGTGTCTCCAGATCTTCAAGGCAAAAACAACTGCACCAAGTTCGAGATCGTGAGTTGTATAATTCTTTTCATGAACCTTGAGTTGCCTTGATGCGTAAGCGATAACCTTGCCTCGTTGCATAAGAACACAACCGAGACCTTGGTTGGAGGCATCGCAGTACACGACAAAATCATCATTACCCTCAGGTAGCGCAAGAACAGGAGCTTCACACAACAAACGCTTGAGCGTTAGAAAGGCTTCTTCTTGCTTCGAGCCCCAAATATATGGTTTACCTTTGTGCGTTAGAGCTGTTAAAGGCAAAGCGATCTTCGAGAAGTTCGAAATGAAGCGCCGGTAATAACCAGCTAAGCCCAGAAAGGAACGGATCTCAGAAGGAGAGGATGGCGTAAACCAGTTCTTGATTGCTTCAATCTTGGATGGGTCGACATGAATACCCATCTTGTTTACAACATGACCAAGAAACTGTACTTCATCAGACCAAAATTCACACTTGGAAAGCTTAGAATAGAGTTGTTCAGCTCTAAGCTTTTGCAATACCAATCGGAGATGTTGCTCATGCTCGGCCTTGGTCTTAGAATACACCAGAACATCATCGATAAACACAATCACAAAACGGTCCAAGAAAGGCCTACACACCCGATTCATTAGATCCATGAAAACGGCGGGTGCGTTGGTTAGACCGAAGGACATGACCAAGAATTCAAAATGGCCATAACGAGTTCGAAAAGCAGTCTTCGGAACATCTTCATCGCGGATGCGCAACTGGTGATAACCAGAGCGGAGATCAATCTTCGAGAAACAAGAGGCACCTTGGAGTTGATCAAAGAGGTCGTCAATACGCGGTAAGGGATACCGGTTTTTAATGGTGAGTTTGTTCAACTCGCGGTAATCAATACACATGCGAAACGATCCATCTTTCTTTTTAACGAACAACACCGGAGCACCCCAGGGCGAAGAGCTAGGGCGAATGAATCCTTTAGCGGTCAACTCTTGAAGTTGACTTGCCAATTCTTGCATCTCAGCGGGTGCAAGACGATAAGGAGATTTAGCTACGGGGGAAGCACCAGGGACAAGATCAATACGAAACTCGACTTCACGAGCGGGAGGGATACCAGGAAGATCATCAGGAAAAACTTCAGGGAAATCACGCACAACAGGGATATCGCGAAGCTTCTTTTCTTCAGCAGGTTTAACCACATGGGCTAAGAATGCAACACACTTCTTCCGCATGAGTCTTCGGGCTTCGGCGCAAGACATAAGTTTAAGACCGCGGGAGGGTTTTTCGCCGTAGATGTGAAGATCACCATTTTCTCGAGGAATGCGAATCAACTTCTTGGCGCAAATAACTTCGGCGCGATTCTTCGAGAGCCAGTCCATACCAATGATAACATCAAAGCTTCCAAGAGGCATAGGGATGAGGTCGATTAGAAAATCGTTTTCGTTAAGGTTAAGCGTGCAATCTTTTATCACCGAGTTAATTAAAACAGTTTCACCGTTAGCCAATTCAACTGAAAAATTTTCTTTTAAATCGTTGCGCGGTCGCGCAAGCTTCTGCTCGAAGGCGCGAGAGATAAAACTTCGATCGGCGCCAGTATCAAAAAGTACAGAAGCATAAAATCCGTTAAGCAAAAATGTACCATTAACTACGTCATTATTCGCTTGCGCTTGGTGCGCGGTTATATTAAAAGCTCGTCCACGCGTCACTTGGTTCGAAATCTGGTTCACCGGATTCGCTTGTGTGATTTGCACTTGTAGTCTCGGGCACGCGTTCCGGAAATGACTGGGATCACCGCAGTTAAAGCACGATCTGGGTCGTGGGTTTTGGTAGGTTGGTTGTGGGTTCTGCGGGTAGACTGGTGGTGTTGGCGCAATTGGATTGGCGAGAAGGACTCTACAGTTCTCAGCAGTGTGACCAGTACGGCCACATCGGTTACAAAGCCGACACGGGGTTTGGGTTGGGTGGTGAAATCTACAGGTTGGGCAAAAGGGGTGGTTTCCTGTGTAAGGTTTCTTAGTTGGTGGGGCAGGGAGTGCTGGATTGGTTAGGGCATAGTTGTGAACTACAGGGGGAGTTGGGTAGGCTGATAGTGGGTTAGGCGTGTAAACTGGAGGTTGGTAAATGGGTTGCTGGACAATGGGCGGGTTGGTAAGCGCATAGGCCTTGCGCCTGCGCTTGAGGTTGTTACGGTTCGAGGGTTCAGGTTTGGTTTCTGTTGGTTCAGTGACAGTCTTGGTGAGTTTGGTCTTTTCTGTTCCCCGCAGGAACAGGGTTCCTGCTCTGACATGGTTGTCGCTGAGCACAGCGGCCAACTCGATGGCGTCAGAGAGGGTTACTGGGTTTCTGGCCCATACAGAATCTTGAATTTCCATGGGGAGACCCCCAAGGAATTTCTCTATGGCTCGGCGGGAAGGGGTAACAAGGTGAGGGACAAGCAAACTTAGTTCGTGGAAGCGCGTCGCGTACTCGCGCGCTTCACCGCTGTACTGCTTAAGATTCCAAAATTCCTCCTCCAGGCGCTTAACTTCGTTGGGAGGGCAGAATTCTCGCGTAAGAATTTCCTTGAATTCCTCCCATGTCATGCTAGAAGCAGCCTCTGCGCCACGCGCATGAGCTACTCCATTCCACCATGTAAGCGCTCTAGATTCCAGGACACTGGAAGCATACAGGGTTCGTCTGTCTGAGGGGCATTGGGTATGGAGGAAAGTGTTTTCAATCTTTTCGAGCCATTGGAGCATCACGGTGGCTCCTTCAAGACCTGTGAACTTTGGAGGGTTACCCGCGTTAAAGGACTTAATGTTATAACTGGAGGTATTGTTTTGGCTCAAGGCTTGGGCTATCGCGGCGGCCATTTCCTGGGAACGTTGCTGTCTACGCATGCGCGAGGCTTCTCTTCTCTGAAATCGGCGAGATAGCGGAGGCATTCTATAAAAGTTTTTAATTTTAGTTAATATCTTGGTTTTTATCGCAAAGTTTTAATCTTATAAAGCTTGGTTTCACGGAGTTAGATGCTATCAAAAGTTAAAGTAAAATAAATGACCCTAATTGCAGACTTAATAAAGGTAACGAATTCGAATCAAGAATCGACAATTCATGTATCACCATGACTTTCCGAATTCCCAATTTAAAATATACGAGCAAACGAGTATTGGAGATTGACGATTCATGTATCACCATGACTTTTCAATCTTCAATATAAAACATACAAGAAAATGAGTATTGGAGGTTGACAATTCATGTATCACCATGACTTTTCAAGTCTCCAACCTCAGAACATAATCGTAAATGGAAATTGAAAATCAACTATTCATGTATCACCATGACTTTTCGGATTTTCAATCCCAACAAACGAATATGTAAGAAAAATCAATAAAAATCGAAATTTAGCAAAAATCGAAATATCGCGAAATAAAACATAAAATCATATACTGCGCAAGCGCGAGCATATTCACAAATAACGAGTAATTAACAATAAGCGCGCAAACATGAGATTTCTCTCATGCGCGAGAAGGGACTCTTAGGTATTCTAGGCCGTTACGTCTAACCACCTATCCTAAAGTCAACGAGCTCTGATACCAATCTGTAACACCCCGACCAAAGGCGGATTATACATCGGGGCGCCACATATTGTTTCATTACTCGTGACACTATTGGGTGTCAATATTTAATAAATACATTCATTCGCGCACGCGCAGAGTAAAAGTAAGATAACATAAACCATCATAAATCAATATATTATAAATCATAATATTCGAACAGCAATAACTTGTCTTGATACATTTTAATCTAGGTCCAAAATAAAGAAACTTCCTATGTGTCCACAAGCTTCAAAACAGCTACTGCAAACCTGAACATGTGATAAAATAAACGTCAAACACTTGCGTGTTGGTGAGAAATCAAGTTTAATACAATACATAGATAACAATAAATCTGCGCGCAACATGTGTATGTCTGGGTTTCAACAAGGGTGTAATCAGATCGGGACCAACTCTAAGAGACAAGACTGCCAGTGCTCACAATTGAGCTCACAAACAAGACTAACTGTGCAAGTGTAACAAAAGAGAAAATCATAAACGATAGTTCTCCCGTGTTCATCTAATGGTACCATGAAAACTGCGGAATAGACCGACAAAACGGTTAATGATCCACACATACAAATAAACAGCCAAGTCTACGTCCTCAACACATGGGATACTGCGCGACTAAAGTTCATAAACAAGTTTAAGACTCTAAGTTTGTATGAACACATGAACATCCCAAAACATTAAAAGCAAAAAGGGATTAGGTACGAGATTACTCACTTGATAATCGGTGCGGTGTAAGATAAAGCAAGAACCAACTTTAAACAAGCACAAGTTAACCTATAAATAAGATTGTTGTTTTAATGATTTGTTTTAAGTCTTGATTATAAGTTAGCATAATTAATAAGTAAATTATTATATATAATATATATTACCGGAAAAGCAGGGTAGAACAGGGAGGAAGACGGAGGCAGAGAGGGAGGCGGCAGAGAGAGCAAGGGGCAAGAGAACAGGAGAGATTAAGTGTTTGTGTGTGATGTGTTATGAAAATAGTACTATATATAGGCAAACCCTAGGGAACACAAACCCTAGAAAAGATCTCCAAAAGTAAAAGAAAAGATATCAACAGTAAAAAGTTCCAAAAAGTAAAGATATCAAAAGATATGGTAGCAGGGAAAAAGAGAAAAAGGCTGACAGGATTCAGAAAAAGGCATGGGCGGTCCAGAAAAAGTACTGGTCAAGCATGGCAAAAGCAGATTCTCAAAAGATTATGTCAGTCACTTTATCTGCCAACCAATGGGGTTGGTGCGCATGCTGCGCCGAAAGTAACTTTTCAAACATAAAGCAGATTAGGTCAACAGCTCAAAAGATAAGACAACTCAAAAGCAACGGCTAGATTAAACAGAAGAAAACTCAAAGGGGGTTTAGCGCGAGAAGGCTCGAGCGCGAAGGCAGACACAGAAGGTCAAGAGAGCGCGAGCGCGAAGGCAGACAGAACCAACCTTAACGCGTCGCGGGAAGAATCACATTTCTTAGCGCGCCGCGGGAGGAACTAAAATTCCTAGCGCGCCGCGGGAAGAACTATAATTCTTCGCGCGTCGAGGGATGAACTACGATTCTTAGCGCGCTGCGAGAAGAACTACAAATCCTTAGCGCGTCGCGGGAAGAACTACCGTTCTTAGCGCGCTGCGAGAAGAATTACAATTCTTAGCGCGCTGCGAGAAGAGTTCGTCTCGCGAATTGCTGTACAGGTGGTCTTCACGCAGGATTCCTTGTAAGGGAGTCTGGCGCGTGGAGCTGCGCAGACAACCTTAGGCGGGAAGGAACAAAGGACAAGCAAAGAGTTAGAAGAAAAAGAGGGAAACAAGGCTTAAGGGCGGGACGGCGACAAGAGGGAAAAGAAGGCGGAAAGAGAGAAGGAGAGGGACGGGACGGCGGAAAGAAAGAGAGAGAGAGGCGGGAAGGAAAATATATATATTATTTTTAAAAGTAAAATATAAGTATAAATAAATACTAAATCATAAAAGAAAGAGATCGGGTCAGAGAAACGGGTACCTGGGTCGGGTCGGATCGGGCAGATGTCACAGGTATGACAAGTTCCTGTAGTAGCTGGAAGGGGAAGAGCACTGTGAGTTGGGCCTTGGCAAAACGATTCCGAGAATCAAAGGTAAGACGCTATTCCTTACCTGGATATAACCCGGCCACAATGCTCGAGCTTTTAGGCAAAAACGGAACAATTGTCGGAACTTTAAGCGATCAATGTAACTAGTTAAACAGAACAATTGTCATACAACCGATTTAAGTGTGGTGAATATTTTAAGATGAAGACCACCAACACCACACATATCTCTCATAATCGATCTGTCGCGTTTTTCCCCCAAGCAGATATGAACCGTCACCGTCTTCTCAAGCCAACTAAATATCAAAGCTTCTAAACAGTTTCAGGTTCAACAAAATTTAAATCCAAGTTTTAATTTCAAATATGTGAAAATTCACCAGGATTAAAATCGAGATGAAGGGGGGCGGGGGGCGGGTGTTCATTTATTTATTTTATTATTATTAAAAGGACATCGGTACCACTCAGTTAACGGTAAAAATTGATGACGTTAGTGAAGTAAATGAAAAGCTTTAGAAATCCCAGAGATAGCTAGACATACAAAATAGATGGTAGAGATGATAACGAGTCGGGTTTGATACGAGTTTAGGTATTTCAAAATTCATATATGGTAATCTACCATTGGGTATCAGGTATCATGTTAGTTTTATAAAAAAACCCATCAGGTATACCCAACCCGATAAAAGTTTGAAAAGTAATCCCAAACTCATCCCATATAATACATGTCCAATTGTTTGGGGTTTCGAGTATTCCCAATAAGTTTGAGTTTTATTGCAAGTGGTAGGATCCGGTACAAAAAAATTAACCTATTAAATATATAAATAACTTGAGTAATTACCGTTTTAAACTCGAGTTTATTTTATTCTTAATTGAGTTAATGTCCATTTTCGTCCCTGTGGTTTGCTGCTTTCACCACTTCAGTCTAAAGTTTGAAATTTTGTCAATTTAGTCCTTATAGTTTTAAACATTAGCCAATTGTGTCCTCTCATCTAACGGCATCCAACTATGCCGTTAGTTTAAGGGGTATTTTTGTCTTTATCATGTTTATTTTTAGTTAATGGTCAGTTTCATCCTTGTGGTTTGATACTTTTGCTAGTTCAGTCCAAAGTTTGAAATTTTTTCAATTTTATGTTTAATTAATTATAGTTTTTTTTTGTCTCTAGCCCTTAAAAGCATAATCCAAGCCCAAAACCATCAAGTATCGACCAAAACAGGTTTACGTTTACTCTGTCGATAACAATAATCATACCCCCCTCGTATTTAGTTTCAAGACATTTTCTAAACTCTCCCCATGGTGGAATTCATTGGTAAAGTGGTCAAGGTAATTCCCTAAAACCGTACTATACCGATAAAACTAAAGTAGTTTGTTTGGTTAATGCATAATAGTTACGGTTTAGAGATTAACATATCGTAGCAACATCTTGGTCGAAATCAACATCAGGAGGTTGAATATCCCGCATTTCCATGTTTGCTCAAGAAATCGATGCACTAGATCGCATGTGTGTTCTTCAAATCGTGCTGTTGTTCTTGAATTCTTCCTATCGACTACAATTCTAGGGTTGAATTCGACGAATTCAAGAACAATACCATGATTTAAAGAACACACATGCGATTTAGTGCATCGATTTCTTGAGCAAACATGGAAATGTGGGATATTCGACCTCCTGATGTTGATTTCGACCCAAATGTTTACTACGATATGTTAATCTCTAAACCCTAACTATTATGCATTAATCAAAGAAATGATTTTAGTTTTTTCGGTATAGTTCGGTTTTATGTAATTACCTTGACCACTTTACCAATGAATTCCATCATGGACTGAAGTAGCAAAAATAAATAAATAAATAAATAAAATAAAATAAAAACTGATTAAATTAAACATAAAATTGACAAATTTCAAACTTTGGACAGAAGTAGCAAAAGTATCAAACCACAGGGACGAAACTGACCATTAACTAAAAATAAACAGGAGAAAGACAAAAATACCCCTAAAACTAACGGCATAGTTGGACGCCGTTAGACAGGGGGGCGTAATTGGCTAATGTTTAAAACTATAAGGACTAAATTGACAAAATTTCAAACTTTGGACTGAAGTGGCGAAAGTAGCAAACCACAGGGACAAAAATGGCTATTAACTCTTCTTAATTAGTAAAATATCTAATTTGATGAGACACAACCCAAGTTGAAAGAAGTTTGGCGGGACATGAATATGATGATATAATTACATTACATGATAACCAACACCAGCACCACCACCAGCTGTTGAAACAAGGATAACCACTCCTTCCATTATTCTTCTTCTTCTTCTTTCCTATTCCACAACTCAATTTATGCTTCTTCATGGATTCCTTAAGCAACCTTCTATCAAAAGAAGGATTCACAAATTCCAATTCAAATAAAAAAAAAGTCAAATTCAATAAAACAGTAACCGATCACGACTTAATTGCCTTACCCATTTACATCTGTCATAACCGCCGCAAAAGCTTCGACCTCCCAAAGCACAGGAGATCGTCATTATCATCAGTTGCCTCATCGAAAGCCCGACGATTAGACGAGCCCGCCATTGACGAAGTCGCCACAAAAGCCGTGATCTCGATATTAAGCGGGTACGCTGGGAGGTACCTGAAAGACAAGGAGTGTCGTGATTCGTTACGGGACAAGTGTTGCTTGTTTTCGGACAATGTGGTTTTCGGGAATATGGAGTTGGGGATTGAGAGTGTGGAGAAGCTGATTGAGAATCATCCCGGAACTATCAAGGATATGAAGGTGAAACTGCTGAGGAATTCCATCGGGTTTTTAACGATTGTTGCCTTGTTGAATTCAAAAGAATCTAGAAATCCCAACACCAACACATCCAATTCCCAGCTGTCAGCTTGTGCACACCTTTATCTATCCATTGTTTATAAGATTGACAAGAATGACAGAATATGTGCAACCCATGTACTCCAGGTGTTTGTTGATTCGCCTCAGTTAGCACGGACACATTTGCTACCGGATCTTTGGGATCATTTCTTTCTGCCACATCTGCTGCATCTTAAAATATGGTATAATAAACAGACACAAAGTCTGTTAAAGGATCAAGAACAACAGGTCGAACATTTGAGAAAGGTTTATGAAGATCATCTGAACACGGGTACGGTTCAGTTTGCTCTTTATTATAAGGAGTGGCTTAAAACTGGTGGTCAGCCTCCTGCTAATCTCCCTTTTGTGCCTTTGCCTTTGGTCAACTTGTTGCCGTCTTCGTCTACACGCAGACGAAGCAGTTCATCGTTTAATAACTTTTTGTAAGTGTCAATTAAAATATCTGTTTATATGTGCTTTTCGTTGGTTCAGAATCAATGTTTAAGGGCATGTGTTATTAAGTTTATAATGATATACGGGTATAATCTTTATCTTTGGACGTTGTTTATAAACTTATAAACACAAGCACTTAAACGGTTAAACCTACTTCCTTAAAAGTAGAAAATATAAATTATTAACTTTACTCAAAATATATATAATGAAAGTTTAGTGACTTTAAATGGACTAAAAAACTTTGGGTGGCTTTAATGGTACACTTAAGAAACTTGGTTACCGTTGGATGAAGTTTTCCTTAGTAAGTTATATAGTTAAGAATGGTTATATAAGCTTTATAATCAATTTTGCCTGAATCTATTTTGTGTCTTTCATAACATGTGTAAACAAACCATGAAGACACCGTGCTATTTTTGGTAATGATGTCGAGAAACAACCATCAATGGAGTTTGACTATGAAGATATAACACATAAGGAAGAACAAGAAGAAGAAGAACTTTGTTTGGATGATTACAACACCAACCAACAAATCAATATTGAAGTACGTCAATCAAAATCTCTTACATTTATTATTCAAACTACGAAAATAACTGTCACACTAATCGGTATTCTTGAACACTGACAGAGTAGACTGGCTGATCGTCCATCTCAAAGCTTTAAAAGACAAACCAATGTGACAAATTTACATGTGAATTCTTCTTCATCTTCATCAGACCTGACTCAAGCCATTTCCACTATCAGCAGTTCACAAAGTTTAACCGAGTGCGAAATGGCTATTCGGGTCATGGCTAAAGCATGGTTAGACGATCCACTGATTGAAAAAACATTATCCAAACCATTAATAATACAAGGTATGCTAGAAGTGTTGTTTTCTTCCAACAATGAGGAAGTCTTAGAACTAGCAATCTCATTATTAACCGAATTCGTTACTAGAAACGAGTCAAACTGCAAGATCATAACGAACTTTGACCCGCAGCTTGAGGGTTTTATGAATCTCATGAGAAACAGCAGCCTATTTTTAAAAGCAGCATCTTTACTCCATTTAGTGAAGCCAGAAGGCAAACAAATGGTATCAACTGAATGGATTCCGTTAGTGTTACGTGTGCTTGAATTTGGAGACCAAACGCAAACATTATACAGTGTTCGTTGCAGTCCTCAAGTTGCAGCATATTACTTCATTGACCAACTTCTTAACGGGGTTGACCAAGACCGGAATATGGAGAATGGGAGACAGGTAATCTCACTTGGAGGGTTGAGTTTGCTGTTGAGAAGAATGACCAGTGGTGATATTGTAGAGAAGATGAAGGGCGTTTCTGTCATTTACCGATGTGTACTGTCAGATGGAAGGTGTCGGCACTACTTAGCAGATAATTTGAACCTCGAGCTCGTTCTTGAGGTCATGGTTCATGCCAAAGAGCTAGATTGCATTGAGACCACAATCTATTTGCTTATTGAGTTAATATGTCTCCATAGGTAAAGTTCAAAACATGTAATTCTTGGTCATTGTCTTCAGAATCGGACTAGGCAGCGAACTAGTCGCCTTATTAGTCCACTAGTCAGATTGGATTTAAGAACCAAATGTGCCATAAATATTATAATAAGTTAAAACTATATGTATATATCTATTACAAACAAAATATGAATATAGCTTATAGAGTTATATAGGAGTTTAGTCCCAGTGGTTTGACCCAAATAACTCTTTTAGTCCATTAGTATAAATTTGACTTTTTTAGTCCAACTGTTGCATGTTCATATCAATTATTTCACTAACCCCTTTCAAGTTTTCTGTTACATTTTTATTTAAAGACCAAAATACCCTTAGATTATTGTGTTGCATAGTCAAAATTATAAATCTTTGGGACTCACTTAAAAATAAAGTACATTAATTCAATAGGTACAAATAGTTTGGCTCACACCGCATAGACAATTCGTATTTAACTCTGTTTTATATTTTGTTATGAACTGCAACTATTCTTGGGTATGTTAGAAAATAGAAATAGTCCGGGCTGATCAGAGACTTTTTTTTATCTAATTCTATTTATTTATTTATTTACATATGATTAGTATGTAAGATATAATTACAATGTTTTAATATTTCAAAATTACAATGACGTCTAGTTAATATTTGAAATAAAATGCGTTAGGATGTTTTCTGCATTAAAAATACACTTTATTCAACTTCTGGTTGACATGCTTCGATACGTTTCTTTATTTTTCATGTATTCACCAGATTTGAGCAAAGAACAAAGCTTTTCGACAACTTACTAAGGGGATGGGACTGCTTGAACACTATGCAAATTTTATTAGTTTGTTTACAAAGAGCTACACGAGAAACACGCCCTTTGGTTGCTGCTATAATGTTCCAGCTTGATCTTATGGTAAACATTTCTTAACTATTATATCATTGTTTTAGACGAAATTGTCATTTAATCGCGGTTCATTGCAGGGAGATCCTCTCGAGAGTAGTGCTTATCGTGAAGAGGCAATCGAGGCTATAATCGAATCCTTAGATTGTGAAATATGTAATGAAAATGTTCAACAACAAGCAGCCAAATCTTTATTGATATTAGGAAGCAGGTATTCTTACACGGGTACACCGGAAGCAGAAAAATGGATCTTAAAAGAAGCCGGTTATGATATGAGCTTGGAGGCCGTTGGCTTACATGGCAGATATTATGTCGTCCAAGGATCTAAAACCTCGGTAATCAAAAACCAGGATTCAAAGTTTTTTACTATTTATTCACGGTCCGGTTTTGATGTTTTTAGGTCAAACCATGAACATTGGTAGTTGATATGTTAAATAATGAGAATTTGTCAAACATGTGATATATAGAACAATGAAGATGAGATAGAGCACTGGCAAAGGAAAGCTGCAGTGTCATTATGGATGAGTGGGGGCAAAATACTGATCCGGGCACTCAGTGAGTCAATAGCTAACGGGCTCGCGTGTTTGGCACGTGCAAGCCTTGTGACAGTTGCATGGATCAGCAAATTTGTGCACACGGTTGGTGATGGAGATGTTGTTAACAGCATTGAGTTTTCAACTCTCATACAACATTTGATACAATGTTTGAACAGTGACAACACGATTGAAGAACGCGTTCTTGCTTCGTTTTCTTTGCTCTCTCTTTCCAAGAGTTCAGGTACGTATGGCACTGATTGTCTGATTAGGAGTGTATATGAAACCGAAATAACTGACATGTAAGTACTTAAAGAAAATGAAAAGCTAACCATAAAAGCCGAATCGAAACCGTAAATACTTCAAGAACCTACTTTTATTTTATAGATTATAATCTTTGATTTTGAATATTTAGTAACTTATATAAAAAATTATAAATGGTATAGCCCAAAATATATATATATAAATGTGCAATTTTCAATTAATATTAAATAACAAAAATAAAAGTTAGGCCCAAAGTTTCACGTCTAGATTAATTATTTGGGCCATTTTCATCCTAAACATTTTAAGCTCAAATGACAAAACTAAAAATCTAAAACTGAATCGAACTTCTTGTGAAAACCGAGAACCAAAAAAAGATAGAAGCTGAACCATTTTCAAATGCCTTAAAGCCGAATTTTCGATTTTTTGTTCAGTTTGATAAGCATCGACCCAAATCAACTCATGCATGTGCGCACTTTAGTCACTTTTGTCCAATTAGATATCATGTTTTGTTGTCAATTTTGGCCAATGAGATTTAATGATTTTTTTTTTGTCACTTTTGACAGGTTTTCGGTTAGAAATCTCGGATGATGAGAAAAAGTTGATGGTGATGCATCTTAGAAGCATGTCGAAAGTGACATGGACTGCAAAAAGACTTGGTTTGATCATAACATCAAGTCCGTCGAGCATATATTCAGGGCTTTAACAATGGCAACACGTATATATGAGTGCACACAAATTATTTTCTCTCTCTTTTTTGGGAAGTTAAGTAAATTTTGTTGTTTATACTTGTAATTTTCTTGTTCATACATTATTGCACATTGTTACCATAATAAATACCTTATTGGTTTGTGTAACATGATCAATGTAAGACTGAGGGTAGTGGGGCGCGGCTGGCCGGGCACACCACTACACCTTTGCGTGGACAACGGGCGCGGCTGGCCGGCGTGGAGCTGACCGCGGGGCTTTATAGCCGTTGGAGTGTGGGGAAAAAAATAGTTGTTGAAAGGCAAAAAATTTTTTTATTTTTTTAATTACAAATCCTACCACTTTCACTATAAATAACAACCCAATTTTATAAAAATAACACATCATTCTCACTCCCTTTCTCTCTAATTTAAAAATCTCTCTAAGTCTATCAAATTTAAAACCATGTCGGGCTCGGGTTACAGTAATATTAACATCAACGACCCTCAATTTCCCGAATGATTGAACTACTTGGACGACGAATCGTTTCAAACATGGATATGTCACAATCCGAATATTCGGTCCCGGAAACCAACCGGAGCCGACACCGGAGAAGCCAGCAAAACGATCCCACAAAAAGGGGAAGAAAACCGGAGAAGCGGATGGTCCTTCGGCACCGGCTAAGCGGAAGTCTACTCTGTGGTCTAAAGAAGAGAAACTTGCGTTGGCAAAATCTTGGATTGAAATATCACAAGATCGGAACGCGGGTAATTTACATCGTGAATTTTATTTTTTAATATATCTTTTCAGTTTTGTGTGCAATTATTAACTTTTTTGTTAATTCTTATGTAGCCGACTTTCAAAGAGCTCGAGTTTTTTGGGCCAAGGATTGTGAATGTTTTTATAATCAAGTGGGGAGTAGGGCTCGTACCGAAAATATGATATCGGGCCGGTGGACCGATACTCGTAAATTTATAGGATTGTTTACCAACCTTCGTAACCGCAATGCTAACCGAATGCGGCCGAGTGGGTCCGATGATCTCTCGGTTTACCAATTCACATCAACAAGAGGTGTTGAGGAGGTACCGGATGGTGAAGACGTTTGACGAGGGCAACTTGTGGGAGGTGTTAAGCAAGTGCTCAAAATGGATGCAACTATGTGCGGAGGACTTTGCCGAAGGGGCAAAACGTACAAAAACTAGTGCGTCCAGCACATACGTCTCTTCGAGCGGGTCGGATAATCAAATTGACTTCAACCTAAACTTGTCCGAAGGTCATTTGAAAGACCAAGGTTGTAGCCGCCCTCCGGGTAAGGATCGTGGGAAAAAAACGGTTGTTGATGACGACTATAAAAAGGAAATTAAGGAATTGTCAAGTGGTCTTCTATCAATTGGTGAAGCTCGACATAAAAAAAACCGTTTCAAGAGTTTGACTTTTCTAGCCAAAGACTTTAGCCACCTACCGCTATATGATCAAGCGATAATGGAGAAAGAAAAAGATCGTATTCGGGAGGAATTGACGACAAATTAATAAAAACGTTATTTCTATGTATTTTTTATTTTTCTTTTTATTTACCTTTTTATTTATGTTTTCATGAAGTATTTTAATTTATATTTGTATGTATAACAAAAATAAAATATAAAAAAATAAATTCAATCAAGCCTTGGATCACCTTGACCACTACACCCTCTGGGGTTTGATCATGTGCCATGTTAGCGTCTACGTGGCGTAAATATATTGGATCACTTGGGGTTGGATCAAGCCCCACTACCCTTAGCCTAATCCTAAAGTAAGTAACTACACCCTCTGGGGTTTGATCATGTGCCATGTTAGCGCCTACGTGGCGTAAATATATTGGATCACTTGGGGTTGGATCAAGCCCCACTACCCTTAGCCTAATCCTAAAGTAAGTAACTTTTAACTCATGATCCAAGTGAGCAAATTGTTAACCCGAAATTAATTTATCTACTTTTGAGAAGCAACCTCTCTCCAAGGACACTTAACGTGGACAAAAACATCATAGATTACAAAATTTCTAAGCTATTTATAAGAAATAGAGCTTATACGATAATATTCTTGTATGACAGGTGCAAAGCACCCAATGCGCACGGGCATGGGCTCAGGCGAATTGCGATGGACGGAATGTGGCGCAATAGCTCATAATACACTATTAATAATAATGACGATAACTAATTCTATTTCATAAAATCCAAACACATCACATAATTCAAATAAACATTATCCAGATAAACAAACTTCAAACAAAGCATCACGATAATTATTTAGTTTGTTGATATCCTAAAGTCCAGTAACTACTTGCTTGTCTTGATCATCTCATATATGTACCTGAAACATGTATAAATAAATATACATGAGGTTTTGATATATATAATAATTATAATTCAATTCTCATGTGGACGCTTAGTCGAACAACTAATCGAAACAATAACAAATAAAATCCATTCATCATGACACTAAGTCAAGCTACTAAGACAGGTGTAAGATCTTACTATCGAGGACAAGTATAAGGCCACCAACAAATAATACAATAAACAGTAAATTATATAACGTATAATGGTTAATCGTGCAATACACGTAAACACATATATTATATTTTTGGTTGGAGATGTTAAATAACTATATTGATGTGTGTGGTATACTTGTAGTCCCCAAATAATAAAAAAATGGGATGTGAATTACTCACCTTGCAATTAGGCGAGTTGAGAGATATATAGTAAAATAACTTGAATTATGAGATAAACGCATTGACAACAAAGCTCAACGCAAAATACATAACATAAGGTTAAAGCCGTAAAAAAATGAGAATAATGGTAAATAAAGAGAATAAATAATAAAATCTGATATTATAACCAAAAAACAGAAACTTCATTTTTAAGCGAGTGTTCGGTTCGTGTCCGACCCAAATGTTGATTTGAGGTCAAATTCGGATCCAACACTACCAAAACACAAATGAAAACATAAAACGTTAAAGGAACATAAACTAATTCGGGTCAATTCAGGATCTAACTGTAAAACCCCAATTTAGTTCATAACATAAATCCTGAATTATATTTTATTCATTTGAACTTGAAATCCCCCAATATCAATTAAATTAGATGAGAGCTTTCGTTCAAGGGTTGATAGCTAACAACAAAAACACAAACTTACTCAAAGATAGGTGGAAGAATTAGAAGAAATACGATTGCGAGACCCGTTTGACTTTTAAAAGTCAAACCGTGAAAAACACCTTAATTAAGCTCTAACTTGTGAGATAACTCGTTTGAAACTTAAAAGTATAAAAATAAACACCAAAATTGAATCTTTATCCCAAATTAGATGATAAAATTTATGAGTTCATGATAGAATATACTTAGGAATGTTCTGGAACTCAAAGATTTGAATTATAACGAGATTAGGATGAAGAATTTGATTTAAACAAGTCAAAAACAAACTAAAACACAAAACTATTGATCTGCATGTTTTATTCACGCAACGCGAAGACATGAGGATCATCCCCTTCGCGCTACGCTAAGGGGTGATTTCCCATACTTGGCTATTCTGTCAGTTTTGGTCCGTGCACTTTCCAGAAATGCAATTTATAGCCCAAAATAAGCGATTTTAAGGGTTGATTAACATGATTAGAAGACATAACAATATAAAATAAATTTAAACCTAAATATATACTAATAAATACTCAATTTTATTGATAGTAGAGGATCCGAATTACATATCCAAGTCGGGTAAACAAATACAATCAAAACCGAAAAATGACGAATGTCACATTTAGTGTGCGAGGTTGGGCTAGGGCTCGACTCGTTTGCACCTCTAAAGATGTTGAAAAACTTACAATGTGTTTTGTATAGTCTTCAATTCTTCGACCAGACATCACCACTATTATCGGTTGTTGTTTCACAACTTCTTTAAGCACCTCCTCATCGCGGCGTGGTAGGATCCGCTCATACCCATGAATTACGGCAGTTGGATGGAGGGTGTGACATTTACATTCCTCTTGTTTGACAACATATCGGTAGTCTGCAACATAATTAGCATGACCTTCGTTGTTCAATAATATACTTGAAGGCCTTTTCCACATGGCCATCCTCAGCTCCATGATTATTAGTATCACAACATAGTGTTGAACAAAAAACCTGGTCAATTTCTTCCTCTTGTCATCATTGTGAATGCAGGGTCGATGGAAGCTATAGTCGAAAAAGCCCAGCACACACCTGTATATTAACGATTAGAGAGTTTTTGAGGGTATAAATGAAACTAATAAGATTTACTTACTTCCATGTTGGGATTGTTCCCAACTGAATTATACATCCATGTCTTGATTACCAGCATTGATTTATCTTGCGTAAACCATAGTAAATTGCCAGAAAAATATTTGTTGACCGTTTTGAAAGTCTGATGAACAAAAGTTTAAGCTGTTTAATTTTTGAGTAAAGTGTCAAAAACGTCCCTCAAGTTTGAACAATAATGTGACTGTTTCAAGCAATTAGGTAAAAATTTAGAATTTGGGGTGTTACATAAAAGATAAAACTCTCAAAATCTAGTATGCCAGCGTACTTTTACAAGCCGACTTGACTTTAACATGTCAACTTGCTAGGATAAACGAGTCAAGCCCTGCCCAAGCTGGCTTGGCTTAGCTCATTTGCTACCTATTTCACATAATCTTTGTTTTTTGATACAAACAATTTTTTTAATATTCATATTTCTTGTAAGCTGAAAGCATAATTAAAACATACACAATTGGCTAACTACAACTGAGTCCCTACACAATTGGCTAACTACAGTTTAGGTCCTTCTACTTATTATCATGCAACATAGAAGACAAACGTAGCTTGATTGTGAATTACCTTCTTCTCACTATTCATTCTCAAGCGCTAACATTGGTATAAATGCTGTTAATGAGAAGATAAGCATATCTATCAAAGCCCAAGTCTCTCAACCAAACAGAGAACTTAGAAGATTATTATGACAGTTTTGACCATCTTCTACCCTGTTCTTCTTGTTTTGACTTTTTTATTAGCTATCAAAGACTACAAAAACCAAGCCAATTTGACACATGGTTCAAACAAAACAATACATTTATTCAACCACTAAACACCCTCAACCCTATAAACCTTCATCTTTGTAACATCACGGAAATTTCGAGTCAAAAATGTCAAGTTTTAAAAGTCAATGGACCGATTCTGTCAAATTCCAAACTCTAGGGTTTAAAAAAAAATTCTGTTTTTTTATCCTACCGCGATACGCGACGGGACAAAAGACAAGCCCATCGCGTATTGCGATGGGGCTTGGTCAAAGGTTCCTGAAGTAGTCAACGGCGATACACGATCACCGTTTAACCAACGTCATCGCGTACCGCGATGACGTGGCCTGACAGGTCGTGACACGTGTGCCACGTGTCAGTCGGTGGCACAACATCACGCCACGTGTCAACACGTGGCACACCGTCTGTCACGTGGCGACACGTGGCAGGCCTACTGTGTGACTCACCAGGGCTACGTCGCGGAACGCGACGGGTGCCTAGGAGGCCATCGCGTACTGCGATGGGTTCCAAGATTTTGCCTATAAAGAGCAAGTCCGGGCTTTCATATTTTCACACTCAAATCACACATACCTCTCTCTCTCTCTTTAACATCTCTCTAAACCTCGATAATTGTGCCCTTGATCCACCTCGATAAGCGTGCCCCGATTCCTCGATTTTCGTGCGATACCTCGATAATCGTGACACCTCCCGTCGATGTTATAAGCAAGAATATTTTATTGGTGTGAAGTCCCGACGATCATCCCGAAGTTCGTGTCGTGAAAGAGTTGGTGTTTCGATTCGCGTGCCGAAGAGAAGTATTTGATCAAGGAAGAGTGAAAAAAAGAGCCGTCGAAGTGCTGCTCGACTATCTAGGGATTTATAATCCAAGTAAAGGTAGGAGTAATGCCCGAACAAAATAATAATAAAATATTATAAAGGCTTAATACCCTAAGTCGAGGTTATACTCGATACCTCGATAAACAAAAGAAACATATAACAAAGAAAAGAAGTAAAGAAAAGAAATATGAAAATATATATAGGTATATATATATATATGTATGATTATTCTTTGTGTAACATCCTGTTTCTGAACATAAATAAAGTATTTTAGTTCAAACTCAAGGATGGTTAAACAATGTTATTTATAGGCAACATAGCTTTAAAATATAAAATGGTTAGACGAGTATCTATAATCGATAAACGACTATAATGATTATCTGAGGTGTGAGGTATTAAGACAAATGATGCGTATTATGAGATGCCATTTAATAAAAATAAAATATATTTTACTTGACATTGTTCTGTTTTAATTGAAACTTAAATCGAAACATAGCGAAAAATGAGTCTGTTCCAACGAAATATTTGTAACTTCATAAAACATTGTATTTTACAAGTTATAAGAAATATAAAATTTAAATTAAATTAATTATAATAATATAATATAATAAAACTGTTAAGATATCGTTTACATGAAATTGTAATGATAATAATAATAATAACAATAATAATAGTTTGTTAAAACTTTGCTGCGCACGTACATATGTCAAAATCGGTGCACGTGTACATGTAAGTTAATTCTTATCTTCATTTACAATTAAGATGTAAGTCGGCCGACACCTCGGTTATATATATTGTAATTCATTTGAACTTCATACAAAATTCCAACATCTCTAACAAAAGAAGATCGACATCATAAGGTATGTATGCTTTATATCTTAGTCAAATTATTTATTAATTAATTTATAATACTTATAAAATAATAATATAGTTACTAGTATAAACAATTTAGGAACCCATCAGTAACCATAATCTAAAATTTTACCCTTTAATATTTTAATAATAAATTATCCGAAGACTTAAGGGCAACAACCCACTAAAATAAGGTGTATGACCTTAGCATAACATGTCTAGTTAGCGCACAACTAGTTTTGTGGTATTGTATGACCACTTTGGTGATAAATGGTTAAGAGAACCATGAATTGTAAATTTGTGGGTATGGCTGTTTATACCATAGCGCTGTCTGGACTGGAATAGTTGTGCACGATAATAACGGTCGTTATGTGAAAGGCCTATAAGTATTTGAATGCTACTTTTTGGACATGAATAAATAAACAAGTATATTTAATCCTAGATTTCAGTTGAAGTGGAAAGAGCCCCACTAACTGAAGAAGGCCTGTTCAGGTGAGTTACTTAAACTATTTTCAAATCTTTGATACATGCTCATAAAACTGTTTGGACTGTGATTGATCTTGTATTTGCATGGCGCATATGGTATGGCACCCAAGGTGTTATACATATTATAATGATCATTATATTTTCCCGATGGGACATGCACTTTATACAGCAGCAGACGTGCGTAAAGTCTGTATGTGCAAATATATAATGCTGACCCGACTTTAACGTGAAGTGGGCGGGTTATAATTATGGCATGACATGCAATGAGCTCATACTTGATCAATGAAATTGTTTTGAGTGTCAGTTTATTAAATATGTCAGTTTATGTGACTCACCAGCTTTGTGCTGACGTATTTTTACCCAAGCATGTTTTACAGTTGATAAATAAGGGCATGGAGTTAGCTGCTAAGTGTTGGAAGAGCTTAGACTTTTATCCTATTACCATTACGTTTTGTAGTATGCGTAATAGTTAATTTTTATATGTAACATATATTTTAATTTTTATATAAAATTACGTTTCCATTATAAGTCTGTGCTAACTGGTCACTGTAAATACCCCATCCTGGGAGGGGTGTGAAGTTGGTATCAGAGCCACATGTTTTAGCGAATTAGATATTTAGTGAAAATACCTAGGCTTTGACCAGAATACCTTAGGGGGCAAGAGTGGCAATGACTGAGATATTAAGATTTGACTATAACTAAGTATATATGAATAAGGATTCTTAGACGGAATTTAACCTAAGGTTGTCGAAAGAAAGAATGTTATATGTGATTAACTTTGTATGATGAGGCACAATATAGTAGTTGGGAATATCATGGTGTGTATCATAGATTGCTTTCATGCCTGGCCAGTATGAAGGTTAATGAATGGCATCACTATGATTTCGCAAACATTGTATTGTACTGAAATCAGCAGATAGTAGGCAAGAAGACGAAAATGCATAGATAAATATGCATATATAATTTCCTTAGTTGAAATCCCATAGTATTTAACTTGTAGAATGGTATAAAGCCTAAACTGAATATTCCATGCATGTGTTTTGAGTAACTGAGTGAGAAAACGTATATGGTAACCGACAAGGGATCATGGTAGGAAAGCAAAATTCAGAGATTTGATGTGAAGGCAACCATCTGAAACCGGTGTCTCCACATAACCTCAAGAACAATATAAAACAAGTCCTATAGTCGATCCGTAGTCAAATTGTAGTAGAGGTAGAAAAGACGTACGAAGCCAACATTCCCTTTCTAGCCGAGTTATACAACTCTCTTAGATGTTTGGAGTTTCATCGAGAGGCACAAAGGTGTGTCAGAAATAAATAAATAAAACTTTGTGAAAGGTCAACATCATGAATTGACATTTGATCAACTAAGTGCAAGTACAAAGACCTTATGTTAAGGGAAGAGTGGACCATTAGAAAGTCAAAGGTAGATTGCCGCACTGAAAACCATCTTTGATACATGCCATTACGATTTAACTAAGGATACAAACATAGGAGTTACCTGACAAATGATTTATTCAACCAAGTATCTCACCTTTGGGTGCACCAGTACAATTTGAGAAGAAGAAGATGGCAGTCTTAGTATGTGTCTATGCTATCGTAAGTTGAATAAGCTAACTACCAGGAATAAGTATCCATTGCCTAGGATTAATTATTTATTTGACCATTGATAATAAGCATGTTGGCTCTCTAAAATTAACCTACGGTCAGCCATCAGTTGAATACTAAGAACATAGATATTCCAAAGACAATGTTTCGTACTAGGTATGAACACTATGAACTCTTAGTCATATCCTATGAATTAACAAATACATTAGTTGCATTTATGGACATGATTAATCAGGTATGTAAGCCAATGTTAGATAAATATTGTATCATATTTATGGACGATATTCTGGTATTACTCCAATGGTTGTAATGAGCGCGAATGTCACTTATGGTAAACCTTAGGATCCTTAATAAGGAATAAACTGTATGCCAAGTTTTTTTTATTTGTGAATTCTAGTTACAAGAGGTGTAGTTCCTAGTGCATGTAATAGATTCTCAAGGGATACAACTAGATCCCATGAGGAAAGAACCTATAATTGAATGGAAACAACTCAAGACACCTGCTAAAGCAAGAATTTTCTTAGGATAACTACGATTTATCAAATTTTTGCTATGCTAGAAACACTCATTACAAAATTAACAAAAAAAGGTTATTATGTATGGGGCAATGACCAAAAAAAAAAAGGAAAGGCTTTCCAGAAACTAAAGAAACGTCTAACTCATCTCCAGTACTAACTCTACCAAGAGGAGTTGAAGAATTGGTAATTTATTCAAATGCCTCTTATCAAGGATTTAGTTGTTTACATATGTTGCTGGGTAAGGTCATAGCTTATGCCTCCTAATGTGGTCTAAATTATATATAAATATTATAACTATTTTCTACACTTTTGATTAGTTATTTTGTGTTGGTTTCATTGAATTAAATTTCTATTTGGCTCATATTTGGATTTAAAGGTTTCAAGAAACAACGAGCTAGAATAGAGTACTTTTGGTAATTATGAGACAAACGAGTAAAGGGTCGAATTTATTATATTATTTATATCAATTTTTATGATCCTTCATATAACTATTTTTACTTAATGTGTAAAGTGTCTATTTACTTATAAAAAGAGAATTATATGATCTACATTTTTTTTAATTATTACTACATATAATTGTTGTTTGTTTTCGCAGATGAAGACCACAACAAAGTCAAGGTCCGCCAACTACTATTCAAGGGCCCACATTAAGAATAATAAAAATATGTTAGACAAAGTCTTGAAGAACCAAAAGAAACACCAACAATTGAATCGTTTTTTTTAGTGTTGGGTTTAATAATACTTGCATGGGCCCCCATTTTATCACGAAGCAAAGTGCACAAGGGTTTTAATATTAAAAGGGTAGTGCATACGACAAGAAGGAGATATCAATTATAATATTGTTTTGACGGCAGTAACATCATCGAAAGTCACAAAGTTCTCACAACATATATTATTATTATACAAAAGTGATCTGTGGCTGTGGAATTCTGGTTGGAGCATACATCAACAAGAAGAAAAAGTGGCAGCAAGGATTGAAGAATAAGAATATTGTATGGTTCGTTATTTCTATTAGTTTATTTTTTGAGAGTATAATTATTTGCTAATTAAGTTTCAAGAGATGTTATTCTTTTTATATACTATTATGTTGGAGTTTGTTTTAAATATGATTACTGGCAAAATCTTTTGTACTACCTAGGTTGAGATAGTTATTGACATTGTTTAGCGGTTTATTTAGTTTTGACTAGTTACACGACGTATTATTATTGAAAGCTTTATATAATTTAATCTTTGATGTGTTAAATATTGTTTTTATATAATTATTGCTTATTGATTCAGCGTATTACTTTGATTGATTGATTGTGTGTCGTTCGGTTAGGGTTCTACGTTTAGGTCTTAGACTTGGTGTTTTTGATCTGTTTGTGGTTAGCGCGACCATAAGAATCTTGAGTGCAATTAATTATTAAAATTCAATAGTTTCACCTCCTTTGCGACCGAGAGGTAATAGGGAGTCGGTTTGTCTCGCGTCTTTATTCGGCTAGGTTAGAATTGCATGAGAGCGAGTTTTGGTCTTATCCGGTTTAGTTTTGCGTGCAAATATGTGTCTTAGATCAAGTTAAATATTGTTACCCCTTTATCCCTATAATTGCTAGTACCAATTTTAAGCGGGTTTTGTGTCGTTGAGTGCGAGAGGAGATGCGTCATTTGGGTACCTTAATAATCTTTTCTCCGGTGCATTTATTCAGTCTTCTTAGATTTGTGAGGGTTAGTTGGTGAGACCGAGAAGTAATCTAGCGAACTTTAATGAGCCTCAGTTTATTATTTTAAGATCCCGGTGTCGTGTGATTAGTTAATTTCGTTAACCGTTGAACTGTCAATATGATTCTTGCCTAGGTAGTCGTTTCGCCATTTTTGTTAAAACTTCGTTAAGTGCCGTTAAGTTTTCTTGTTTGTCTCGTTAAGTTAAGTCAGGTTAGTTAATTAAGATAAAATAAAAAAATGATAATAAAATCAATTAAATATTTTAAGGTAGGACTTGTATTAGGGTTTATAATCTGAGCCGTTCTCACGTGTCTTCGAGTTCGATATCCGGACTTTCCTTTTCTTTGCTATACGCGACCGGTACACTTGCCGTTTGTGTGAACTAGGATAGGTTGTTTGGTTTTTAAAGCTTAGTTGCGATTCGTGTTTTATTTCGCACATCAAGTTTTTGGCGCCGTTGCCGGGGACACGGTTTGAGGGGATTAGAGAACGACCCGAGTTTGGGGACTTATCTGTTTTTTTACTTACTTATTTGTTTTAATTTGTTTTTAGTTTAATTTTAGCCTAGTTAATTTTAGTTTTTTTTCTTTAGTCGTATGCATCATACCCGCTCGTAAGGACCGCCGAAGATTGAAACGTCTGACGATACCGAGAAAATCCAGCCTGAGAGATAGCGTTCTGTTTCACCGACAAGTTCTGATTCTTCTTCTTTTGTTTCTTCCGCTTCTTCTAGGGATAGGAGCATGGGTGAGCAACCGCCTAGGAGAGTAGTAGCTGACTATGGTTGGCCGAAAATAAATCCTCATTCAAGCATCACTTTACCGAATGGTGCCGCCGCTGGCAACTGGTCCATTCCTGCCCACGTCATGCAACTCATCAAAGCCGCACTCCAATTCGAAGGGCTAGAGAGCGAAGATCCTTCAAACCACATCGACATGTTTGTTCAAATCTGCGAAACTTTCAATATCGGCAACATGAACGATGAAGCCATCTATCTCCGTCTCTTTCCCTTCTCACTTTCCGGAAAAGCCTACAAATGGCTGAAGTCTCTACCTGCTGGATCCATCACCACTTGGGCGGGCCTTCAAGAGAAATTCATGACCAAATTCTTTCTGCCATCTAAATCCACTCGACTACGTGAGGAGATTTGTTCCTTCCGCATGAGGTCCGACGAGTCTTTCGGGGAAGTTTGGGAAAGATTCAAGGACCTCCTTCTTAGTTGTCCTCACCAGGGTTTAGACAAGTGGATGCTCATCGAGAAATTCTACAATGGAGCCACACAGCACGTGAGAGAGATGTTGAACCAAACTGCTAACGGGAACCTCCTTAAGAATAAAGATCTCGATGAGTGCGTCGTCCTTTTTGATGATCTAGCAGCGAGCTACGAGGGCCACGGGGGCAGAAATTCTTCCACGTCATCGAGGAGAGTACTTCAGGTCGATTCGAACACTAGCATGCATGCGCAAATTGATGCTTTGAACAAACTCGTTAGAGATCTTACTGTTAAGAGCGTCGCGAAGTGTGAGGTTTGCCGAGAGGGTCACGACACCATTGACTGTCCTGTTAAGCCGGGTAGCAATCAAGAGGAAGTTGATTTCGTCAACAACCCCTTGAGATATCAAAACCCCGCCTTTGGCGGGAACACTGGCTGGAGAAATCAGAATAAATATCTAGGGGGACAAGCCAATGGCTACGAAGCCCAATACCAAAACCAGCGTCGAGAGAATCTATTCGGGCAGGGGAGTTCAGGCCAAGAGAGTTCAGAACAAGTGGGGCGAGAGGAGAAGAAAGCCTCACTGGATGAGATGATGGCTGAGCTACTGAAGCGAGATGAGATGAATCGAGTGACGAATGAGGCGGCGAAATTTGCGGAACACGATGCTATGTTGAAGAACCAAGCCACGTCTCTAGCTAATCTTAAGCGTCACGTCGGAGAGATTGCCAGCCAGTTATCTGAGAGAGCACCAGGTTCACTACCGAGTAACACCGAGAAAAATCCGAGAGGGTTCGCCAAAGCAGTGACTACTAGGAGCGGTGCTAGAAGAGAAAGAGAGGCTGGTCCTTCGAGAGTTGTCACACCTGCGGTTGATGAAGAAGAGCAGGTGGACGAGGAGATCCAGATGGAGCCTCCTCCGGCCGAGGCACACCAGCAGACTATTCCAGCGAGTACGAAGCCGGCCAATAAACCTTCATCATCATCAAACCCACCTCTGAGAGTCTATAAACCCAAACTGCCTTATCCTGGGAGACTCCGATCGGACAGAGACGATGAGCAAAACTCCAAGTTCCTTGAACTTCTCAAACAGCTTCACCTGAACATTCCTTTCCTTGAGGCACTCACTCAGATGCCCAAATATGCCAAATTCCTCAAGGACATTCTTTCCAATAAGGAGAAGCTAGCTGAGGTCTCTTCTATTCCGTTGAGTGCTGGGTGTTCTGTAGTGTCGCAGAGTAAGTTGCCTGAAAAGATGGCCGATCCTGGGAGTTTCACGATTCCCTGCATCTTAGGCGACGATACGGTTCAACATGCTTTGGCCGACCTTGGGGCCAGCATCAATCTTATGCCGTATTCTGTTTTCAGTAAGTTGGGTCTTGGCGAACCAAGGCCAACCCGAATGAGTATCCAATTTGCTGATCGTTCCGTGAAATACCCGCGAGGGGTGGTCGAGAACATGCTTGTTCGTATCGACAAGTTCATATTCCCTGTGGACTTTGTCATTCTAGATATGAATGAGGATGATAGTGTCCCACTCATTTTAGGCCGACCATTCCTTGCTACCGCACAGGCGTTGATCGACGTCCGTGAGGGCAAATTAATTCTGAAAGTTGGGGATGATAATGTTACCTTTGACGTAAGACAGTCACTCAAAACACCCCAAATCAGCGGACGACTCCCTGTATTTCGTTGACACCATCGTATCTCATGTGCGGGAGTTTTTCACTGACATCTGTGGAGGACCTACCTTGGACCCATAGATTCTCGATAGGGAGGTTTCAGAGGTCGAGATGGTTGCAATGACCACTCAACAATTGATGGATGACACCGTGTCACCAACCCTAGATTTTGAGTCAGCTATTGAGATCGTGAGCGACGATCCGAGAGACCAACCTTCCGTTGAGAGCCCTCCTCCTTCCATAGAACTTAAGGATCTACCCGATCATTTGGAGTATGCATTTCTAGGCGAAGAGAGGAAGCTACCCGTCATCATCGCGTCTGCCTTAACGGAGGTCGAGAAATTGAAGTTGTTGAAGGTGCTGAAAGCGCATAAGGAGGCGATAGCATGGAAGATTATCGACATCAAAGGGATTAATCCCTCGTTCCGCACTCATAAAATCCTCATGGAGGATAATTTCAAATCCGTCGTTCAGCCTCAACGGAGGCTTAATCCGAAAATGCTAGAGGTTGTTAAGAAAGAAATCATTAAACTCCTTGATGCGGGAATCATTTTTCCCATCTCTGATAGCGCCTGGGTGAGTCCGGTCCAAGTGGTTCCCAAGAAAGGTGGCATGACTGTTGTCACCAATGAACGGAACGAGCTTATTCCCACTAGGACCGTGACCGGTTGGAGAGTCTGCATCGACTACCGCATACTGAACGATGCAACTAGGAAAGATCACTTTCATCTACCCTTCATTGATCAGATGCTTGAGCGTTTGGCGGGTCATCAGTACTACTGTTTTCTGGATGGTTTCTCCGGGTATTTCCAAATCCCGATCTCTCCCGATGATCAAGAGAAAACCACATTCACCTGCCCCTACGGCACGTTTGCCTATAAACGCATGCCCTTCGGACTCTGTAACGCTCCAGCTACTTTCCAGCGATGTATGGTGGCGATATTTCACGACATGATTGAGGATTCCATTGAGGTCTTCATGGACGATTTTTCTGTCTTCGGGAATTCTTTCGATCATTGTCTTTCCAACCTTGATAGGATGATGGCTCGTTGTGTCGACACCAACCTAGTCCTCAACTGGGAGAAGTGTCACTTCATTGTACGCGAGGGCATTGTTCTAGGACATAGGATCTCGAGTGCGGGGATCGAGGTAGATCGAGCTAAAATTGAAACCATTTCTAATCTTCCCCCGCCCACTTCTGTGAGATCCATCCGTAGCTTTTTAGGTCATGCTGGTTTCTATCGCCGGTTCATCAAAGACTTCTCAAAAATCGCGAAACCGATGACCAAGCTACTAGAGAAAGACACTCCATTCGTCTTCTCTGAACAGTGTATCGAGGCGTTTGATCTTCTAAAAGACAAACTCGTTAACGCCCCGATCATGATTGCTCCTGACTGGTCTTTGCCATTTGAATTGATGTGCGACGCGAGCGACTATGCCGTTGGAGCAGTGCTTGGACAGCGGAAGGAGAAGCACTTCCACCCGATCTACTATGCTAGCCGGACCCTAAACAGTGCTCAGGAGAATTACACTACCACAGAGAAAGAGTTGTTAGCTGTAGTGTTTGCATTCGATAAGTTCAGGTCCTATCTTGTTCTGTCCAAAACAGTCGTCTACACGGATCATGCTGCCATTCGTTATATTTTCAGCAAGCAGGATGCTAAACCATGTCTCATCCGATGGATCCTGCTGCTTCAGGAGTTTGATATCGAAATCCGTGATAAAAAGGGAGCCGAGAATGTAGCGGCCGATCACTTGTCACGTCTTGAGAGAGCCGAGATTGGAGATGCTGAGGTCATCATCAATGACCATTTCCCGATAGAGAATCTCATGTTTGTCAGAGCCCAGGATGACGGCTACCCGTGGTTTGCCGATTTCGCTAACTTCCTCGTCGATGGTTCCCTCCCTAAGAGGATGTCTCACTAGCAAAAGAAGAAATTCTTTGCTGATGTAAAGTTCTACATTTGGGACGACCCATTTCTTTTCGGACGACCCGTTTCTTTTTCGTATAGGTGTTGATCAGCTGGTGAGGAGATGTGTGGATGTTGAAGAGGGGTGGCGGATTTTGAGCCACTGTCATGAGGGACCGACAGGAGGTCACCATGGTGCTGTTCTTACTGCTAAGAAGGTCTTCGATTCAGGATTCTATTGGCCTTCGATTTTCAAAGATGCTCACGCATTCGTTAAAAGCTGTGATCGATGCCAGCGTGTTGGTAACATCTCATCCCGAAATGAGATGCCCCAAAATGCAAATCAGGTTTGCGAGATTTTTGACATTTGGGGTATTGATTTTATGGGCCCATTCCCGTCGTCTAGAGGGAACAAGTACATACTCGTGGCGGTTGATTACGTCTCCAGGTGGGTCGAAGCCAAAGCCTTGCCCACTAACGATGCCCGAGTTGTAGTGAGATTTCTGAGAAATATTTTCTCTCGTTTTGGTGTACCGAAAGCCTTGATCAGCGATCAAGGTACTCACTTCTGCAACGCGCAGATGGAGAAGGCGTTGCAACGCTATGGGGTCACCCATCGGCTTGCGACTGCCTACCACCCACAGACCAGTGGGCAGGTGGAAGTGAGTAATCGGGGCATTAAACGCATTCTTGAGAAGATGGTTGGGCTAAACCGAAAGGATTGGTCCAACAAATTAGATGATGCTTTGTGGGCTTTCCGTACAACGTACAAAACTCCGACCGGTTCCACACCGTTTCGGATGATTTATGGGAAAGCCTGTCATCTGCCTGTTGAGTTGGAGCATCGTGCTTCTTGGGCGCTTCAAACAGTTAACCTTGATCTTTCGACTGCTGGAGATAACCGTTTCCATCAGATACATGAGTTACAGGAACTCTGCGATCATGCCTATGCACATTCGTACAATTATAAGCTAAAGACCAAAGAGCTGCATGATAGGAAGTTGAGAAGTGATAAACAGTTCAAGTGTGGGGGCACCGTACTCTTGTTTAATTCCCGACTCAAATTATTTCCGGGAAAGCTTAAGTCCCGATGGTATGGACCATACACAGTTAAAGAAGTCTTCCCGTATTGGACGATCGAAATTGAAGACAAGAATGGGAGCTTCAAAGTTAATGGTCACCGTCTGAAGCACTACATTGGTGAGAAGGCGAGCATGGAGGAAGGCGAGGTTTTGCGCCTTACAACATTTTTGGGTTAGAAGTGAGAGAGGGGTCAGGCTGAGGACCCGTTAAACCAAGCGCTCTCAGGAGGCAGCCCGAGTCTTTGTTTATCTGTTTTTACTTTTTGTTACTAAGGATCCTCCCAATTGAAGTCGCTCGTACTCAATCTCCATTCGAGCAGCTGATTTTGAGTGTATTCTGTTTGTCTTTTTCATTTATAAACAAAAAATAAAAATAAAAAAAATATAAAACCAAATTTTTTTTTAATAAAATAAATCACAAAAACACAAAATTATGTTTACTTTTTATGTTTTTGTTTTCTGTTTTGTACGCCGCTACATGCGAGCGAGTTTGAGTTATTACAGGTATTATTATGAGCATGGTAGCTCTGATGGCGTTTTGGAATTGGTTCTCCCGAGATTGTGGCCGCGAATGAAATGCTATACGGTCACTCGAATGATACACAGCTAATGAAGATTCTGCATATAAACCAGGGGAGTAACCCGCTCTCTGTTTTATTCTTGAAAATTTTAAGTTTTATTTGTATTTTATTTTATTTCTTTTCCTTGTTCTCATCGAGGACGATTGCGTTCTAAGTGTGGAGATGGGAATTTATTTTACTTAGTTGTAGAAATTTTTTTTTTAAAAAAATTAAAGAAAAATGTCCCTTGAAAATTATTTTTGTTCTACGTTAAGCAGAAAATGATATTATTACCAATGTGCTAACGAACTCTCGGAATTTTTGAAAAATATAATAATAATAAAAGAAGAGATGGTTTGCATATCTGATTTGGGATGTGCCGGTAGGCCCAACTAGCTTTGATAGTCCTCTTTAGCAATTTTTATATATAGTAATTTGAAAAACGGTGAAACCGAATTTCGATGCTTAGGGAGGATTACCATAATCTGAAAACTTTGAGATGGTTATATTTAGATGCACTCAAAACCAGCACACACCACATGTCCATCTTTTTACGAGCTTAGAAATAGTTATATATTTTAGGGTGATATAAAAGATTGAAAAAAAAACAGAAAAAATAGATAAAAAAAAGAAACAAAAGAAAGAAAAAAAAATATGTATTGAAAGTTATGTATGTTTACTCTCAAAAGTTGTTCAAGAAAAGCAAATGCTTGTTAATAAAGTTATGTATTGTAAAATGCCAAAGAAGCATTATTTAAAGTTAGTAAAAGAGGCCAAAGATGCACATACTAGACGGGACTTAGAGTTTATGTGTTACCAAGGGGATAGTGACTCTGAGGATACACTATTGGGGCTCGAAGGTTCTTAGTCAATAAATATCAAATTAGGAATTTATAGGACAAAGTCCAATAATATTTAGGAATAGCTCGTACGACCTCCACATGACCATTCATCCATCAAAATTTCACCGAGTACATCTAATTAGTACCATCATGAGTCCTTGGCTTATGGTGATTTGTCGAGCCAGTTTGCTTCGACTCTAGTTCTTCTAGCTCTCTTTGTCTGAGATGGGGTAGGTTTAACCTTAATTTTTGGACTTAAAATGTTTAATGCAAAAGGGGGGCTTGATTGGCTGGTGGCTGGGTTTAAGTGGACAACAATATCGGCAATCGCGGTCAATATATCGAGTTGTTTCTTGTGTTTTAATAATATTAAACAATCTGGGAGTTTGTTGTTTTCACTTGGTTATGATCCTGTGTAGATTTCTTTTTCAGAGACGAAAAATGTTAAGTGTGGGGATATTTGATGTGGTCTAAATTATATATAAATATTATAACTATTTCCTACACTTTTGAGTAGTTATTTTGTGTTGGTTTCATTGAATTAAATTTCTATTTGGCTTATATTTGGATTTTAAAGGTTTCAAGAAACAACGTCATATAACTATTACTTAATGTGTAAAGTGTCTATTTACTTGTAAAAAGAGAATTATATGATCTACATTTTTTTTTAATTATTACTACATATAATTGTTGTTTGTTTTCGCAGATGAAGACCACAACAAAGTCAAGGGCCCACATTAAGAATAATAAAAATATGTTAGACAAAGTCTTGAAGAACCATAAGAAACACCAACAATTGAATCGTTTTTTTAGTGTTGGGTTTAATAATACTTGCATGGGCCCCCATTTTATCACGAAGCAAAGTGCACAAGGGTTTTAATATTAAAAGGGCAGTGCATACGACAAGAAGGAGATATCAATTATAATATTGTTTTGACTGCAGTAACATCATCGAAAGTCACAAAGTTCTCACAACATATATTATTATTATTATACAAAAGTGATCTGTGGCTGTGGAATTCTGGTTGGAGCATACATCAACAAGAAGAAAAAGTGGAAGCAAGGATTGAAGAATAAGAATATTGTATGGTTCGTTATTTCTTTTAGTTTATTTTTTGAGAGTATAATTATTTGCTAATTAAGTTTCAAGAGATGTTATTCTTTTTATATACTATTATGTTGAAGTTTGTTTTAAATATGATTACTGGCTAAATCTTTTGTACTACCTAGGTTGAGATAGTTATTGACATTGTTTAGCGGTTTATTTAGTTTTGACTAGTTACACGACGTATTATTATTGAAAGCTTTATATAATTTAATCTTTGATGTGTTAAATATTGTTTTTATATAATTATTGCTTATTGATTCAGCGTATTACTTTGATTGATTGATTGTGTGTCGTTCGGTTAGGGTTCTACGTTTAGGTCTTAGACTTGGTGTTTTTGATCTGTTTGTGGTTAGCGCGACCATAAGAATCTTGAGTGCAATTAATTATTAAAATTCAATAGTTTCACCTCCCTTGCTACCGAGAGGTAATAGGGAGTCGGTTTGTCTCGCGTCTTTATTCGGCTAGGTTAGAATTGCGCGAGAGCGAGTTTTGGTCTTATCCGGTTTAGTTTTGCGTGCAAATATGTGTCTTAGATCAAGTTAAATATTGTTACCCCTTTATCCCTATAATTGCTAGTACCAATTTTAAGCGGGTTTTGTGTCGTTGAGTCCGAGAGGAGATGCGTCATTTGGGTACCTTAATAATCTTTTCTCCGGTGCATTTATTCAATCTTCTTAGATTTGTGAGGGTTAGTTGGTGAGACCGAGAAGTAATCTAGCGAACTTTAATGAGCCTCAGTTTATTATTTTAAGATCCCGGTGTCGTGTGATTAGTTAATTTCGTTAACCGTTGAACTGTCAATATGATTCTTGCCTAGGTAGTCGTTTCGCCATTTTTGTTAAAACTTCGTTAAGTGCCGTTAAGTTTTCTTGTTTGTCTCGTTAAGTTAAGTCAAGTTAGTTAATTAAGATAAAATAAGAAAATGATAATAAAATCAATTAAATATTTTAAGGTAGGACTTGGATTAGGGTTTATAATCTGAGCCGTTCTCACGTGTCTTCGAGTTCGATATCCGGACTTTCCTTTTCTTTGCTATACGCGACCGGTACACTTGCCGTTTGTGTGAACTAGGATAGGTTGTTTGGTTTTTAAAGCTTAGTTGCGATTCGTGTTTTATATATATATATATATATATATATATATATATATATATTTTTTTCGCACAACACCTCTCGGCAATTACAACTGAGTGAGGCTAACTAACCAACTCATGATGTGAGCTAGCTACAATTGTCTTCGCTCCTAAGATATGGAGATGTTATATGTATAGGACTAAGTTCATCATCTACACTTATCATAAAATTTTGAAGTATTCCTTATAATAAAAGGATTTATATATAAGGCGGCGTAGGTGATCAAATTTAATAAAGGATTGCCATTGTGAAATCCTATATCATCCCGAGAAAGCAAATGTAGTTGTCGATGCGCTTAGCTGAAAAGAAACGTATCAACTTCTTAAATTAGAACTTATAAGTTATCCCTAAAATTTGATCTAATGACATAAGTAAAAGCAACTCAAGTTGAGGCTATAAAGAAGAAATGAAAAAAAAAAGTGGATACGTGGACAAGTTAATAACTTAATTGAATATGAAAATGGTGTAAAAAAAAAGAAAACGAAAGAAAAGGTCGGCCGAATATGGATTCCATGACTAAGGGAAGGAAAGAACACTGGATGATACACATAAATCTCGATGTTCTATATGTCTCGACGAGACTAGAATATAATATGATTTAAAGAGAGACTATTTGTGGCTTGATATGAAGAATGACATAGTTAAATATACAAAAAAGTGTTTAAACCCGTTTACAACTTAAGATTGTAAATTGGAAACCATATGAAAAGTTGTAACATCTTGAAATTCCCGCTTTAAAGTGGAAACACCTAAAAATAAATTTCATTACTAGGTTGCCCGAACACTAAAAGATTCGATGGTATCTGGTTATAGTAGTTCGCTTAATGGAAAACGTGCATTTCCAATCAATACGAGAAACCTACTCCTTTAATAAGCTAGCCGAAACATTTATTAGAAAATAGATTCTCGATATGGAACACATATAAGTATTGTTTTAGATAGAGACACCCTATTTACTAAGTAATTTTGGAAGAAAATCCATAAAGTGATGGGCACTGATGTATTTCTTATTATTGTGTACCATGTGTGACTAATGTCCAAAGTGAAAGACTACCCAAACATTAGAGGATATTCTACAGCATATGTATAGATTTTGGAGGCAGTTAAGATTATTTATTGTCAGGAAAGTTTTCTTACAATAATAATTATCACCTGGTATTCCTATGAAATTATATATAGACAGAAAATGTAGGACTTTTATATGCTAAGAAATAAGCCATGAGAACTTAGGAATTATTGAAGTGGTGGATCTTACTTTTGAGAAATTTGATCAACTTAAAGCTCGATTAAAAGTTGTACATGACTGATAAAAATCATATGTTGAGAATCGTAGACGTCCCATTGAATTTAATGAATAAAATTTAGCCATGTTAAAAATATCTCCTTAAAAAAGATCATTAAAAAAGGGGGGGGTAACACGAGAGCATTTGCCTCAGTTCTTCCCTACCTAAATGGTTTCGAGGACGAAACCCTCAATTGGTGAGGGATATTTGTAACATCCCGTTTCCGAACATAAATAAAATATTTTAGTTCAAACTCAAGGATGGTTAAACAATGTTATTTATTGGCAACAGAGCTTTAAAATATACGATGGTTTGACGAGTATCTATAATTGATAAACGACTATAATGATTATCTAAGGTGTGAGGTATTGAGACAAATGATGTGTATTATGAGATGCCATTTAATAATAATAAAATATATTTTACTTGACATTGTTCTGTTTTAATTGAAACTTAGATCGAAACATAAAGAAAAATGAGTCTGTTCCAACTAAATATTTGTAACTTCATAAAACATTGTATTTTACAAGTTATAAGAAAAATAAAATTTAAATTAAATTAATTATAATAATATAATATAATAAAACTGTTAAGAAATCGTTTACAGGAAATTGTAATAATAATAATAATAATAATAGTTTGTTAAAACTTTGTTGCGCACGTACATATGTCAAAATCGGTGCACGTGTACATGTAAGTTAATTCTTATCTTCATTTAGGTTAAGGGTAATGGGGCTTGGTTGAGCCCCAAGTGAGCCAAGCAAAATTTGACACGTAGGCGATGACATGGCCATGGATCAAGCCCCTCAACCAAGCCCCAGAGGGTGTAGTGGTCCAGGTGATCAGGGGCTTGATCCAGTTTTTTTATTTATTTAATTATTTTAAATAATACATTAAATAATAATATAAAACATTACATTAATAATAATATAAAACATTACGTTGATACTAGTCTAATACAAGATCAATGGGTCTTCTATCCCACAAATGCTCGACCAACTCATGCCGAACGCTGCCATGTAACTCACTGCTCTTGATGATATTAATGTTGTCGAGTCGTTGTTCATTGGTGATCGTCGATTCTTGTCTTTGAATATCACCTTGGTAGTTTTGACAAATAGCTTTACCCTCGTCTTCTAGTATCATGTTATGTAAGATTATACACGTGATGACGACTTCCGTTATCTTTTCCCTTGTCCAAAATCTTATTGGATTCGCCAACACTGTCCATCTTTTCTTTAGGACTCCAAACGACCTTTTAATATCTTTCCTTGCCGATTCTTGTTTCTTCGTGAAATACTTTCGTTTGTCAGAAACTGGAGCCGTGTAAGCTTGAACAAGTATCCTCATTCGTTGTAAATACCATCAACGAGGTAGTACCCGTACTTGAAATGTTCTCCATTTGCAAAAAAAGCTTGAGGGGGTTCTACCCCGTCGATAAGGTCATCGATTATCGGTGACTGATCGATAACATTGAGGTCATTATTGTAAGCTTGAACAAGTATCCTCATTCGTTGTAAATACTATCAACGAGGTAGTACCCGTACTTGAAATGTTCTCCATTTGCAAAAAAAGCTTGAGGGGGTTCTACCCCGTCGATAAGGTCATCGATTATCGGTGACTGATCGATAACATTGAGGTCATTATTAGATCCGGCAACCCCAAAGAACGCATGCCAAATCCAAAGATCCTGTGACGCCGCCGCCTCAAGTACAATAGTAGGGCCGGGGTGATCACCTCGATGAAATTGACCTCACAAAGCAGTGGGACACATAGCCCAACCAACATGCATACAATCAAGGCTACCGAGCATCCCGGGGAAACCATGCTTTTCACCGTGCACCTCGTATATGCTTTGTATATCATACATTGTTGGTCTACGTAAGTATCTCCGCTTGTATAGCGACATGACCCCTAAATATAATTATTAAAGTTATATAAGTTATGTAAATATTTGAAAAATATATAAACAAACGTAAAAAAAATATATACCTCTACAAAAGTGGTTAAACGCATCGCGTCCGGTCTTTTTAGCCATTTGTAGATACTCGTCCAACATGTCCGATCCAACACATACGCTAGTTGCCGAAGAGCGGCGGTAATTTTTTGAGTAGCCGTGAACCCCGGGCTTACCTCTAGCGTCATCCCTTTGTTGAAAATACTCACAGTGCTCCGGCAAGTCATTTGCTAGACGCATGAATAATCGTCTAGTCATTCGAAAACGGGTTCTAAAACTATCCTCACCATATGTGGGATTGGGACTAAAATAGTGACGTATCAAAGTTTCGTTAGCGGTCTTTCGATCACGAATACACGGTTGGCGGAACAATGGGGCTCGGGGGCGATTTTGATCTCTCAAAAAGCTTACCGTCGTTTGAACTGCTTGACAAATGAGTTCGTCTTCTTCGGTAGAATAGGAAGACGAAGACGATGACGACGATGCCATTTATAAATATATAAATAGAAGTTTTGATAGATAGAATGTATGGTTTGAGTTTTTATAGAAAGTGTGGATTTGCATTTATAGGTAAAAAAAAAGAAACTAAATATTTATGATTGGCCAACGGTAAGGTTGACCAGTCAACTCACCTCCAACGGCTATATTGCCCCGCGACCACAGCCACGCCGGCCGGCCGCGCCCGCATTCACCTGAGGGGTGTAGCGGTGTTCGCAAGCCACGTAGGCGACCGCACCCACCCCTCACCCCCACTACCCTCAGTCTAAGAGAGTCCTTGATAGATGTGCAAATATCGGTTATGATGGTATCGGTTACTATTCGTAACTGGTTATTAGTCAAAGGGTCCAGATGATTATATCCAAGCATCGGCTATGGTTCCTAACCTAGTTTTTAGTGTAAAAACTATCTTTATAACCAGTTAGGTCGGGTTAAAAACCAGTTTAACCTATTAAAATTAATCTTATTAACACTAAACTCATCAACCTATTGAAGTTAGCCGGTTCTTGTGTGAAAACCCCTATCGGTTCTAACAAACTGTTAATATCGGTTAGAAATGGGTTTCCAACAACCACAACCACAACACAAGCGCAACCACAATACATTCATTCCCCCAGGTCCAGGTAACACCTAAATCCTAAAACTTGCATTTGCAAACCCTAATTTTGCCCTATGTTGATTAATGCCATGTTTATTTAAGATCGCTTCATCTGAATTCGAATCAATCTCTTTTATTAATAATAATAATAATAATGTTGTGGTATCTGATTGTTTTCTGTTTTCATATGTGTTTGCTATGCTTTTATTTAGTAGTTTGATTTGATTCATTGGCTTTAATCTAATTTAAGTGTTGGATTCAAATCATGCTAGGTAGGTTAAACTGATACTGTTGGATTATGTTTACTTTCCTGGTATAAATAATTTATTATTATTATTATTAGATTATTGCTACTTGTTATACTTGCATTAGGTTATTTAACATCAAAGAGAAAGAGAGGCTCTTTTGGTAAGATTTTCATGAAGAATGATTTCTCGATGCTCTATATTTAACTCTGTTGACTGTTCAGGTCAAATTAGCTCTTTTTGAACAGGGTGCGTTTGTGAAAATAACTGTATATATAATTGGGTTAACTGTTAAGATAACGGTGATGTAGCTTTTTAACTTTGTTGCAAAGAGTTGAAGTTTTTTAAAAGAGGTTAATTTAAACGACTTTAGTTTCTTGCAAAATTGATTAATTAACCATATACTTGATTGATTTTAAAAACCTTCATTGTAACAGGAAGATTTTTTAAGAGTGTTGGAGACTATTAGCTAACAGTCCAATGGATTTTGATGAATATGAGTACTTAGAGAAAATGGTCGTCTGAGCAAAAAACTAATGAAGATGATGAAACTGTTAAAAGAGAAGACAAAGAACGCAGGCACAGCTCTAGACATAGAAGTGATAAGAACGATGATGATCGAAGATCAAAACGTGCAAAATCTGGTGACGAGTTGCGTGATCGTGAGAAAGAATGGGGATCCTCTCACCACCGTTCATCTTCAAAGGACGGTGATAGAGACAGACATAGGAGTAACCGTGAAACAAGAAACAGAGACAGAGACAGAGATAGAGACAGAGACAGGGAGAGGGATCGTGCGAGAGGAAGGCGTGATCATGAGAGAGAAGGACAAAGACAGAGAACGTGATCGGACACATCGAAGTGGAAGCAGGTCAGAGAGACATGAACGAGACAGGGAGAAGAGCCGTGATAGAGAGGTTAAAGATAGAGACAGGGAAAAAGAGAAGGAAAAAGAAAGGGAAACTAGAGAATCTGATCGAGAAAGCAGGTATTTTCATGTTTATTTTCTGTACTCTACGTATCTTTGTTGCCGTTGCTTGTTATCTACACATTTTATGCTACCAAAGTTGGTTAGTTCAATTGTCTAGTTACTTTATACTCAATAGTGCAAAGTCAAGTTTTTATGCAGCTGTATTGACAAGGACTGCATTGTTATATTGTCTAGTCTAGCTCTCGGGAAAAGGTATAGATTAATTAATGTTTCGGATAATCTTTATGCTTATATGGCTAGAGTGCTAGATACTAGACAGACAAAAGCTTTCTGGTAGGAAGTATCTGTTAATGTTATAGTGAGCACCTGACAATAAATAGGCACATGTCAATTTATCTTGTAATGCATTTATTGTATCTGAGTGATTTTTTGCTTTATTTTAACTCTTAGTAGCCTTCAAATCAGGCAATTAAGTTTCATTTGAGCTCATCCCGAGCTTCATGCAGGTATCAGTTGGTAACATAATACCTATTCGTTGGGCTTTTGATAAATAGAAAGCACCGAGGGTCTATGTAGTCAAAAGCACACAAGTTGTGTGTCTAGGTGCTCGGGCGAGGCGAGTCAAAGCGTCTCAGACATGCATGGCTTCTGGCGAGCGATTGGAGTCCCATAGTTTCTCTCTCTCTTTTTTCATTTCCCGTTTTAACCGTTGGGTCTGCACTTATTTGTAATAATCTGAAGGGAGAGGAGATAGAGAGGAACATGGTTTAAAAGATTTGATTCTTGGAAGAGCAGAAGACTAATGGAGAGGAGAGAACCGAAGGTTAAGCAGATGGGGATGACAGCAAAGTAAATTTAGAGTCTGGACTAGAGGGTCTGCTGATAGGCAGCAAAAGAAGAAGCCCTAATATTCACCTTTTAAGGTTTACTTGTGGATTGGGCTGGCCCAATAATCTTTTTTCAAGTTCAATAAAACTGTTTTAAAAGATAGATTTGTAGCTCAAATGGTTATCTTCAATATATATATATATATATTACTTTTCTTATTTTATTTTTTTAGAGGGTGGAGTTAGGAGTAAGAAGGGAGTGTTTACTAAGAAGTCTCAAACAATTGATAGGGCCATTAGATCTAGGTTGAGATCAAATCTAGTTAAAAATGCGCGGTGTGTTTTATTTTACGGAAAAAGAAGCGCGGTGTGTAGTGTGTTTTATTTTTAGGCTTTCTTACACTTCCTATAAAACACTAACTTATTTTATGGTGTGTTTTACTCGTTTTTTTGCTCAGTAGTGTAATTTACCCGTTTTCGTCCAAAATTTTTTATGCGTAATGTAAATTTATCTGTTTTCATCTAGAACTCTTAACAACCAAGCATTTTAAAATATTTTTATTTATTAACATTATTTGAGAGTAGTTTTATTATATTTTATATTTACATTTGTGATTACTTATATGAATCACAGGTTTACACACGTGTAAATAAACATATTAGATATATAAGTAATAGCAAATTTACACGTGTAAAAAATTTAGTAATGTGTATAAACTAATTTTCGTAAGTGTAATTGTAGATATAAATATAATAAGTGATACAGCTACACTCAAAGAATAATATTAATATATAGGAAAATTTCAAAAAATGATGGCTGCAAAGAGTTTCTAAAGTTCTTAAATTATTTAGGAGTTTTGTAATGAACCTAATCCTATATATATGTATAAATTTTAGAATATTAACTATTCTTAATATTTATTAAAGATATTTTAAAAAGATTTTGTTATATATGTATAATAGTATTAAGTTATCAGGTTTTTATGCCTATATATATATATATATATATATATACATATATATATATAGGGGAAGGTTAACGTACAAATGGAATTAACGTGCTAAACGTGAGAATCAAGTAGAGTAATTATATAATTACTCTATGATAATTACTCTATTTGTATATATAATTACTCTACTTGATTCTCATGTTTAGCACGTTAATTTCATTTGTATTTGATCCAAACCCTATATATATATATATGTTTTATTATTGCATCTTTTTTTGTCTCGGTGTGCGCTTTTTTCGCGATTAGATGACATGCGAGCCCTTTGCGTCTTTAATTACCTAGAACTTAATTATGTGAGTAGGCCAACATTGATGAAAAGGGCGCCAAGTTAAAGATCTAGCTTAACTATGCTGCTATATTTTAACACCAAGTAGGCTAGATTACATGGGAATAATTATGCTTTAACCTTCAGCGATTGGCTTTGCAATTTATCTGATGTAAAGAATCCTAATTGAGTTTATTTTCTTTAATGTTATGAAGCTCTCGGTGAGTTTGTAGGAATGCTAACAATTTCAAATGCGTCATAGTTAAGAGTTCACAATAAAGAATAATAATTGAGTGTCTATTTTCTTTAAGGTTATGATGTTCTCTACTTCACGGATGGCAGATTATAGGAATGTTAACAACTTCTAGTGCGTCATAGTTATTCAGTAGCAATGATATTCCTCTCCTATTGAAAAACAGCTATATTTGTTGTTTTTTTCACTGATTTGTATTATTCCTCAGCTACTTGAGCCTTGATGGTATTTTGCTAGCAGCAACATTAATTTTTTGACAATAACATAGATACTCGAGATCTCTTAATTTCTCAGAGTTATGAATATTAAACATTTGTTTTCAAGAATAGAATATTGAACACTAGATTCTGGGAACTCGCAGATGTGCTAGAGCAATCCTCAGGCTCAGGAATTCAGGTCATGGGTTTAAACATTGCCACTTAGGCATTTTGGATTCCAAAATAAAAGCTTGAAATTGAAGATAGAGGGTGGCCCTTTTGGCAGGGTGACGATGATGATGTCATGTTATGATTTTCATTATCCTCCACCTTTAAACCAGCATCATCTTATTTTACATCTTATCTGTTGCAGAAATGCTGTTGTGGGAGTACAGAAGCTTTTGGTTGTGGATATCAGTTCATTTTTCTACAAGAGCCATTTGTCTTTTACAGCCTTACAGGATATATCTGTTGCCACGTGTTATATACATATATATAGTAATTAATATAATCATTACAGGTCTAATACAACCGGTAGTGTCTCAATGGAAAATCATACATTGTTCAAGTGGCACATATCTTATTGGAGTATTGATTATTAGTTTTTCACTAACACGTTTTATTTTTATGCCTTAGAACTGATCATAGGTGCTTTAGATCTGCTTATTCAGTCTTTTATTTTCTTGAATAGAAGAGAATCAAGTGAGTAATATTTAAACAAGCTTTTGGATATGTTTGTGTCTTTACTTTTGGATAATTGTCTAATCATGAGACGGTTATTGCTAGCAGGTTTATTCCCTTTGATTTACTAGTATTATTATGTCATTCTGCCAATAATATCAACTGATGATCAAGTATGCTTAGGTTTATTAGGAAAGGTACACAAATATTCTTCATTGTCGCCTAAAATTGGATAATACATGGTTTGAGTGATATCTTTGCCGTTATTGTAATTGTTACTTTGTTCTCCAGGTTGGTTCTTTTAACTTCAGCAGCTGCAATTTCACTCCTTAAACTTTAGTACTTGTTTTTCTGAAGAACTTAATCTGTGGGTTTATAATTAAAATGCTGTATTTTGCAGGCGATATAAAGACAAGAAGGAAGGACCTGTAGAGCCAGAGGTTGATCCAGAACGAGATCAACGTACAGTCTTTGCGTATCAGGTAATAAAACATGCTTCTGTTAACAGGTTTTTTGTTTCATCAACTGTTATGTTGCTAATTTCACATTCTTATAAAATACACAGATATCTCTAAAAGCCGATGAAAGAGATGTTTATGAGTTCTTCTCAAGGGCTGGCAAGGTTAGTTCTATATATCTATTTCCTTCTTTGTGTTTCGTTTTGTACTTGATTTGGGTTTGTTTATGAAATTGATGCAATCTCAGTTTAACATTGTTAAAAACAGTGAAAAGTGAAACTTGGTTTTTTCATTTTGTGGATTTATGTAAACAAGGATTCATGATGCATGTTGGGTTCTTGTTCTTTTTATAATCGTTGCTGATATACTCATTTATGATTTCAGGTTCGAGATGTGCGTCTTATTATGGACCGTAACTCAAGACGCTCAAAAGGAGTCGGGTATGTTTTTCCGCTTTATGATAATCAAATAGCTTGCATAAGTTCATTGGTACATGTTCTAACCTAAACACTTTTAGGTATATTGAATTTTATGATGCAATGTCTGTCCCTATGGCAATAGCACTCTCGGGTCAACCTCTGCTTGGTCATCCTGTGATGGTCAAACCATCAGAAGCTGAAAAAAAACCTTGTACAGTCTACTGCAACCGCTGGTGGAGCCGCAGGTGTTGCAGGCGCAACTGGCGGTGCAAGAAAGTTGTATGTTGGCAATCTGCATTACAATATGAAGGAAGATCAACTTCGTCAGGTTTGTAAATATTAATAATATACTATTACAGTTTTCTTTTTACTAATACTCAACTTCTGTTCAGGTATTTGAATCATTTGGGACTGTAGAGCTGGTGCAGTTACCTACTGATGAGAGCGGGAATTGTAAAGGTTTTGGTTTTATTCAGGTGAACTTCGTTCACTATATCTTTTACCCTTGCCATGCTGATTATTATTTAAAGTGCAATCAGTTCTGGTCAAACTTACTGATTGGGCACTTTTTTTTGTAAGTTTGCAAGACTTGAAGATGCCAAGGCTGCACAAAGTTTGAACGGACAGCTGGAGATTGCAGGTCGAATGATGAAGGTACAATTCTTGTAGTTCACTAAGTCAAATGCTGAGCTGTCATTTTGGCATAATAGTTGCATATATATCTAAGATGTATATTTTGGAATCTATAAAATATTTTTTTGTTGGTTGATTTATTTTGGAGATATCGAGACATGATTTTAACTTCTAAGGTAGTTTTGTATTGACATACTGCAATTTATGTTGTAATAAATATAACTATACACAGGTGTCCGCCATTACTGATCAACCTGGAATGCAAGAAACAGGTGTTAATCCTGGTGATTTTGATGATGACGATGGAGGCGGCTTGGTTAGTACCAAACTGTTCTTTGTCCTTTCAAACTTTTATAATAATATTAATAAAAACTGTTAACGCTATGGAACTCTGCGCTTATAATTTCTGCTTTTATCTATGTATTTTCAGGCTCTAAATGCACGTTCTCGGGCACTTCTCATGCAGAAGTTAGATCGTAGTGGAACCACAACAAGGTGCAACATGAAACTTAACTCTTTAGTGTTGTTTTCTTAATCATATATTATTATTGTAATATGTTTAATGTTTTTATTATAGTGGTGTTGGATCACTGGGCCTACCAACCAGTAATGGCACTGGCCTACCATCTGGAGTTCCTGCCATTGCATCAATGCCTGTGCCACCTGTCACTGTTCCATCAATAGAAAGCATCGGTGTCCCTAGTGAATGTTTGTTGTTGAACAACATGTTTGATCCTGAGTTAGAGGTTAGTTTTGCAATTTCTCATCTTACTTTCTGGCAATGATTTTGTAATAGTAATTTTATATACAGGAGGAGCCAGATTTTGATCTAGACTAGCTGGGTGCCCGCACGATGCAGCGGGGGCGCGCGCAACTCCACAGTGAACGCATAGTCCATGTCGGTACATACGTCACCTAGTGACAGTGCACACGTATCCTAAAATTGGACCTCGTAACTCGTGCAAAGCCAGTTGCGTGTTATCAAATATTGAACACGCGTAACCCGGCGGGAATGCACGTTACTGACATTGGAACATGCTTAACCAACACCACGCGTGTAATTCATTGTGATTAACAGTGTAGGGTGCTACGTGGGACTGGACACATATTTATCGGGCCCGGTATATTTAAACAATGGTATCTGCGTAACTTGTAACGAAAATCAAAAGGCAAACATTAAATATACATTAATTTGAAATACATCATTTTTCTAAACCAATCCGTTTTGGCCCCAAACCTGTTCTGAGTCGATATCGTTCTGACCTGGCCCCTTTCAACTTGAACCTGAACCAAATTGACCATTTTTTTGTATTGACTCATTCCGACCCTATTGTACTTTTACAAATGACCTGAGCTCGCCCGACTCAACCTGTTACTCGGTTCTAAATCGTAAGCGCGTACATGTTAACGTTTTAAAACTAAAAAAATTATAGCAATATCATACTCAAATCAAAGAGAATAAAATGCTCATTTTTATGATGTACTTTTTTTAAAAAAACATTAACGTGTGAAAAAGTTATGGCCGTTAAAAAGTCGTGGGGTAGTTGGTTTTGATTTAGGAGGCATTTGTGTAACTATTATTAAACTTTACAAAAAAGGTAATGAAGTTGAGGGACTAAAGTTGTAAGTTTATGTTAAAAGAAAAAAAGATGTAAAGACTTAATTACCCTTAATTTCTATAATTTTTATGCATCATATGTTGTATATTAAGCATTGAGTTTGGTACCTCTTAAAATTTAAGAGGTCCCTAACTCATGCTTTATATATAGTATAGATATTAAGGAAGATGTACAATCAGAATGCTCAAAACATGGACAACTGAGGCACATCTATGTTGAGAAGTAAGTTTATCTTTATAAAGGTGGCAAGCTGATCGGGTTGATACTGATCAAAGCGGGTCAGGTTATGTGGGTCAACCCCACCTGACTCGACTTGTTTGACCTATCATTTTGGCTGCTGTTTTGTTGGTTTACTACTATTATTAATTATATGGTTTGCGTATTCTAAGGTTTTACACGCTTTTGATTAACAGGAATAGTGCTGGGCTTGTTTATTTGCGTTTTGAGAACACGCAATCTGCAGTGGCTGCTCAACGCGCACTTCATGGGAGATGGTTTGCTGGAAAGATGATCACCGCCTCATTTATGGTATATCTCTATTTAGTCAAATGGCTAAAATGCCCTTCAATAAATATTTTCTACTCTTAGATTAGAAATGTGACAAAAATTGATTTTGGAACGGGTCAGATTGGCAAAATCAAAAAGTGAAGCTAAAAGGTACCCAAACCGTTAATATGCATGCTAAGATTTTTATATTAATAGAAACATTGCAATATTTTGGGTAAGGGATTTATTCAATATGAGCATAGCTATGCTCAGGGATCCAAGAATTTTAGTACGGGGCAAAATTTGGGTTGATTAAAATGGATAGATAATAAATGAGTCTGTCAAAATAGATAAGATAAAAATTAGGCTGGTCAAATACGATAGATAAAATATGGTCGTTGACAATGGATGGATAAAAAATGAATCGGTTAAAAATGTTTTCATGAGTAGGTCAACCGAGATAGACTGGATTTTAATTCAGTCATTGCAAGTCTAACGAATTCTTTTTTCACAACCATGATAACATCAACAAAAAATTCAACATGCACACATGAATTTTTGCTATATATATTCGAATTCTATACACCTTACATCAGCCACCGATTTTGCTTATAAATTATTCCTACAGGTGCCACAAAGTTACGAGGCCAAGTTTCCCGACAGCATCTAGGGGATGTTTGTAAACCTTGGACACAACTGTTGGGAACCCAAATTTGCAGGATCATGCTGAGGTTGTTGTCTAGGTTTGAGTTTTTAAAACTGAACAATATTAGAATATTTTTTATGGTACTTTAGATGGGCTTTGAAGTGTGTAATAGAAGAAAGTTTGATACTTACTGAGCAGTTGCAGGTATTTGTGTTTTAAAGAAACTATTGGATGTATAATTTTCAAAACATGTAGCAAAATTTCGTAATGCTGCTTTTTAACCATATTCTGCTGAGATTGTCATTATGGTTTATGTACTATTTGTTTTTTAATTTCTGCATTATCTTTTTAACACAGTTGTGTCATCCTTAAGCCAACTGTGATTTTTTTTTTGGTACCTAAGGGTAAACGAACGGGGTGGCGGTCATTCATGTTCCGCTCTCTCTCTACAATTTAATGGTTGAATGATGAATTGGGGTGAATGATGGGTATTTCCATTGTTGAATGACGTTGCTCATTTGAGCCATTCCCTCTCATTTGTCACGTTTGTGCCATGTCAGCTTTTCATCCATTATTCAACTTCACCCCTCAACTCGTGTTATGGTTCATTCCTCTCATTCTCCATCATTGTTTGTTGTTATATTATTTAATAACATAAATAATTAAAAGAGACAGAAAATGAAAAGCATTTTTTTTATTCTCTCTCCAAATGAGGAGCGTGAGCATGGTGAGTGACAGTAATGAAATGATGATGAGGTGGGTGGCGTTCAAAGGGTCTCATGCGAGGGAGGGGGTGCCACGTCAGATCAGTGGGTGACCCCCACTGATCCATACCCATCGACTTTAGGGATGGAGGAGATGATGGGAAGGACACTCCCACCACCCTAAGACGCAATATTGTTCTAGATAGCAGCATGCATCAAAAATCTATCTTTTCATTGTAGATTAGAAAAGGATTTTGTGTGCAATTTACAATCAAATTTTAAAGTAAGAATCATAGTTCTCATTAGTTAATGAAAATCATTATTTTCAATAATAAACCACAATTTACAGAATTTCATGTTATTTTGTATGAGAATGTTATATGAAATTCAGACTTGAAAATCACACACAAGGCTTGTAATGCCCAAGTTAGGTTGGTTGATTTTTTGTGAAGTTTAAAGCCTTCAAGTAAAGCAGTTACTACCATGCATTTATCTGCTTCGTTATCTAGAATTGAATGTATAAACATTTGTATATGTGAATGTGGGTAGAGGTGCACAAATCGGGTTCAAATGGAAAACCCGAACCGGTTCCAAACCGGTTTTTTCACACCGGGTTGTAAAATGGCACCGGTTCCAATCAAGAACCGGTTCGGTTCCCGACCCGAACCGATGCCCAGATATGCGAACTTTTAAGAACCGGGTAGGGTATGAACCGGAACCGGTTTTTACGTAAAAACCGGTTCCACCGGTTTTTTTTGAAATTTAAAAATATGAGCCGTTAGGAACCGGTTCCAACGGCTATATAGCCGTTTTTGACCGTTGGAACCGGTTTTTTAACTATAAATAGGTTATTTTCTTACTATGAATAGCAAGGTTTGTTTGTTTACTTGTTAAACCACTTCCAAAACTATAAAACACACTCCAAACCACAATTAACCTTAAACCGACAACAAATGGCAACCAATGATGACGTTGTTATGGTGATCGAAACAACAAGATGCCCCGATGTTTGGGTTCATTACGATTTGTGTCTCATGACCGACTCACATGAGTTGGCACGTTGCAAATATTGCTCGAAGTTTCTTAAAGCAGGGTCCAACTCGACATTACGAAAACATACGAATAAGTATTGTCGAGAGAAAAGAAGATTGGAAGCTAAAAAAACGGAAGTGGAAGAGTCGTCCGGCTCTACAACCCAAAAATAAGTATTCCCGGATTAAAACGACGGACTTTGTTTTTTATGTTTTAATTGTTATGTTTAGTATCGTTTATGTTTTAATAATGTTTGTAATGTTTTAATAATGTTTGTAATAGTTAGTTTTTAAATATAGGAAACAAGTTATATATAGGTTTGTAATAGTTAGTTTTTAATGGAAACAAGTTATATATAGGTTTGGGCATCAAAAACCGGTTCCAACGGCTATATTACCGTTGGAACCGGTTCCAACGGATCTATTGTCTCAAAAACCGGTTCCAACGGCTATATTACCGTTGGAACCGGTTCCAACGGCTAATTGGTGTCTAAAAAACCGGTTCCAACGGCTATATTACCGTTGGAACCGGTTCCAACGGCTAGTTTGACTTTTGTTTGACCCTTCAAAAAAAACCCGTCGGAACCGGTTTTTCCGGGTACGAACCGAACCGGTTCCAATTAAGAACCGGGTAGGAACCGGGTTGGAACTGGTACTGACATACAAATAGGAGAACCGGGTACGATTTTCGGGTACAAAAATACCCAAACCGGGTATTGTTCCAACCGGGTTGGAACTGGAACCGGTTCCGGTTCGGTTCCACCAGTTAGGTTCCGAAACCGGTTTTTTTGTGCACGTCTAAATGTGGGTATGCATTTAAAATTCAAAAAATTTTCTTTCTTTCTCCACTCACTCTTCCACTTTGTTTGTTGTATCACCTTTTGAAAAAGCAAGTAAAGCAAATTATTCTATTCTCATTTCCACAATCAATCCAGATCTCTCATGGGTATTATCCAGATGTTGATGGAGAAGTTGAAGCAGCTCATTAGCTGCAACGACAATATTCCATTCATCAACAGTCAGCACCCTGAAATTATTATATGTCAGAGGCCTCACTTCCAGCTTCTCTATGATGAGCTTGACTCTATGATTCAAACCATTGGTGTCATCCACCAACAACATCAAGACCACCTTGAAAAGGTTAATGATCTTAAGAAAAGATTCGAAGACGTAGCAGAAGAGGCGCAGTATATCGTTGATATGTTTCTGTCCGGTGTTCACATTCGGAATGCATTTAAGGAATTTAGTCCCTCTCTAAATCTTGATGACGTTAGGAGAGCATTCAAGTCTATCCAGGTGGAATTCATGAGTATGAGAACCGATAGCATGAAGATGAATTCATCCGAAAGAACAGATAATCAATTTTCTCCTGCTAAAACTCCCATCACCTCAGGATCGAAGAAATTATTGGATGAGATCGTGGTGGGGCTTGGTTGTGAGGCAAAGCTGATAATAGATAAACTTGTTGCGGATTATCCAAAGAAGGCAGATGTTGTCTCTATTGTTGGTATGGGTGGAATAGGCAAGACTACACTCGCAACCAAAGTATTTAGTGATGATTATGTTAAGTATTATTTTGATGTCCGTGTGTGGGTCAATGTTTCTCAAACATATGATAAGCGAGCTGCGTTGACTCAGATTCTAGAATCCATTGGTGTAAGCCTAGACTTTAAAAAGGCCGGTGAGTCTCAACTCTGTGGAAATGCTTGTGAATTCTATGAAATGTATAGTGACTCGCAACTTCGTGAATTGGTGCATAAAAACCTAATGGGTAATAGATATTTAATTGTAATTGATGATATTTTGCACGTAGAAACATGGGGTAACCTGAAATTATTTTTCCCCCATGAAAACAAAGGAAGTCGAATTCTGCTCACCAGTCGCGTAACTGAAGTTGCTATGCATGCAAGTTCAGACGGACTCATTCATCACTTGGGATATTTAAACAAAGAGAAAGGTTGGGAGCTGTTGTGTCGGAAGGTGTTTCATGGGAATGAGTTCCCTGAATGGTCAATCAAACCTGGAATGCAAATAGTAGAGAATTGCCAAGGATTACCACTTGCGGTGGTTGTCATTGCAGGTCTCATAGCAAAAGAAGCATGGAGTGAAAAGTTTTGGGTGGAAATTGCTGAGAGGACCGGTTCATACATCGTTGGTGGGGAGAATGAATGTTTGGAAACATTAGGTTTAAGTTACAGTCATCTTCCTCTTCACTTGAGAGAGTGCTTTCTTTACCTTGGTGGCTTCCCAAAAGACCACAAGTTCCAAGTACAAAGGTTGATCCAGTTGTGGGTGGCTGAGGGGTTTATTCAAGAAGACGGAGATAAAAGCTTGGAGGATACTGCAGAGGGTTACCTTATGGATCTAACCGACAGAAATCTTGTAATTGTAGCAGAAAGAAAGAAGTCAAATGGAAGTGTCAAAGCTTTTAAAGTGCATGATCTTGTGAGGGAGCTATGCCTGAAAAAAGCCAAGGAAGAACGATTCATCCTTGAAAGAGAAAGGCTAATATTGTCCTCGAATGCCATCACACCACCATATAAGCCAGTTCGTATGTTCATTAACACATATGATCCAGACGTAAGTCATCCGTCCACCCAAAACCGTCGATCCGTATTGTGCTTTAGTTATATCCCATCCTTGATTGATGACATTGCAAAGTACTTCCGTTCCTTTGTGCTACTCAGGGTGTTAGATATACAAAGCTTTCAATTATGGGATTTTCCCTAGGGCATCGAGTTGCTAGTTCACTTGAGGTATCTTGCAATTTGGAATGCATCAGATGATTTCCCATCTGCAATATGCAATTTATGGAACCTTCAAACCCTCATTTACAGTTCAAGTGATTCCGGTGTTGATCTGCCGAGTAACATATCAGACTTGGTAAATTTGAGGCATTTGTTGTGCCAGGATCAGCACATTGTTCTAGGTTCCATTGAAAAACCAATGAATTTGCAGACTATTTCACCTTTGTTGTTGTGGGATGATGATGCGCGTAATTTCCCAAAGTATTTTCCGTGCATCTAGACACTTTCATGCATTAATAAAAGCTATAAGTACAATGACTTCCAATCTTTCATCTACCTTGAAAGGCTCAGTTTGTGGCGTTCTCCCGTGCATGATGGAACGAACCGCATTACGTTCTCAGCGACATTGAAAACACTTAAACTAGTTGGGTGCAATCTACCGTGGGGTGATATGTCAATCGTTCAGTCCTTACCTAATCTCCAGGTTCTAAAACTAAGAAACAATGCGTTTGAGGGAAGCTGCTGGAACACAGATGGTCAGGAGTTTTCACAGCTAAAATTCTTGAGACTTTGCGAGTTAGATATCAAACACTGGGAAGCCTATGGCACAAGCCTCCCGTGTCTCAAACAATTAGAAATTTTCTACTGCCACGATCTGGTAGAGACCCCCCTTGAAATTGGGGACATACCAACACTTGAGATTATTAAAATCAAGTACTGTAAGCATTCTGTCGGTGAATGTGTTAGAAGAATTCAACAAGACCAACAAGATATGGGAAACTACGACCTAAAGATTCGCGCCGTCCCATTATAAAGATTTTAATCTGACTCTGTAATCAGACAGTGAACAGTAAATTAGATGATGAACAGCACAGTGAGCCGTTGGACTCCATAATTTTGTATATAACTGTCATCGAGTATTCCAATTAACGTAAATTTGTAGAATGTGAGTCCATAAATCAAACTTGTATATTTTCATATTCAATGTCAAAGATCTCAATAAGGTTGTTTTCTTAATCATATCTGCTGCATATACCATGATCATAATGCTTAATATTTTATATACCGTGGTGTGGATCACTGCGCATCCCAACCACTAACGGCACGGGCCTACCATCTGGAGATATTATTTATCGCTGAACAGCACATTTGATCCTGATGTTGGAGGTTAGTTGTGTGAGTTCACAACTTATTATAATAGATTGTTAACGTTCTTTTGTTTATTTTATGTACGGGACGGGCCAGATGTTTATATATATCTATGTTGAGTAGTAAGTTCCTTTTAATAGAAGTGGGAAGATGGGCCAGGTTGATACTGATCAAAACGGGTCGGGTCATAATATTGATAATATCATTTATGTGATTGTTTGTTAGAAAAGTATTAGATTTTTTGTGTTCTAAACATGAATTATTATTACTTCTAATCATATTTGAGAGTATTATGGAAGATGGGTAAAAAAAAAAAACTGAAGTTAAAAAGAAAACACGTCAAATGGTATTAAGATCATTATTTTAATGGTATGCTTGCGGGTCAACTCAACTCAAACTGGACATTAATTAGAAACCGTTGTATATATAATTTTCAAATTTTAAAGCATGTGGCAAACTTTGGTAATGTTGCTTTTTAACCATATTCTGCTGTGGCATGCTGTTTTATTTAGTGCTGCTTTTTAACCATTTCAATGCATGCTGTTTTATTTGGTGCTAAAAATTGTATTTAATTAAAAAATGTAATTTTATTACGCGCTAACAATCATTCATCATATATATTGTCTGAACAATCACCACTGGTTAAGTTATCTCATGTTTGTCTCTTATTATGCAAACAACTAAGGCTTTTTCTTTAGCGGCACTGGTTAACTTTTCTGGGTCAACTCTTTATTCCGGTCATATTTGACTTTTGGTCAAAGTTGACCTGTTTGTGGTGTACACATTGTCAATTCAACCTAATGAGGCCATTTTATTAATGGAAGTCCATGAAGATCATGGGTTGTTAATTGTTGATGTAGGGGCAGGATGGTCATCACACAATTTGGTAAAAGTTTTCGAGTTTCACAAGAATTAACATTATAATATGTAGGGTAGCCTCTACTACCCCTCAACTTTTCGTCATTAGTTTTTTTTTTTGTGGTTTTTGTATTTCGCTGCCCATGAAAATATATAACGTTACCCATTTTTGTTTAAAACTCAACCAAATTAAAAACTAAAACTAATTAAAGTCCAACTAAAGTTTAAAGCCCAACAAAATTAAAGCCCAAACCATATAAAACAATTGTTCGTTGTTGTTCCCTTATGCTGGGATGTTTGGTTTATACCAGACATCAACATTCAACAAAGCGAAGTTTCATTCAGCCACTGTCCATCCTGAGATGATAAATGTTTTTCATATACTATTCACAAAATACATGGAGTACAAATAGAGAGAGATCCTCGATTACAGGAGACAATCAAGGAAAGATATATGGAAAATACAACAACCTTGACTATGTATTTAATCTAGAATATTCTACTTGTTTAAACTAAGTGGCGGGAATTGATATTGTTGCATTTGTGTTAATACGCCCCCGCAAGATGGAGGTTCCGTCGGAAACACCAATCTTGGACCGTAACTTTAAAAACGGAGCTCTAGACAAAGGTTTTGTAAGAGCATCAGCTAGTTGAATTGTTGAATTGATGTGATGAACTCGTAGGGTGCCAGCTACAACCTTTTCACGAACGAAATGATAATCTAAAGCCACATGTTTCATGCGCGAGTGATACACGGGATTAGCACACAAGTAAGTCGCTCCGGTGTTGTCACAATAGAGTCTAGGTGACACATTCACGGGAAGACCAAGTTCTTTGAGGAGATTTTCTACCCACGCGAGCTCGGCGGCAGCATTAGCAAGTGCTTTATATTCCGCTTCAGTGGACGATCGAGAGACCGACTTTTGGCGTGCAGATTTCCAAGAGATGATATTGCTACCGAGATAAAGAATGTAAGCCGTGGTAGAACGACCAGCTGTAGTGACACCTCCCCAATCAGAGTCGGAAAAGGCGGTAAGCTCTAAGGGAGATTTCCTTTTCAAAAACAAGCCATGATAAACTGTTCCTTTGAGATAAAAAAGCAAGCGCTTGAGAGCTTGCCAATGCGTTTGAGTAGGTTGATGCATGAATTGTGCTAGCTTGTTAACAGCAAAAGAAATATTCGGTCGCGTGAAAGCAAGATACTGAAGAGACCCCACAAGTTTACGATACGGTGTCGGGTCTACTTTTGGAGTACCATCTTCGGGCATCAAGACTTGAGATGAACATAATGGAGTTTGAACCGATTTTGCCCCATCCATGCGATGCAAGATTAGAAGATCATGTATATGCCTATACTGAGATAGAAACAAACCATGTGTAGTGGGTATAATTTCCACTCCCAAAAAATGACTAGGATATCCCAGGTCTTTTACTGAAAACCGAGATGCAAGACTGTGAACAAAGTCATTCATGAACTCATTGTTGTTGCTTGCTAAAAGAATATCATCAACATAAACTAAAAAATAGCACATGATACCATTGCGATTGTAGATAAAAAGCGAGGCATCTGCATGAGATTTGGTGAACCCAAAATCAACTAATAAGAGCCATATACCATGCACGTGGTGCCTGTTTAAGACCGTACAGAGATCGGCGCAGTTTGCAAACATGATTCGGTAATTGTGGGTGAACATAGCCAGGAGGTTGTACCATGTAAACCTCCTCTTGTAAGTGTCCATGTAAAAACGCATTATTAACGTCTAATTGACGTAAAGACCATCCCCGCGATAAGGAAATAGCAAGCACCGTGCGTATAGTAACGGGCTTGGTAACCGGACTAAAAGTGTCAAAATAATCTTTACCGTATTCTTGCAAAAAACCCTTTGCAACGAGACGTGCCTTATACTTGTCAACGCTACCATCGGGATGGCATTTGATGCGGAAAACCCACTTACATCCAATCGGTTGTCGAGAGGATGGAGCAACAAGTTCCCATGTTTGATTTCGAAGTAGGGCGTTGTACTCATCATCCATGGCCTTACGTCAAAGCGGGTCTTTAGATGCTTGAAGGTAGGTATTGGGTTCAAGAGATTGAGGTATAGGATGAACAGTGGTGGTATTAACAAAGTGAGAATTGTAATATTTTGAATTGGGTTTCCTATTTCTAGGCGGAAAAGAGGATGGAGACGGTTGCGCTTCCATGGAAGAGGTAGTCGCCGATGAGGCAGGGTGGGGTGAGGTGGTATCCGAATTTGTGGAGGTTGAGGTGGAAGACGAGTTAGGCGATTGGGAATTAGGAATGATGGCTGAATGATCAGAACTAGGGAATGGTGAATTTGAGGTGGAAAGTGGAGTTGTTGGTTCATGACATGGTAAGGTGGTGGGTAGTGAGGAGTCTGCATGTGAGGGTGTTACCACATGCAAATGTACTGGTTGAGTGGGGTTAGATGAATTTGTAGGGGAAGCATGCAAAGGTGGTGATGGAGCATTAAATGTAGAGAAACATTCATTTATAGTGGGAAGTGGGTACGGTTTTGAAGAGTTTCCTTTAGACGGGAACGTATCCTCTACAAAGGCTACATGTCTAGAATGATAAAGACGATTGGCTCGTGAATCTAGACATTTGTAAGCTGATTTGGACGTCAAGTAACCTAGGAAGATGCATGGTTGGGAGTGGGGTTGTAGTTTGGAAGTGGCGTAAGGTTTAAGCCATGGGTAGCATAAGCAACCAAATGTTTTAAGCTTTTTATAATTAGGTGACACACGATAAAGCATTTGATATGGCGATTTGGATTGAAGAATTGGTGTCGGAAGGCGATTAATCAGATAAACCGCGGTTTGGAACGCATTAGACCAAAAGGAAAGTGGTAAACCGGCATAATGTAGCAAGGCGAGGCCGGTTTCCACAATGTGCCGGTGACGGCGCTCAACGATTCCATTTTGTTCAGGGGTATGCGGGGGAGTGGTGTAATGAGAGATCCCCATGGATTGGAGAAAAGGTAAAAGACCAATATATTCTCCACCATTGTTGGTAAAGAGGGATATGATGTTGGTTTGAAAGAATTTTTCCACAAGTAGTTTGAATTGGGGAAAAATGATGGACACATCGGATTTGCGTTTGATAGGATAAAGCCACACATATTTAGAGTAGTAGTCCACAAACACAACATAATATTTAAACCCATCAATAGATTGTTCCACCGGCCCCCATAGATCCGAATAGAGAAGTTGTAATGGTTTATTAGCAACAAATGAATTCGGTCCAAGTGGCAACTTATGACATTTATTAATAGCACACGATTGACAATGCAAAGTAGAACATGACAAAGACTTAAAACTAAGACCAAGGTCTTTACAAAGAAATTGAAAAGTACGAAAACAAGGATGTCCAAGTCGATGATGCCATTGGAGTGGTGATACGGATGTTGTTGCGTTAACTTGTGGAAGTGAAGACAACCGATTGAGGTAGTAAACATCATTGATGTTCTCCCCCCGCATGATGGGCGCCCCCGTTTTGAGATCCTTCACAAAAAAATAAAATGGAAAGAATTCAACGGAAGCATGATTAGTACGACATAGTTTAGCGACTGAAATTAAATTAGTACGCATGTTGGGAACACATAAAATATCGGGTAAAGATAAAGGTTTGGTTTTGGTGGAAAATTGAGTTGAACCAATATGAGAAATAGAGAGACCCGTACCATCACCAAGAACAATTTCGTCGGGACCACCATATTCTGAAACATATGAGAGTGTGGCCGGACATGAAGAGAGGTGATGCGAGGCACCGCTGTCCATCATCCACATCTGAGAGCCCGGAGCGGAAGTGACAGCACTGGTAATGGGATTTGATGAGGAATTGTTGAAGACAATTTGATTCTCTTTCAGAAATCTAGCAAGCTTCCTGCAGTCACGTGTGTCGTGACCCGAGATGTTACAAAAATTGCAGATTTGATTGGTCCGATTACCGGAGGAACCTGGTTGAAATTTGTTCTATCGAGATGGCCGCTGGGATGAAGAAGACGACTGAGCCCGGGTATTCCGCGTTTGCGAGTCACGGAACAAAGTACGAGCATGTTGTCTTTGGGTCGCATTTGCAGTAGCAATGATTGGAGTAACAGATTCTGCCAGTGTCAATGATCGTTCAAAGTCCACAAGCTTATCAAAGAGTTCCGGATATGAGACCGGGGTTTCTCGTACCTTAAGTGCAGCAGCAATGGAAGTGTACTCCTCACCAAGTTGGGTGAGAATATGAACCATAAGATCCTCTTCATCAACCGGACTCTGAACAAGAGCCAATTCATCGGCAATGGAACGCATCTCGTTGAAGAAATGCGGCAATAGGCCTGGTTCCCTTGGGGTTCTTCGCAAGTTTAGATTTCAAAGAGATGATTCTGGAACGTGATTTGCTTGCAAAAGAAGAGGTTAACCTGTCCCAAGCTTCTTTGGCGGTGGAAGCCGATGCAATGAGCGGTTGGATTTCATCGGAACACGATCCGAGAATTGCACTGAATATGACCTGATCCTGACGAAACCAGGTTGCATACTCAGGGTTGGCTTTGACTGTTTCCTTGTCCGTAACAGTCTTTGGTGGAGCCGGATTAGCACTGGTGATAAAGTCGTCAAGGTTAAGACTAATGAGAGTGGATTGCACATGGCGTCTCCAGACGGTAAAATTTTAGGCAGTGAGTTTGATGTTGAAGTGGGTGTAAGCAGTGATGGTGATAATGGTGTTTGAGGAAGCCATTGACAAAGAAGGAGTAGGATAGGTAGGATCGACTGATATGACTCGTAGGAGTTTTTAAGCTCTGATTACCATGAGATGATAAATGTTTTTCATATACTATTCACAAAATACATGGAGTACAAATAGAGAGAGATCCTCGATTACAGGAGACAATCAAGGAAAGATATATGGAAAATACAACAACCTTGACTATGTATTTAATCTAGAATATTCTACTTGTTTAAACTAAGTGGCGGAAATTGATACTGTTGCATTTGTGTTAATACATCCCAGACCGCCTCGACCCCTTGCTGCCATCCTCCGGTCACCGGACCTCCATGCTGCAACCGAGTAGCCAACGGTCGGTGATTTCTTAGTCCCTCTTCCACGGTTCGACTTATATATGTTCAATTTAGGCATTATTCTAATTTTATCTAAAATTGTAATTGTTTAATTTGTTTATATAAATTGTTAATTTGGAATTGCTCATGGGCAATTGAATATTTGAATGATTGATTATGGTTTATTGGATATTTGAATAATGTAAGTTGGAATTGATTAGGATTTAGGGTTTATATGTAAATTGAAATTGATTATGAGTTTATAGTTTAAATTTTGTTTATTCGAAAATTAGGGAGCTTGGAAGATGAAACGACAAAGTCTTATTACCAATCTTTTTAAACGAAGATTCCAAGAAAAAATAATGATATCGATCCAACACCAATTTCAAAAAAAAAAAATATTATTATATGAAATACGGTAAAAAAATTATTCAGTTATGGTATAAAATGCGGTTAAAAAATTTTTGCTTACATTGTATGAAATCACATAATGAATCGATATCACAAGGACGAATTCCACAACTACCATCGTGTTATTGATCAAGAAAAATTACTCAAAAACTTGATTACAATGTTTATATACCTAGCCAATCCCCTAGCTAGGTTCAAATCCCTTATCAGATTTAAATTCAAAGTAATCTATATCTAAACTTGAATTTGAAATAAACTAATCTAATCCAGCTTGACTAGATAAAACTGAATCTGTCCAGAATCACCTGCTTGTGATAGGGGCCTTACCCAACCCATTACATAACTCGCAATTGGGTCGGGAATTAGATCGGTCCAACATGAAATACGGTAACAAAAAAAAAGTTGAACGTTACCCATGAGATTCTCGTCTAGATCCGCCACTTTGTACAATTTAAAAAAAATTCCAGCTAAGGAATAGTTTCATGTATAATCCAAAATAAGACTGGATTCGTTTTGTAAACTTGTTTATAATATTACTCGCATCTGGTTGTTCGTTTATCAGAAAAAGGTCCCCAAGTATTTTTCAAAACATTAATCACAGTGTGAAAAGCAGTAAGCGTTAAAACCTCAATGTATAATCCAAACATATGACTAGATCCTTTCTCTAGGCCTTCTGTATTGTCTTTTTAGGTGACAGTATGCATCACATATATGTTAACTACGCTAATTGAGTAAATGTGTTAAAAGTATAAATACAAAATCCCTTTTAGTACAAGCTTAAAAATGTACGGTGAATCTTGCATCTATTTTCTTTTTTTGAACATGGTAGTTTGTTTTGCTAAATGTTGAAGAACTTGTTGAGAAAAAAGTTGGAGCACGGTTCAAATACACAGAACATTCTGCAGCTACTGTTAATCGCAAACTTTACCAAAACAAGGTTGATCACTATTCATATGAAATTTTTAACTGTTAGGAACTGAAACCATTGCAAGGTATGTGACTTGTCCCACATCGGTTGTATGGGCAACTGATGTGGGGTTATAAGCCAAATGAGTTCCCCCACCTATCAAACTAGTCTTTTGGGTTGAGTTCTTCTATTTGGCTTGTAACATAGATAGTGCAATTTGGTCAACCCTATATGACTTTTTTTCAAAGTCATCATTTTTTGCCACAATCATTATTTTGAAGTTAAACCTCAGTTTACCATAAAAAAAGAAAAAATTCAACTCATGACCTTACTTAAGTCCCATGAATATAATGTGGTTACAATCCATTTGACAACACAAGACTTTGACATAGTCGTGTGACGTAATGTCACAACAAGGGTTCGTCTTTGCCCCAGTGGGTCTGCGCTGCCTGTATATGAGAGAGACTATCTCACTCATACAATGGCTACTCTTATTGCAAGATTAAAAAACTTCTTGTTTGGAAATGTAATAAACTATGTTTCATATACATATATTGATATATATCCACACATACATCCCACTGGAACCGAATGAAAGAAATTTAACTTCATAACTACCTTATAATATGAAATTAATAATAGACTTGCCATATAAATTCCAAATGTCTGATTTCCCATTAACATAAAGCCACTACACATATACTTGCTATAAATAGAAACCAATTCATGGTTTAATACACCTGTTGCGGATTGGTGTGACCTTGTAGAATTTCTCTAAGATAGTCCAACTGCTCATGACTCCCTTGAAGCTCATCCCACTACACAAAACAAAATAAATCAAATTAAACATAATTACCCTTAAACCCTAAACCATGTTGAAAAAACTCACTTTCTGGTGAGACACCGATACAAGCTTCCAACCAGCAGCTTCAAGGTACCGTCTTTTCAACACCGTATGTCCTAACGGCTTTCCTGTGTACAAAAAAATGAATTTCTGGTTTATAACAAATACCGATAGTTAACATAACGAAAAAGATCCAAGCAATACAAAGAACCTAAATTTCTTGAAAAATGTGATGGCCCGTCAATCTCCAGAGCAACTTTTAGATCAACCAAAGCAGCATCCAACGTGTACCCGTCCACAACATACTCACGTGTCCAATCAAGACCGGTGCCCACAAGAAGCCGAGCGACTTCTTTCTGAAATGAAGATGTAATCTTTTGATTAAACCGTGACGTCCTTCCAGCCCGAATAACTTTCTCCTCAATCTCACTTTTAAGACACAAATCCAAATGCGGGTATTCGAGTTTCAGACACTGGGTCACTAACTGCACCTGAGTAGCAAACATAATATCCTCCCGATACTGCTCGAGTATACGTTCATCCTCAAATCGAGTCAACGTTGTCCAGATATTGGAAAAGAAGACTCGGTCCATCTGACCAAGAACCGCACACGACCACGATATGTTTCCAAGTTGATCCCTATTGAAATTAAGAACGGGTGCCACATCATCAAGAGATGCAAATAATGGGCCCACACGCTCATATAAAGAAGCAAAAGCCCATAACAGTTGAGCAAGTTCTTGTTCTTGGAAAGTATGAATAATAACGGAAGCCCGTTTTGACAATTCTTGAAACAGGTCCGGTGCAGCATGCTGCATAGATGCAAACGCGCCAGCAATACTAGCAACATTTTGTGAGTTGAACTGGTCAACCTTGGTCAACGCCACCTCTGCCACCCGATCCATCTCGGACACATAAAGAAGCTCACCCCCGATCTTGGACAGGGCCCACGCGATATTTGACACGCCTTGAGCAGAACATTCCGGAAGAACCATCATGGCCATGCCTATAATCATACACATCTCTCGTCGCCGTGAAAACGCAAGCCGGTGAGTTCGGGTCATTGACACTTTCTCCATATTCTTAGCGATACGATGGACCGCGGTGGCGAGATTTAATGGAGATAGAGGTGAGGGACTCAAACCTTTCCCGACCGCGATTATCATCTCTGATGTCACCTCCAATACTTCCTCTGCAGTCTGTGCTTCCACTATATCTCTGTTCAAGTTGACCTCTTTCATTCGGTCGGTTGCTCCACTAACCGAGAACTGAGATAGCTTCTCAACAAACGCTTCCCTGGTTTTCTCCTTCTTTTCTAGAAACATCCCGCCTGCTAGATTACTCATACGTGCTTTAAGTTCATCTACATCGTCCATAAAGTTTTCAATATTAAGTTCAACTTCTTCAGCATCAGATTCAAAATCCAAATTTTTCTTGTTGAGAACCGATTTCTTCTTCTTTTTCTTGGTTTTACGTTTCACAAGCTGTTCCATCGCACTGGTCAATCCTCGGGTTTGAATAGACCTGAGTGCAGACTTCCTTGTTCTTACACACCAATCTGTGGAGTCGGTTATTCGGATCTTTCTTTTTGTGTTTTCTTGTTTAGAGGATTAGGGTCGATCTCTCCTAGAAATTCCCCTTTCCAATCCAAATTAGATTCATCAGCGGCATTATCATCATCATCAACCACTTTTATAACCCGAAAATCTTTATTCATGTGAACACCAACATAATAGCAAGTCAGATGGTATGGGCTTTGATTAGGGAAAGAAAAAACCGAATCACTGAACTGTATGGGCACGACGGAGTTAAAGCCCGAAACTGGTGAACTTAATATAGGCGATTAGGCTTCGACGGTTAAACTACAACTTCACTCAAACAGAATATAGACTGCACATAAAAACAGTGAAACATTTTCACAAACATCTTATGTGCATCTTAAAAAACAGCAATTTATTTGAGGGTTTTATTAATGGGTAATTTTAGTTTGGTTTCATTCAACAAATACTGATGGATGATATATGTAATGTAGGAAACAAGGATCAAATTGAAATAGGAGACCAACCGTGAGAGAGATTTGTCTTCGACGGAGTGAGTTCGAGAGAAACTTATTAAGATAACGTTGTGTGCTGCCAGACCCTTAACATTTATCACTATTGGAACATTTATCACTATTGGCAGTCAGTCAAACTAACATTTTTCTATATGTAAGGCAAGGCTTTCTTCAAGATTAGTTACAATTTAATTTCTTGGTGAAAATACTTAAAAGGTTTTCTCTTGGGTTTAAATAATTAAAATTAGGGTATAGGCCCACACGCATGGAAAAACATGTCAACAAACATAATAAATTAAAACAACAAATTCAAGCAACACAAAACTTCTTCAACTTTCGGACTAAAACGATAACCATTTACAATGTCAAAAGTTTAAAGTTACAATGAGTTAGTTTACACCAAAACAACAAAATACCTAAACATTTTCTTTCATATTAAATCACCATCAACTTCTTCAAATATTCTAACAAAAGATACTCATTTTGCTTCACCACCTGAAATTTTAAAAAAACAATATCATCCAAATTAAATATACCATAAAAATAATAACATGTTTAATAATGAAAACTCGTGTTACACACAGATGAAAGTTATAATAAAAGTATAAAAATATTACATGTAATACGTAAATTAAGTTATATTATATAATGATTTTTATTTATGACTTTTATAATAAGCTTTTAATATATTTATACACTATTAATTATAAATTATAATTTGCAAACCAAATCTTGGTGTTTGATTTATTTTAAAACAAAACATTCATACCGATATTATTATACATTTTATGTGTCTAAAAATGATTTTTATAACAAAATGTTGTCCCATATTAGAAAATGTCTTTCTATAACGTTGGAAGAATTGGAGACGAAGACTCAAACAATAATATAAAATTTCAGTGTCTTCCAATGGCTAGTAAACCTATGTATCACAGGCGTGAAAATTGTATATAACTATATATAGCAACAATGATAATAATAATAATAATAAGAATAATAATAACAACAACAACAACAACAACAATAATAATAATAATAATAATAATAATAAAGTGATAGTGTAATATTTATAAGAACAATATTTTTACATTCATTAAAAGGTATTACATTTTTGTTTTTTTATTAAAACAAAATAACATACAACAACAAAAAAAGTAAAATGTCAATTTAAAACATCTTTCAAACTTAAATCATGAAGCCAAAAAGATATATCAATAAAAACTACATCATGATATAAGAAGTCATACAGTTTTGTTTATTAAACAATCATCGAAATAGAAAGAAATCTGTTGTAATTTTTTATACTTGCAAAGAAGAAAACTAAAATCACCACAAAATCAAATTCAATGTATTGTTAATAAGAAAAATAAAGGTAAAAATACAATTCATAAACTTATAAAAAAATCATAAATCTCTATATAAATCCTTAGAATGAAAGAATAAATTTTATGATAAGAATTATATAGAGATAGTCATCATATTATCATACGGTTAATAATAGAAGTTGTTTGACAAAATTATTACACAATTTTTATTTATAAATATTTAGATAAACTTTGTAAGGATGTGATCGAATTAATTATGATGTCAATTTTTATCTAAATCTGAATATTAAATTTGAATATTAAAGTGTGTCAGTTTCGGTTTAATTTGAATATTCATATTTTGCTAAATTTGGTTACTAAATGATTTATATATGAAAAATAAATACGTCTTTTTAGTTAAAAAAAACAGTATAACTTAAAAATAACTCGTGACAACACAAATTCATACTGAACAAATTTGATACTCTTTTAAAATTAAAACAACCCGTTTCGAAATTGTTACAAAATAGAAAAAAAAAATAGTTAATTAGTCAACTTCAAAAAAATGGAAAGGTTTTTTTTAAAAAAATATTATAATCGGAGGTTTATTTTAGACATTAATTTTGACATTTAGGCATAATAAAAATGATCAGATATAAGAAAATAGAAAAATTGTTGAGATTGAAGACTATGGAAAGTTTTAAAAGTTTCTGTTTAATTTGTAAAATTCCGTATTTAATCGGGTTTAAATATGTTATAAAAATTAACCATAAATTAAGCAATTATAGTGACTATTTAAAATTTGAAATTTAAATATAAATTCGAAATGATTTATTTCAAATTCCATATTTAAGCAACAACTTACTATATTTTCAATAACATCCAAACTAAAATTAATTTATGATGATGATTCTAATTTGAATTTCGAATAGAAGACAAAATGTTGAGTGAAAAAACAACATTGTGTCTTTTTATTTATCATTGTGTTTTGTGTTTATTTTCGTCAATGATTGTGTCTTTTTTCCTTGATATTTTGTTTTTTTTTATTATGTTGTGTTATATTACTTAACATTGTGTTATATTTTGTTCGGCATTGTGTTAAATTTTGTGACATATTGTGTCTTTTTTTATTTATCATTGTGTTGTTTGTTCACTTTCGGCATTGTGTCTTTTCGTCGGTTTTTTTTTAACCGGAATGATGAGGAAATATTTTGGTTTTTTATTTTATTTTTCATTTTTTATTTATATTTCGAGTTATGATTTTTTATTATTATTATTTTGAATTTTTTGTTAAGTGATTTTTTTATGTGGCCACAAATCCTTCTTACACTCTCATTTTTGTTTCCTTTTGTATTTTAATAGTTATGTTTAGAACTCATATGCAAGCTTAAAAGCGTGAATATTAAGGCATTTAGGGGGGGTTTTGGACTTTCTTATTTTGGCCTCTTATGGCTTATGAAAAAGTGAAGTTATAAAGTTGTAACTTAATACTTATCCAACTTCTCCACTTACATTATATAAACTTCTAAACATCATTTATCTTTTTAAAAAGTTAAAAGGTTATATAAGAACTCCCAAAAATCCCCTTAGAGTAATAGAGTGTAATAACTAATAATCATGCAAAACTAATTCACATAGTTTTTCAGTCTTATATCTTGGGGGTATCAATTTAGAGGCGCACAAATCAGTTAACCATTAACCGGTTTTTTTTACGGGAAATAGCCGGTTAGACCGGTTTTTCGGGTAGGGTAGTAACCGGTTTTGACCGGTTAGACCGGACGGTTAACCGGTTTTTAATAAAATAATAATTAAAAAAATCGGTTAACCGGTTTATAACCGGTTTTGAAATCAAATAATACAAACCGATTACTAATACTAACCGGCAGTTAAAATCGGTTAGTAGCCGGTTAGGATTGGAACGGTTACAAAATCGGTCAGAAACCGGTTTCTGTGTGCACCTCTAGGTGTCATGGAACTAAATGTTTATTTGGATAAGTAGCATGACCGCTCCTAAGAATTCAGTTGCCTTATGCGACTAGAAAAAATGAGCTCCTAAAATCTAAGCTGATATATAAACAAATTTCAAATTTCCAAGATTATTACCCAATTCCAATCGTGTTGTTAAGTCCAACATCATTAAAGGTCCCAATGTTGTTAGCCCTTTTGTTGGACGCGTGAAACCTGACTAAAACTTGGACCGTATATATAGAGGTGCACAAAAAACCCGTACCCGGAACCGGACCCGAAAAAATACACAGAACCGGTTTTCTTTATACCCGGGTATTCTATACCCGAAACCGGAACTGACCCTACCCGTAGGGTATGGATAGGGTATGCCTTTTGAGGTCAATACCCGTACCCGGAACCGTACCCGATTTATACCCGCAAATACCCGGAACCGGTCATACCCTATACACATACCCGATTATACCCGATTCCAATTTTCTAATACCCGAAATAATACATGAGTTTTTATAGTATATTTTTATGTTTACTTCAAAACTTTTATGTTTAAGTTTTTTTAAAATGCATATTATTAAGTAAATAATTTGTGTCTAAGTGGATTTATGGTTTTTGTAATATAGTTTAATTATTTTATAAACTACAAAGCAATTTAAATTTTAAACAAATTTAAAATGAATAAAAAAATTACAAATTCAAAACCGAGTATTAATATCCGGTCATACCCGGTAATACCCGAACCCGATCATACCCTACCCGGGTGCATAGGGTTGAGTTTTTCTCCTCAATACCCTACCCGAACCCTACCCGATTTCTCTCAATACCCGATCATACCCGAAACCGTTCCATACCGAACCGGGGTATTAGAAAAAACCCGATTTATGCACCTCTACGTATATATACTGAAGAGGTATGTACCCGCCTCAACACCAAGCAAGGCGGGTCAACCCACAAGATAAAGACATTATGAAGGCACAAAGCCAAAACCCAGGCGCATCGCGCATACAAAACATGCTCAGGCATCATATGCTCGCGCATCACATACGCGCGCGGCGCATATCGCATGCTCTTGCACATCACATATGCTCGCGCGTCACATATGCGCGTGGCGCACCAGCGCGCGGCGCATATCACACGCTCGTGCATATCACACCTGCGCATGAAATATCTGCGCGTGAGAATAAAAAGAAGACTTCGCGCATTCTCAGGATGGGCGCATATCACACGTACACATAATCAACCTCGTCCTTATCCAAATCAGGATCAGGGCAACCTTGATTGTGCACGTCAGACACTCTTCTAGAAGGCATCTTTTTAAGGAGTAAGAATATGCTGATGTTGACAGCTGCCAAATGAAAGGTCGACAACTCAGCATGACACATGTGCTACCACATGATTTCAACCAACGAGAAAGCGCCAGGTGTCCCAGAGGACACGTGGCGCAGTGCGATTGGAGGAGGCCAACGAGGCTGAGCCCAGCCAGTGGAAACCCTAGCACTATAAATACAGCATCAACTCCACTTTGATGACATATTCATTCACACTCAATCATTGACAGTTACAAGCAGTGATATCACATTCAATCATATTGAATTATATTCACTCACAGTCAGTTACAGAAAAACACACAGTCACACAATCAAGAGTATTCAGCGATTCAGCAATACTCTTGAGATTTCACTGACTCACACTTTATTATCTTCTCCACAAAGATACTGATTCTCACGCCGGAGGGTTACCCCAAAGAGGACCCCTCTGTCCCTTTCTGAGGGGTAAGTAACGGCGCTGTTCATTTTGTAGGTGGAAGAACACGGATTCAAAGGAACCATCGGTGAAACAGTTTAATCATACCCGAGGAAAGTAGATCTGCTACCAGTGAGTAGATCCACGTTTCTTCATTGGCGCCATCCACTGTTACAAACGGCAATCAGATCTCATCCAGATCTACGAAAAAAAAAAATCAATCACCATGGTTTCTGGAGTTCGTAACGTTGATCAAGCTCTGGAGGATATTGAACGTGAGGGTGTTAACGACGGACAGCAGGTTCTGAGGGTTCCGCGTGATTCTACGCGTACCACCAGCAACCGTCCCTTCGTCACAACCCCTCACGGCCAGACTGAAACTCCTCCAGACGATCACACGTTACAAAATATGGCTGGCGCGAAGCTGAAAGGACCAATGGGTCCAGAAGATGAAGCAAACGATCCGAATGAATGGCTCATAAATGAGCAGCGGCGTCTGATGGAAAAGTACACTGAAATGATCAAACAGAAGAAGCTAGCCGACCAAACACAAAGGCAAGCGATTGATAAGCAGCCTACAAAAAGGCCGCGCGCGCCGGAAGAAGGGCATTCTGTTCACACTGCACACACTGAGTTCAGTGATGAAGAAGTGCATAGCATGAGGAAGACAAGGGATACTCATGCAGGAGGCTCGCAGCTCCGCGCGCCTGTGAACATGGCGCCTGGGGCCAGAGCAGATCTGGATCTGCACATGCCATACAGCCCACCGGTCAGAGGGCAAGTTGACGTAACCACACCCTACAGACCAGCCATCCTGGTAAAACACTCAAAGTTTACTGCGCGCATCGCGCAGGCTCCCATCCAGCACAAGACCAAGATGCCAAGTGGTCTGGGCAAATATGATGGCACAACAGATCCAGATGACTTTTTGCAGGGTTTCTATAACACGGGAAACCTAGAGAGCTGGACGATGCCAACATGGTGTCATATGTTTGCTCGCTGCCTCACGGGCGCTGCGCGGGTATGGTTCGAGAGCTTGCCGACAGGGCAAATTGATGGGTTCGAGGAACTATTAGAAAAGTTCCAAGCCCACTTCGTACAGCAGCGCAGGCACACGCGCGATCCTGATGACATCATGCACTGCATACGCAGGAATGATGAAACGATTGAAGATTACATCACTCGTTTCAATCAGGAGTCCCTGGCAATCGGGGGCATAACTGAGCAGCTCCTGCGCGTGGCCTTTATACAAGGCGCGCGCAGTGATCAGTTACGACGAGCTCTCGTAAGCAAAGATGGTATGCCCACCACGTGGGCCAAGTTAATGGAGGCATCGCGAGTTTTCGCGAGAAATGAGAAACAGATTGCCCAAGATAGGGCAAGAGAAAGAGCGCATCAGGCTGAATCACCGCGCAGCAAAGAGAAGAGGGCCAAACAGAACTCTGTATGGTCCAGGTTGCAGCCAACAAGTTTTTCTTCCGCGGAAAAACAAGCGCAACCAAGCTCACCCCAGCCCCAAAAGGATGCTCGTAAACACGGGGAGGGTGACAAGAGGGAGGGCGGCAGAGATCCCAGCAGACCTCTGCCAAGAATATGGACTCCCCTCACTAAAACACCTTCACAGGTGTTAAGTACTGAGAATGTCCAATTCAAGCCTCCCAAACAACTACACTACAAGGGACCGCAAAACAGTGGCAAATATTGTGAATTTCACAGGTCCCCGGGCCACAACACCGACGCATGCCATCATTTAAAGGATGCGATCGAGAAGGATGTAAAGTCGGGCAGGCTGGCTCACTTGGTAAAAAACCAAAGAATAGAAGATGAGCAACCGGAGGGAGCCTCTGCCAGCAAGAAGTACAAAAGAATCTGTGTGGCTGAGGGGGGACGACAAGGGCAGACGTCAAGAAAGAGAAGCGCGCAAATTCACGGAGATTGGCGCGAGCAGCAAGTCATCTTCCCAAGAATCAGGGGAGGCCCTTCAATAAGCAGTCCTCTCGTCATTACCACACACATTGCTCATTACGAAGTGTCAAAGGTCCTGGTGGACACTGGAAGCGAATCTGACATTATGTATGAGCAGTGTTTCAGAAAGTTAGACCCGGCAGACCAAGCGCGGCTCGAAATTGTGAACGCACCAATCTGTGGTGTCTCAAATGAAATCATACATCCCCTAGGCCAGATTCAGTTTGAACTAACTATGGGGGATGATGAGCACAAGCGAGCCGAAGTTGTCAACTTCTTGGTCTTGCCCACCACGTCATGCCACAATATGATCCTGGGTAGGGGAACGATTGCCCAATTTAATGCTGTACCGTCGCCAGCGCACGGCGCATTGGGGATCCCTACACCAACAGGCGTAGCATTTGTTTACCGCGATCATTTGTGCGCAGTGACAAGCACGCCGCGGGAAGGGAGAATGAAACTTACAATGGCTGACAATGCGCCAGAGAAGTGGATTTTAAACCCAAAATTCCCAGAGCAAACGGTCACAATTGGCGCTACCATTTCAGACGAAACGAGATTGAGAATGAAAAAGTTGCTTACAAAATACACGTCGGTTTTCGCGTGGCAACACTCCGATATGACGGGGGTCCCGCGAGACTTGGCGCAACATTCTCTTAACACGTTTAAGTCGGTGGAGCCAATTGCACAGAAAAAGAGAATCATGGGGGATGAAAAGGCGAAGGCCATGAATGAGCAAGTGGAGGACCTGTTGCGCGCAAACATCATCCGCCCAATTCGATACCAGACATGGGTAGCCAATCCTGTGATGGTAAAGAAAAGCAATGGGTCATGGAGAATGTGTATTGACTTCAAGGACCTCAACAAAGCATGTCCGAAAGATTGTTACCCCCTCCCAAACATCGACGCAAAGGTGGACTCCGTGGCGCCATTCAAGCTCAAATGTTTCCTGGATGCCTACAAAGGCTATCACCAGATTCAAATGGCACCACAGGATGAAGACAAGACGGCCTTCAGAACCGACAAGGGTGTTTTTTGTTACACAAAAATGCCCTTTGGTTTAAAAAATGCGGGCGCAACCTATCAGAGACTTATGGATTCGGTTTTCAGTGAACAAATCGGAAGAAATCTAGAAGTCTACGTCGATGATTTGGTGATCAAGAGCAGGGAGGAGAGACAAATGCTCAAAGACATCGAGGAAACCCTTCAGCGCCTAACGGAGGTTAACATGAAGCTCAACCCGAGCAAATGTACTTTCGGCGCAGAAGAGGGGAAATTTCTTGGTGTAATGGTCACTAAGGATGGTTTCAAGGTGAACCCTGAAAAGGTGGAAGCCATCCTTGACATGCCTTCACCATCCACCATGAAAGAGGTTCAGAAGCTGAATGGTAGATTGGTGTCAATCAACAGGTTCCTAGCGAACCACGCCAGCAAATCTACTCCATTCGTTAACACCTTGAGGAACTGTTTGAAGAAGAGCCAATTCAAGTGGACGCCTGAGGCTGAGCAAGCTTTCACTGAGATAAAAGAATGTCTCATTAAATTGCCAGCGCTCACAGCTCCACTTCCTGGCGAGACCCTTACATTGTACCTGTCAGCTGGAGACCGCGCGATCGGCGCAGTATTATTGGTGGATCGCAAGGGGATACAAACGCCGATATACTATGTGAGTCGGGTGCTCACAGACCCTGAGACGCGCTATTCCATAATGGAAAAGTTAGTTTTGTCACTAACACACGCGTCGCGCAAGCTCCATAGATACTTCAATGGTCATCCTATTGAAGTTCTGACTGGTTACAACATCCAGCAAGTTTTGCGACGCCCCGCGCTCTCCGGAAGGCTGACAAAGTGGGCGCTGGAATTAGGTGAACACACGATCACTTATAAGCCCCGTCCAGCGATAAAGGGTCAAGTTTTGGCGGATTTCATCACGGAAATCCCAGACGGAAAGATTGAAGAAGCTCAGCGCGAGGTAGATCCTCCGCGAGCAAATGATGAAGAAGATGTTTGGAGGCTATTCACTGATGGAGCCTCCAACAGCGAAGGGTCCGGCGCAGGCCTCAAACTGATGGACCTTGATAATCGTGAATATACTTATGCTATCAGGTTGGACTTCAAGAGTACCAACAATGAGGCTGAGTATGAAGCCCTGCTGGCTGGTCTGCGCATCGCGCGCAAGTTTGGGGTTAAAAGACTAGAGGCGCATGTTGATTCTTACTTGGTAGCTGCTCAGGTCAACGGCCTATATGACGCCAAGGAGAACACAATGCCTCTGTATCTAGAGCAGGCAAAAAAGCTCGTTGAGCAGTTTGACTTCTTCAGAATAATACACATCTCGCGCAGCGAAAACAAGTCCGCTGACGCGTTGAGTAAAATGGCATCAACTAATTTTGATCACTTTGGCAAAGATGTCAGGGTGGAGGTAATGAGCAGCCCGTCAGTGCAAACGCAATCGGTCCTTGTAATTCATACAACCCCTTCATCCTGGATAACTCCAATAACAGAATTCCTGATGAAGGGGAAGTTACCGGACGATCGCGCACAGGCGAGAAAGATAAGACACAAGGCACAGAACTATGAATTACTTGATGGTACATTATATCGGCGCTCTTATCTTGGACCGCTCATGAAGTGCCTGGATGCTGAAGAAGCAACCTATGTGATTAGGGAGATTCATGAAGGAATCTGTGGAATTCACGCTGGCCCGCGCATGGTGGTTGCCAAGGCGATGAGCTCAGGCTACTATTGGCCAGGCATGTACTTGGATGCGCTAAAAGAAATCCAAAAATGCAAGGCATGTCAGAGCTACGCGCCAAACACCATGCGTCCAAAGAACAACTTGATTCCAGTCACCTCCGCATGGCCTTTCCACAAATGGGCCATTGATATTGTAGGGCCCCTGCCGCAAGCGCAAGGGCGAGTGAAATTTTTGGTAGTGGCGATAGACTATTTCACAAAATGGGTTGAGGCCAAGCCACTAGCAAAAATCACAGCTGAGGCGATGAAGCAATTTATCTGGAGCCACATCATTTGCCGTTTTGGCCTTCCCATGGAAATTGTGAGCGACAATGGCAAACAATTCACTGACAGGAAGATATCAAGCTGGCTCAGAGAATTGCACATCAACCAAATCTTCACATCCGTCTACCACCCTCAGGGGAATGGTCAAGTGGAGCGCGCGAATCAAAGTTTGCTAAATGGGCTGAAGAAAAGGTTGGAGGGAGAATCCCATTCTTGGGTCGAAGAGTTACCTAATGTCCTGTGGGCGCACAGGACATTAAGCAAAACTAGCAATGGCGAATCCCCGTTCAGCCTAACCTATGGGACAGAGGCTATGATCCCAGCAGAAATTGGATGCCCATCCCATAGGGTACTCATGATGAGCAAAACTGATAACGAGCGCGAAAGAAGATTGGACCTTAACTTGCTTGAAGGGCGCAGAGAAGCGGCTATCATTAATGAAGCCAGATACAAGAAAAAGCTGGAAAAATATTATAATCAGCGCGTTAAAGAATGCCACTTCAAGAAAAATGATTTTGTCCTTCGAAACAATGAAGCTAGTCGCGCAATACCCCCAGGAAAAATGTCCCCCAATTGGGAGGGACCTTATCAAATTTCAGAAGATTTGGGGAAAGGCGCGTACGCTTTAAAAGATTTGAATGGAAAAAAGATACCGCGCTCGTGGAACGCGGCACAACTTAGAAAATGCTTCATGTAAAAGTTCAAATTTGTAATCAAGGCTTTTAAGCCATCATGAATGATGATTCGCGCTATCTTTCAATATTTGTCGCGCTATCTTTCAATATCTGTTCTATTACCTTTGCATACATGTTTCACACTTCCTTTATTAAATTGGAACAATATGACAACACTATATTGACTTCAAAACAAAATAAAGCGAAGTAAAACATACATGCGCGAGCCTTAGCTCAAACGCGTTAACGAGTCTTAACTCTAAAACGTCAGGGCCTTAGCCCAAACTTACGAGCCTTAGCTCAAACACGTTAATGAGTCTTAACTCTAAAAACGTCAGGGCCTTAGCCCAAAACAAAGAGCCTTAGCTCAAAACACTCACAAACATCCATCTTACATCCCGCGCAGCCTGATCATAAAAATCCTTAAACACAACTAAGGCAAAGTACATGCCATATCATGTTAAGGTCTCAGGTCGAGGCCGCGCGCGGAATCATAGTGGATATCTGAGTAACACAAGCTGACATGTAATGGCTAAACTCATACTTCCATACCGCGCGACAACGACGCGCGAAAAAGAAAATAACGAAGGGTTAGCGCGCATGTCAGCATGACCAAGATACTGCGAGAACCACAAACAAAATAGAACAGAGGTTAAGTGAATAATTTCCATACAACCTTGTTCTTATTTTAACGTGCAAGCATATCTTATATCTACACAACCAAACATGAAGAGATGAATGGAAATGCGCAAGATATGAAAACGAGAGAACAAGTTTCATTCCATTGGATCGAAATTTACAAGTATGATGAGTTACAAATTACAAGTATAAAAAATAATTATACAAAATTTGATGAAGGGCTTCTCAAGTCTCCACGTCGACGTCAGCCGCTTCATCACCCTCATCATCCCCCCGCAGCATCTGGCGCGGTCTGCTCCTCATCCCCGAACTGACCATAGTCAAGTTCTTCCTCCTCATTGGAGTCTTCGATCACAACGGTGTCACGAGCAGATTCTTTCGCCGCGCCAGAGCCGCTGGCAGGGGCAACATCCCCAGCGCCACCATCATCGCCACCAGCCCTCTCGCAATCATCAAGCAACTTCTTTAGCGCGCCGAGGTCGGGCTGGTCAGCAAGCGCAGCTATCTGTAAATCATTAGAAAAGTAATGAGTACAAAACACTTAGAAAAGTTAGTCAAGAAAAAATCATTATGATCAAGGTACCTCCATAAGGATGGGGATGGGAGTATTCATATACTTTTCCCCCACCGCGGCCATGTCCGCGCAGGCCGCATCGCTCTTGTAAGGGTACTCGGATGGGTTCTTCCTCAACATGCCATATTCATACCCATCCGTAAACCCTTCAGCTCGGCCCACCAAACGCGCGGCGGCATTGCAGTCCATCACAAGGGCTTGAAACTCGGCGGAATATTTCATCGCCAAAGCGCAGCGAGCCATGCCCTGTGACACCAGCCATTGGCGATCCTGCGCGAGGCCAGCAACAGACGTCTCGAGGGCAGGAACCTGAGAGTTTAATAACTCAACAGTTTCCTTAGTCTTTTTTAGTTCCTCCTTATCAGACGCTGCTGCCGCCAAAATTTTTTCTTTCTCCGCCTGCGCAGCACCAAGTGCTTCCTGGCTAGACGCCGCCGTCGCTAAGGCCTCATCTCTATCGGCCTGCGCGGCCGCCAAATCCCTTTTCAGGCGCGCAACCTCGCTCTCCAGTGATGATTTCTCAGTGATACTCTGGACGATAGCTTGGTCACGCGCCTCGGCCTGCTGTTCCAAGACACGCACTCTGCGCGCGTACTTGGCAACTTCGGCCTCCGCCAACTGCTGCTTCTCCCGCGCAGCTTGGAGCTCATGCCCGCGCTTGATGTATGCGGTGTTGGCACTTGCTCTGTTTTCACTGAGCTCCGCCTGGAGTTTCTCAGCTCGCGCGCGAGCATCAGACAGGTTCCAGGCGGCCACCTTAGCCTCTCGCTGGGCTTCCACAAGAGCGTCGCGTACTTTAACATAATCACGACGAAGCTCTTGGGAAGCAGCGAAGAAAGCCGACCCAGCGAAAACATGGTCGTTCAGCAAGTCCGCGCGGGTGCGCTCCTCCTGATACCTCCTTTCAGTAGGAGGCACGGCATGAGCCCAGAAGTCCTCGCATACGCCCATGGATTGAAAGGAACTCTCTTCATTAATATTCCATCTAGGGCGGTAAACGGGGACACCTTCCTGCAAAACACAAGAAAAGTTCTAAGTCATAAAACATACTTATATGGAGATACGCGCAGCGGACCAACAAATCAATACATACCTGCGGGGATGAAGCAGGAAAGTCAGCGCCAGCCCCACCAGAGGTCTGCGCTGCGAACACTTGCGGCATCGCAGGGCTGGCGCGGTCTCCCAAGGAGTCTTCAACTTGAACCCCCTCGTCCTCCTCGTCTTCTTCAACAGGCCTCTTCTCCTGCGACCTGGAAGGCTCCAAACCAGCCTCGCGGGGAGGGCTGCTTGCAGGAGGAGGCGAGGGAGGTCTCGACGCCGCCAGTTCGGCGCGCAATACGGTTTCCTGCTCCTTGGTAATCCCAATAAGGGGAGATTCAGCACTAGCAGGAGCAGGACCAGAACCAGCGGCGCCGGAAGTGCCGCCGGGAGTATCACCAGCAACTGTTGCGCCAGCTACAACTCCTATGAACAAATAAACAAGGAAAAATTGTTTATGACTGACTCCAAAGGGAAAAATTTAGAAGACATATGTGCAAAACTTACCTTGGCGCAATTCTGTTCGCGCATCGAACATCGCCATAAAATCCATTCTACCCTTTTCAGAGGGTAGAACAGGGGACTTCGATGGAGTCCCCGGCGCAGCCGTGGCACCTTGTGGCGCCTGCGGCTGATCTGTTACCGTCGCTGCCTCTGCAAACATTTAAAGGAGCAAAGGTTTAATAACAATTCAGCCAGATGAAGATAAATAAAGTATACCTGTTGCAGGCGCGGCACTGCTTCTCTCTTCAGCCGCGCGAAAGGAGGAGGCGACGCCACCATACCTCAAGTGGACAGGAGGTCTGCCCACTCTCACAGGCAGAGAAGCTAAAGAAACCTTTGTGGTAAACACCTGGGTTTCCTTAGGTCCCTTCGTTTGAGCATGGGGATGAGCGACAGGGGTGTCCTCTTTTTTCTGTTTCTTACTGGCCCCTGCGCCAGATTTCCCCTTAGCTTTGCGCTTTAGTAGAGGCGCCTCCTCTTCCTCCTCCTCCTCTTCCGCGAGCTCTAGCTCGTAGTTTTCAAGCGCATCTACAAAAACAAGCGACAGAAATGTTAATAAACTTGGGTATTCTAAAGGAATGAGCAGCAGTGCGAAGACTTACCAGGCGCGTCACCGTCAAAGTCAAAATCCAGATCTACTGGGATGAACAGGTCATCGAAGCGATCCGGGAAACCAACCTCCCCAGCGCCAAGTTCGACGGAGCCGCCCTCCACATGTTCATCATAAGCGGCAAGGATGTAATCCTTGGTGACTGCGCAAAGCCAAGTTAAATGATATCAGCAAAAGAACGATGCTCGCGCAAATATAAAAAAAAAAAAAAAAAAAAAAAACTTACACAACCCGTCGACTTGGATAACGGGCTCAAGCGCGCTGTCGGCCCAGAGCCTGCTCATGCCGACCCCAACCAGCGCCTCCTCGCAAATTTTCTTCGCGGGGGATGGTTCGGCAGTCAGTTTCTTAACCCATGCGCCAGTTGGGTTCTTGAGGACACCCTCATCCGCAGGCGCAGAAGTGATAGAGCGCATGGTCATACGGATGGGGATCACACCGGCCTTAATGTAAAAAAACCTCTCAGACCAGTCATGAAGGCTCTTGAATGAAACAGTGGAGCACTTCACTTTCTGACTGCGAGGAATAAAAGAGATCCAATTGTCTTGGATCTTGGCCTTATAAAAATATTGAATGCGCCGAGGAGTGGGTTTCTCGCGCTGGGATTTGCACATGAACTCAAAGTGAGTCACGCGCACGAGTCCAAACGGATGGACTTGGGATATGTGAATCCCATAGAACTTCAACAGTGCACCCACAAACCTTGTCATCGGGAGACGAAGGTTGCAGTGGGAGAAAAAGTGGCTATATAGGGATATATAGCCGGCAGGCGGGTCCGCCGCCGTTTGCCCGGACCTAGGCAACATGCAGCCAAACAGGGTGGGAAAGCCCTGAGAGGTGATCAGGTTGTCGAGATCTGCCTGCTTCAATTTGCAGGGGATTTCATTCCACCTTTTGGTGGCCTTGGTCCTCCCTACTTCCTCCGATGTGGTCTCAACAACCTTCTTCCCCTTCCCCTTTTGCTTCAATGTCGACATCACCACAGATTTCACACGGCGTCTTCGAGAGGCAACGGAGGTGATTGAAGGGCTAGACGAGTATGAACTATCAGACATACAACTGTAATAGCCGATAATCGAGGATTCGAATCGATGTAAACACTCAAATCAGAATGTGAAAGCAGAAATTTGAATTTTAGCAACAATGAAGATGAAGATAAAAATTTCCTAAGGGCCTGCTTTTATAGGCCCAGGAGAGAGAAATGAGGCAGCTGATCGGGTTTCACGCGCCCCCACTCGCAGGGGCAACCCAACGAAGGCGCGACACGTGTCCCTAACAGCTGTGTGAGGGGACAAAAAGATGTAACCGACCTGCCACGGAACAGAGACGCGCCCCCACTCGCAGGTACTAACCAATGCGAGTGCGACACGTGTTCAACACAGCTGTGTGAGGGGACGTGAAAGGCAACTGTAGCACCTCGAGCACACGAAACGTCTGACACGTTTACGGCGCACGTCATCACCAACCAACCACGTGTTTGGACCTTTCGTTTTCAACCAAATGGATAGAACTTCGCGCGACGATGGAAACAACCAAGAAAACGACAAAACCCCCTATAAAAGGACAATTCAGTGAGTCTAATATCTATCTTACCACGCTCGCGCAAGATAAGACACACATTAGACTGGGGGGGCTTGAAGAGGTATGTACCCGCCTCAACACCAAGCAAGGCGGGTCAACCCACAAGATAAAGACATTATGAAGGCACAAAGCCAAAACCCAGGCGCATCGCGCATACAAAACATGCTCAGGCATCATATGCTCGCGCATCACATACGCGCGCGGCGCATATCGCATGCTCTTGCACATCACATATGCTCGCGCGTCACATATGCGCGTGGCGCACCAGCGCGCGGCGCATATCACACGCTCGTGCATATCACACCTGCGCATGAAATATCTGCGCGTGAGAATAAAAAGAAGACTTCGCGCATTCTCAGGATGGGCGCATATCACACGTACACATAATCAACCTCGTCCTTATCCAAATCAGGATCAGGGCAACCTTGATTGTGCACGTCAGACACTCTTCTAGAAGGCATCTTTTTAAGGAGTAAGAATATGCTGATGTTGACAGCTGCCAAATGAAAGGTCGACAACTCAGCATGACACATGTGCTACCACATGATTTCAACCAACGAGAAAGCGCCAGGTGTCCCAGAGGACACGTGGCGCAGTGCGATTGGAGGAGGCCAACGAGGCTGAGCCCAGCCAGTGGAAACCCTAGCACTATAAATACAGCATCAACTCCACTTTGATGACATATTCATTCACACTCAATCATTGACAGTTACAAGCAGTGATATCACATTCAATCATATTGAATTATATTCACTCACAGTCAGTTACAGAAAAACACACAGTCACACAATCAAGAGTATTCAGCGATTCAGCAATACTCTTGAGATTTCACTGACTCACACTTTATTATCTTCTCCACAAAGATACTGATTCTCACGCCGGAGGGTTACCCCAAAGAGGACCCCTCTGTCCCTTTCTGAGGGGTAAGTAACGGCGCTGTTCATTTTGTAGGTGGAAGAACACGGATTCAAAGGAACCATCGGTGAAACAGTTTAATCATACCCGAGGAAAGTAGATCTGCTACCAGTGAGTAGATCCACGTTTCTTCATATACCATGATGAAAAAGAAGTCTCTTTAACATGTTACCTAACAGTATCTACATGACCCACCATTCCTAAGCTTCAAACCAACCAAGCCGATTTGTATATTTTCCAAAAAAACTAGTTTCTACTCAACCTGGTTTTGACCAAACCGGATCAGTTACAAGTCTAGAGGTGTACAAAACCGGTTTTAAATCCAAACCGAACCGGTTTGGTCAGCGGCTGGTCAAAACCGGTTTAGAAGCAAGTAAGATCGGCCTGGTCACGTCGGTTCGGGTCGGTTTATAAACCGGTTTTTCTCAAACCGGTTTGGTAGATATTAAGGGGAAGCGGTCATGAAAGTGAGGGTTTTTTTTAACAGCTCTAGAACCCGAACGGGTTTGGAGTTTGGACTCACAAGCCGATAATATCTTTGATGAATCATTGTAAATATAGGCCAGTCCAACAACATCACTTGATGTGGAGGGAGCCTTCCTAAATTAATTCCTAATTCAAAACCCTCATTCCATTTTCTTCATTTCCATCTTCAATCAATGGCCGTGAGCATCTCAAGAAATACGGCAAAGTGGCCTTAGTCGTCCACTGCTCCGTCGAATCCGCCTTGGAGAAACTCCGGTTCAAGCAGCTCGAATCCGTCTTCGATAAAATCGGTCCGAAGGAAGAAATGGATCAGGAAATTATTGGCGGTGCTTTGTAATAAGGCTTTGTTTCCTTTGAGAGTTCCGGTTACGATCGCTCTTACGCCTCCGATTGCTAGGTTTTTAGCCAGGAGAAGGATTATTATGTGATGATGAATTTTTATTTGTTTTTTTTAGGCCAAATGTTTTGGGGCTTTCTTATTATCAACTTATTATATATATATGAAATGGTTATTGGTATAACTTAATATTAAGTAATTCTACATTTCCTCAGAAGCTTGTTTTGTTGAATGACAAATTCATCTAGTGTTTAAGAATTGGGATTGCTAATGTAAGCACCTTAGCATGATTATGCTTATTATGTTTATAATACACCAAGAAATAACTGAGCGATATCAAACTGCTTATTGTAATGTAAACAGCTCGTTTCACCTACAAATAAGTTGACAAGCATGATCCCTCATTTCATTGTAACATTCAGTACCGCTTGTTCTTAAAAAAGCACAATACGCAGATAAGTTGTTAAAACGCATACGTATTTCTTCTTTAATTTTCGGGCCTTATCGGAAAACGTTAAGCACCAGAACGCATTTGTGGGTCAGCTCTTTGCTTATACAACAATTTTTGTTCCTCGAGTGTGAATTTTTTTGAGGATATTTGGTTATGAGTTTGGTTTGTGAATGAAAATAGTTTTTGTATTTCCTGGACCATATATGTTTACTCTTGAGGTCTGGCCGTGTTATTTTCTTCAAGTTGTTGATCTTTGTATGCTTACATGTATAACTATATAGCATATTTGAGGGGTTTTTTTTGTTAAAACCAATTTAAAGATTAGGCTTTTAGAATTAGTAACACAAAAAAAAATATTTGATCTTTAACATATGTTTCTTTTTAATCTTCATATCTAATTTCTTGTGATTTTTAAAACGGCTAACTCAAACTCTCAACATAGAGCATTGTAGAGACATCTTTACATCACTTTTGGTACCACTAATTAATTGATGTGTGGAAGTATTCGCCAATGTTGTTCCGCTAATTAATTGCTTTCAATTAAAACCCTAGAATGAACCTACTGGTGAAGAATTGAAGGTTGAAGAAGAAGAATTGAGTTCATTTCGGTTGTGGTTCTACAAGGCATCGATGGTGGTTGGTTTCATGATTTATGTAGGTGGTGTCCATATATTGCATGTTTGATCATAGCTATGACAAATTGCTTGGGCGAATTATTCGTGAATGGGATGCATGTTACATTATTATTTTGAAATACCGATTGTATCATTGTATTTAAAGTTAAAAAAACTTGATTACATGTGGTAGTGTGCATAGTGTGGTTCATTGCAGTTTGAATTAAACCAAAACTTCGGTTTATAGATTTTTGAAACCTTTTGGTTTCAGCTTTTTGGGTTTCTGATTTTGTTTTGGTATTAGTCCGGTTTCGGCTTTTTCAGTTTTTGCTATTTGAGTTTGAAATCTTTAGCTTTAGGCCAAAAAAAAAATAAATTCAGGTATTAATAATTATGTTAATTATTTAATAATTATATTTTCAGGTGAAGTAGAGTAGACTTTTAACTGAACGTGGTTGAAAGTGCCTAAAAGTTGACTACAGTTTAATAATAATTCTGATGTGTTCTTTGAGCTTGATTCTGATACAAGTGGTGCTAAAACTCGGCACCATTCCTAATGTTTATGGTTTTGAGTATTATAATATTTCATCATTCATTTTGGGGCTAGCAACACTTATTTGCAAAACAAAACAGAGACAAAAGGATCTAAAACAAACAGCACATCATACCATAAATTAACCACATTCTCACAAATGTTATCATTGTCCCTAATCATCCAGCTCCAGCTCCAGCTCCTTTCAAAACTGCTGCAATTTCCTCCGCAATCAGAGCTATACAAAACACTCCCAATTACACCTACCAAATCAACAACAGTTATAATAAGTCGAAACACAACATTAAGATCAAGCACATGAAATCAAAGGCTTGGCTTACTCATGAATGAAAACAGATATGGATGTTGAAACCAATATCAAGAAGTTGGCCTCTGTTGCAACACCAGATCATCAGCAGAGTAGTAATCTGCTATGAGCCGGTACATGTATGATGGATTATGCCCTCCCCTGCAAACAAACAGAATTTAATGAACAATGCAATACTACACACACATACATATATGGAAGAATTTCATATATAGCCCTACAAACTTAGAAGATATCAAATAAACCAAACTCATTAACAGACTTTAATAAATGACCGTTTTACCCTTGTCTAAAAGTTCTAATGTATGCCCATCTTTAACTTCAAAATTTGCTATTTATCCATTTTTAGCTTAATTATTTTCCTTTATAACAAAAACAAACAGAAGTCGGTAAACAGATGCGATGAACCGATGCAATAATATGCTCTAATGCGATAATATAATGCACTAAGCAGATGAAGACAGAGACAGATGTGATTACGGTTGGTTCGACTATCTGGTTCAAGTTAGATTGCTTATCATGCGATTATACCTGTCTCGTTTATCTACCCATTCAAAAAAGAAACGACGATTAACTTCGTCATCAAAATCCAAATAAAAAATACGGTTGAAACAAATATAATGAAAAGGAGGGTAGAATGGTCTTTAAAATAATAATTCATTAAATTTGGGTATATATGATATATTTAATTTTGGTTGGGTATATATGAAACTAAACCTGTAAATATATATAGACAAGTGAGCTTACGTGTCAGTAATAAATAGGCTGACGAGCTTTGGCGGCACATAATCAAAAACAGGGTTAACAACATGAAGAAGCGGGGACCCGGTTCCCGTGCCAAAATCCATGCAATCTGAAAACTCGCCGAAGTCCAGCAACTCAGATGGAGACTTGAGCTCATTCAGCAACACCTCTGGGTTATGAGGATACAAAGGACATAACTGTCATTTGCCCCAAAACAACAATCATTACAAAAACTAGGCTTTCAGCATACCTAAAAAGGTTGTACAAAATCATACTAGTTATGTGCTGGGAGTGTTATTAGTGATATTACCTTGTGAATGCCTGCGAGAACAACAAAAGGGACAGCGTGCCTTTGAGCCGCTAGTGCAACCATATTTAACCCGACTGGAGCTATCACACCGCCATTTGCCATGACAGCATGGGCCCCAACAATCACCTACCATCATAATAACATTCTAAAATGTAACTAAAACAAAAGAAAGCAGTTAAGTTGATGATGCAAGACATACCATGTTCACACGTGAAATCATGGCAAATACAGCAGAATCAGTAATTACTGTTGTCTGCAGTCCTCTAGCAACTAGTTCCTTTGCAAGAGTATGCCCTTGATATCTGTACAACAATAACTCGTTTAATAAGCTTGTAAAAAGAAAAGAAGAATATAATAACATCTCTTAATCAAACCTTGGAGCACCCTCGGCTACAAACACCCTAAATGATCTTTTCTTTTCCTTAGCAGCACAAAGAAATTCAATTACAGTTCCCGAACTGCCTAGCGTTAATATAACCTCACTGCAGATAGATAATTATAATATAAAAATAATGATACATACGACCTACTAGTTAACAAACATGCCTACTTATATAAAGATAATAATAATGAAGCTGGGATGAAAAGAATACTTATGATGAATATGCTCGACAGCCTGCTCAGCTATCAGTTCATGACAGGTGGCAATATCTTGAATAAGCTCATTGACAGCCTCAATCACATTATGCTTTAGCTTCCGACTCCTTGAGTTTTTATCAGTAGCTGCATGTAGAGCATATTAGAATAAGTGATAAAGCAGCATAATAATAAGATTTAAGTTTGTAGAAATATTAGAGAGGCAGTTACATTTAGTCTTGTCTTCAGAATCACCAGCAGAAGATGACGAGTGGTGAAGAGCTGCTGATGCTGATGCTGATGCTGCTGCAGAGTGGGGTGGAATGTCTTCTAGAAGAGTCTGCAAGGAAGGAGGCCTGAGGGTGGTTCTAGCGGCAGCGGCAGCAGCGGCGGCTGATACAAGTGGATGATTGTCTTCTTCATCGTCATCACTCAAGCCTTGTAAGTTCAAGCCGCCAATGGAAGCCGTTGTTAGTGAAACATCTTCCTCTCGGATGATATGTAGCACACGCCTAACAATATTTCCAACAGCAACTTCTGCAATCACAAGTGAAATTGGTGTTTCAACCTTCTTAGGCCATAACAGTAAAAACAACTAAATAATAATAACTAAGTAACTAACCGACGAGATTAGCTTTGGTGAGTTGTTCTCCGATAGCCTTAATGGCATGAATAAGAGCCCCGGCTTGATTAAGATTGGGGAGCCTCTGCTGGGAAATAACGGAGCGCAGAAGCTCAGCCGTGAGTTTGGCAGTGGTCTTTGAGCCCTCAATCTTACGCTTTTCAAGGTTGTTTAAGAAAGCACTAACTAGGGCATGGGTGTCCGGCATGATGATGATTATCCTTTTACTTCAATAAAGATGATTCTTCTGTAAGTTATCCGGTCACAAATAATAAAACTATAATTTCAATCAACAATTAATACTTACCACCGTCGAATACTCAGACGAGACGAGGAGGACGGAGAAGTGGACCACCACCGCTGGTTACTAATCACCACCACCACCGTCGGTCGTCAAAGAAATCAGAAGGTGAAAAAACCGCTTCAATTTTGTTAGGGTTTCAAAAGTAATATGGCAATGTACATGATTGGAAATACTGAAACCCGGGTTTGATAATAATTTTGAAAAAATACACGTTTTTTGGGACGGGTTTAAGATTTTCAGTATATCTAATCACCCGATAACATTGACCTATTTACGATAACATTGACCTATTTATTTAAATTATGTACCCGAATTACCCAACATAACTTTTTTTTATATATATGATATACATTGAAAATTAAAATATTTTAACTGTATTTCATTATATGTTTCCCATTTTTCATTTAGCCATATCAGTTTCGTTAAAAAAAATCCATCAGACCATAACTTTTTGGTTTCCAAATTTTCATATTCAAATTCTAATCCATGAGAGATGTCGCAATTCTGAAATGCTCGTCTTCTCCTTAATCAATTGACGGGACGACAAACTGTCTTAGTATTGAAAGCATTTGTAGCTTTTTTTTTCAATATATGGATTACAGTTTTCAATGTCATTTTGATAACCAAATTAAGATAATATTGCTAACAGGTATACCCGATACCCGGTGGGTAATTACCCGATAAATACCCAACGGGTCTGGGAATACTTAGACCCTTCCCACACACGATCCATTGCCATACCTAGGGCTGTTCAAAACCGGATATCCGAACATTTCGGATAGTGAAAATCACTATCCGAATCCGAATCCAAAGTTTCGGATATCCGAAGTTCGGATATCCGAATCCGAATATCCGGAAAAAAAATACTCACTCCAATATGATATAATATATATATATATAGGTGAGGGTTATTCTAAAAAGAAGTTGTTTCCTAGGAAAACAAGGAATAAATCATAGCTATTGGATCATGTTAATCAATGGTTGAGATTTAAAATTACCAATAACCGACATAGTTTCCTAGAATTATTTTTTCACCATGGTTTGTAATGCCAAATGTCAAAAAATTGTTGGTTCTTACCATTCCTATGAAACTCTTTATTCTTATTTGAACTCTTTTATATATATATATATATATATATATAATTTCTCACTGTGCAGGGAGACATTCAACTTATGGCAGACACGGGTTTGGAAGCTTTTACATTTTCAATATCTTGGTCCAGACTCATCCCAAGTATATTGACTTAATACTCAATCTAATATCTGTTATAACATATATGTAATTCAAATATTCAATTAATACTCACTCTAACAATAAATGATGGTGGCTGAATGGATGTTGGATGGGATGGCGACGGGACGGGATACTGATGGCCGGAGATGGTGGCCGGAGTCGGAGACGGTGTTTTAGAATACCGGATATTAAGTTAGAGAGAATGGGAGAAGCGCAGATTCATGCTATGTGAGATATTGTGATCTAGGGTTTGTGTATAATGTAAATAAAATTAAAAAATATTAAAATTAAAATACCGGATAATTCGGATTTTTTATCCGAAAAATCAGAAAACTACTATCCGAATTTTCGGATATCCGGGATTCGGATATCCGAATTTTCGGATATCCGAATTTTAGGATAGTTCGGATACGGATAGTCGGATAATTCGGATACGGATTCGGATCCGGATCCTAATAAATAGACACGAAAGGGTAGCATATTGCCATAAATATAGCAATGAATAAGCAAGTAGTAAATGAGTTTTTTAAGAAGCGAAAACCCTATTTTGGAGTAATTTTTTACAATTCAGGCGAGCGGGATTGAATGTTATTTCAAAAGTTGCTCTCAATGAAGGAATGAGTAGTTATCTATTTGTCGTTTATGGCCATGCTATTGCCACCATTGTCATGGCACCTTTCGCCATCGTTCTAGACAAGTAATTATTACTTTTGTAACATACACTGGTTTAATATTTAATCTTTATTTATTTTTGTAAGGCCCCGTTACCTGTGTCTCACTTTGGACGTTGGATTTACACATAAACGCAGTTCTAAATATCAGAGTTAATTGAAACTTTCGCGGAAATAATAAAACTTAAATCATTCGTTACAAACATTCATATTTTGTCTTTTAAAACATGACTTAAGTTATAGTATCAAACAACAAGACAAATCTTCATATGTCAGTCTCGTCCAATCTTGCCATGGGTCCCTCTCCTCAAGCTAATTGTTTCAATCTATTCACCTGCGTGCATACTAAAAGTCAGCTACGCTGAGTGAGTTCTAGTTAATACAAGTAACATACAATACGTTCTTATATTACATACTTGACCTTCTTTACTTTCTTTCATACATGCGTAAGTATATACTTTCATTCTTACTTTCATATATACTTTCCTACTTTCGTATTTCATATTTTATCTTTCTTTACATACATACTTATACATTTTAAAGAGCTTTTCGCCTTATAACCTCACAGATATTATTGGGGTCTGCCACCCTTAAAGAGCCTCTCGCCCTCATTCACAGATATTATTAGGGTCTGCCACCCTCCTTCATAGATATTATTAGGGTCAGCCACCCTTTACCGTCAATTCCTTCATATCATACTTTTCTTTTTATTTTTATAAATCTTATATACTTTCTTACATACTCATTAATCTATAACATACATACATCATACATTCAACATATATAAACAATCACATCTTTAAACTATCTCCTAACAGTACACGCAATATTCGAAGATCGTTCATGTACCGTCAAGCATCCATTCATAACCTTCACATATATCATACTAGGCATACACTTACCACTTAAGGTAAGTGTATTAACTAATCATATCGAGTATGCACACAGCCCCGAAAACATAATAAGAAATGGGGTTAGAAACTCACCTGGATCCGGTTACGCTTGGAGCCAATAGTAATCCCTTTCTTTAATTGTGCACGGCTAACTGTTAAATATATATTTGTTAAATAACCGTATAATAATTAATTAAGTCGGTATTTTAGTTAACCAATGTATTTTCTAAGTTGGGCTCGTTTGTTTAGTTTATGATGATGGGCTAGTTTTGTCATAGATAGGATACGAGCTTAACAACTTGTGGACTTAGTTAAGTCAGCCCAACTGTCCATTAAGGCATCTGGGCCTAACTGGGTTCAGGCCCAAACCAAACAGAAACTGGGTGGCTGAGAACTCAAGACAGAGAACCCCTGTTGACCGAGAACCCATGTTTGACCGAATTCTCATGTTTGACCGAGAACTCCTTATTTGACCGAGAACTCAATGGCCAGAACTCAATGGCCGAGAACTCCTCGTCAGATGCTTTCAGCTTAATTTTGGAATCCTTTATCAGCTCAGGTAGCTGTTGATGGTTTTTTTTATCACTAATTTTGATAACATAAGATACTTTTCTTATATATTTTACACTCATTATCCATCCATCATCAAGATCTAACCCGCCCTTGGCATAAAGCTTGAACCTTTAGGTAGCGTTTGGTATGTAGGAATGACAGAGGGAATGGAATGATTCATTACGTGGGAATGAAGAAAGTGGTGTTTGGTTACTCAATGGAATGGAATCATCCATTACACATGGAATTTCATTCCATCAAAACCATTCCTTCCCACCCCCTTCTTTTTTTTTTCATTTCATTCCTCTCTCACCATACTTTCTCAACACCACCACCACCTAACAACAACCACCACCACTATCATCGCCGCCACCACCATAGCCACCGCCACCACCTGACCGTCACCGTCACCGTCACCACCACCACCACCACCTTAGCACCAGCGCTACCACCGCCACCTGACCATAACTGCCACCACCACCATCTAACAACAACCACCACCACTATCATCGCCACCACCACAACCACCCACCTGACCATCACCGTCACCGTCGCCACCACCTTCGTCTCCACCAACACCACCTTACCACCAGCGTTACCACCGCCACCTGACCATAACCGCTGCCACCACTGTCGCCGCCACCCTACCATCGCCATCACTACCAATGCTACTACCCCCCCCCCCCCCCACTACCACAACCACCCCGCCTAACTGCCACCACCATCGTTTTCGTCGCCGGAGCTACCACCACCACTGTCGCTATTTCAGTTTTTTGTTTTTGGTATTTTGGAACAGGAATATTTTTATTATTTCTATTTCATTCCTACAATTTTTTGGATACCAAACAACATAAAGTAATTATTTATTTCATTCCTATAGGTCAACCAAACAAGACAAAGGAATGATAATGATCCATTTCATTCCCTTGTTCATTCCATTTCTTCTCTCATTCCATTCCCTCTTCATTCCATTACTTTCAACCAAACATATCCTTAGGGCTAAAGATGTTCAAAACTAGATCTAGGGTTTCTTTAAACGACCCGTTCATAATCATAAGTTCTTTAAGTCCATTTTAATATCAAGTTTGCTACTTTATGGTTCGTTTAAACCCAATCTACTATAGGGCTTAATTCCATGGCTAACCATCCATAAAAACATAAGCTTCAACGATCAAGAACGTACCTTTGAACGTTTTTAGGTTACGGTTCAACTTGTTTATCAACCTTTATCTTGTATCTAGCTTGTGTAACCAATATCTATCGGTATTCGGCTTGGTTTTGGTCTTGGATCTCTCTCTTTCTCTCACAGCCGATGATGGGAGAGTGTGTGTGTGTTTTGTGGTGTAAGCAAATGTGTAGAATGGGTGGAAATGGAAAGGATTAGGGTTAAAGGGGTATTTATACTCCCTTAAACCGATGGACCTAAGACTCATCTTTGCTTTTTAGTTCATAATTAATTCCATTTAATTAGCCTATTTATGTTCCATATTTATTATTTTATTATTTTTTTACTAACTCAAGTAAACTTTCCCATCGTAATAAGTAATAATATATTAAATGTTATTATTCGAAATTTTGGGATGTTATAATGTTCCCTTATATATTTTACTAATTACAACTTTTGTAACATGAGAATAAGGCCGAAGGTGATCAAGTCAACGTTTGTGAAGCTTATGCTGCTTGCACTACTGGAGTAAGTTGAAAATTTTGTTAATAATTTCAATAAGAAAAACATGTGATAATGGTATGATGTTATGACTTATGTTTAAATAATTAACCTATATTTCTTGTTTGATAGACCAGGTATTGATCGTAATCTTTATTTTCTAGGAACGAAAGCAACAACTGCAACATTTACAATTTCAATGTCCAATGTTCTTCCTACTATAACTTTTGTCATTGCATGCATTTTACGGTACAAAAAAATGTTCACACAAAATCAATATTATTAAAACGCACTATATAATTAGAATGAATTAAGATTTGATTGTTGGTTGACTCACGCTTGAGGTGGTCAACCTAAAGAGTATCCACGACCAAGAGAAAGTAGTTGGAACAATTACAACCGTTACAGGAGCCATGCTTATGACACTGGTTAAAGGCCCGGTTTAAGAGCTATTTTGGGTGAAATGACGATACAACAACAAAAATGTAGTGAACAACGGTGTAGATTTACATCATTCTCTCAAGGGCGCTATTATGATCACAATTGGATGTTTTAGTTGGTCTTGTTTCATGGTTTTGCAAGTAAGAATTTATATATATGATAGATATGATAATCAAATATTGCTAACAATGTTCTTTTTCATTATATAGGCAATTACACTAAAGTCTTATCCCGTTGAGTTGTCATTAACCGCTTGGATTTTTTTCTTGGGCACAGTTGAGGGAGCAATAGTAGCATTAGTGATGGAGAGAGGTAACTCGGCAGTTTGGGCTATAAAGTGGGACACCACACTAGCTTCTAGCGACAATATACAGTGTAAAATTGAATCTTTATAGGGGATGAATTAAATAAAAACCAATAAGATACTCGAAAACTCATGAAAACCACTTTTAAACGATAATTTTTAAAGTTTTTATTAATTTTTGCCAAAATAAAAAAAATTACATGTAGCTCGTGAAGATACATATAGGTAACTTGCAATATACATATATTACCTCGTATCAGATCCATATATGTAATTTTACGAGCTACATACAGCAAACTAAATTTTAAAATTTTTTTAAGGTTTTTTTTGGCAAATATTAATAATATACAAAAAATTAAATGATAAAAAATAAAAAAACTTATTGTTTAAAAGTGGTTGTCACAAGCTTTCAAGTTAAATATGGTTTTCATTGAAACTCTCCCCTATCTAGTATCTAGTATCAAGAATAAAACAAACTACTATTAAATATACATTTTGGGCATTTGGCACATTTAACTAGTATAAACTACCAAGTAGGCAATATGGTATATGTAAACTGGTAACTGATACGGCCACATATCTTGGTCAAATCGGTTATTAAAATAGGGGATAGCGGGTTAATTAATTTAGTATCGGTTATTATTCTATTAATAAATGGTAGCTAAAGTTTAGGGCAAATTATTATTCTACTAATGTTTATTTATATATTTTGTTATAGTGAGGATGATGTCAATTTTTATTATTATCTAAGTACTGGGTATTCTAACCTTGTATCGAAGACTTCCCATCTCGAATTGGGTTATTGTGTTACAATAATTGAATCTTTTGTTTTTGAGTCTAGATTCTAGACTCTATCATTTGGTTCCATTGCCATAAAAAAACATTTAAAGGAAGTATGGTGCAAACCGAGGGTAGTGTGGTAGCAGTCTTACGTCTGATCAAATCGCCACTCAATTGGCGGTCATCGCCGCCAAGCTCGACACCATACTCTCACGATTGTGGAGTGATGATGCAGAGATCAAGTCCCAAGTGATAAGGGATGGTAGCTATTGTGACAAACGGATAAGGGTCGGAAGAACATGGGGATAGAGGATAATTTAATGTTCTACAAAAGAGGCGAGATGGTCAACTCTTATAGCCAGAAAAATCATCATCGGATTTTGGAAATTAAATATAATGAACCTAATGCCATGAATCTGGTCCTTGAATCCGAGTCCAAAGTTGGCCATACAAAGCCCAACAGTACCCTAGTAGCAACACCTGCCTTCAAACATAACTTATTGGTTGTTACTCAGTCATCGCAATCCACTCCTAAAATCCTTCCACGCATATTTGATTATGTGAATCACGTACGATTCCTAACATGCAAACTATTGGAATCAGGGGAAGGGGAAAAGAATAGCGACTTTGAACAACTAAGTGTAGTTACAAGGGACACACATGAATAGAAGGAAATCTCTTAAATCAAACGGTCATCAAGGTGGGAGCGTAGATGCAAAAGACAAGGAAATCGTATGGCCTTCATAAGCTGCTCTAGATTACAGATGTATCTATGAAGCGGGTCAGCCTATAATTGAATGGTTGATTGCTAGGCACAACTATTGGATTTTCGACTTGAGGACGAGTCGTTTGTACGGCTGGGATGTATTGATACAGTCCCATATCTTGGTCAAATCAGTTGTTAAAAGAGGGGATAGTGGGTTAATTAATTTAGGATCGGTTATTATTCTATTAATAAATGGTAGCTAAAGTTTAGGGCAAGTTATTATTCTACTAGTGTTTATTTATATCTTTTGTTATAGTGAGGATGATGTCAATGTTTGTTATTATTATCAAGTATTAGGTTTTCTTTAACCTTGTATCGGAGACTTTACACAGTTTGTTTCTTATGAGATGTCAATTGAAGGTGTTTATTGGTTTAAGATCTTGAGATTAAGATGAAGGTTTTTGCTTGTGAGATTCTTAGTTGGGTTTATTGATTTTAATTATGTGGCTTAAGTGACAAGACTTACTTTGTTTTTTCTCCTGATTGAATCGTGCACACCAGGTGTTTGATGAAATGTCCAAATGATATTTTGAATCAGAATATGTTTTGAAAGAAACCCGGACTAAAAATTAGGTTTTTAGGTTCATTTAGGTAGAATCAAAATAATTACCACTAAAGTTTTTTTCATGATAATCACTCACTCAAACTTCTTCTTTATTTGGAGACTTTTAGTAATTCTTGTCTTGAGACATAATTATCTTTGCAGTGTAGTTGTTGAAGTTTTGAAGGCGGATAGTCTCCAAAAGCTTTGATTTGGAATGGCATGGTACACCGATCGAAAGTGGATGTATGAAAGGATTGATAGTGACGGATTTCTTAATTCTGAATATTGTGACAATGTGGATTTGTTTTTGGACTTCGCTTTTTCTAATGGTGTTGTTGATACGAGGGTGAATATGCATGGTGAGACCATACGTGATATAAAATGTCCTTGTTATAAATGCCAAAATATAAGTTATAGAGACAAAGTCACTGTTCAAAAACACTTGTATAAGGAAGGTTTCATGCTTCGCTATGAAACATGGAGTGAACATGGTGGAAATACCATGCGTGACGTTGGGCAATCTTCTACGGACATGGAATTTGATGATAATGATGACGGATACAAACGCATGGTGTTGGATAGCATGCGTGCTTGTGGTTATACTTAAAGTACTTTGGAAGGAAATACACCGAATCCAGAAGCAAAAAAATTCTATGACATGTTACAAGCCGCTGATGAACCTTTATGGGTAGGGGAGAAGGCTACGAATTGTTCCAAGTTACAAGCTGCCACAAGTTTCTTGACATGGAAGTCACTATTTAATGTGTCAACTGCAGCTTACAACTATAACATTTCCATGGTTAATGCATTGCTGCCTGAGGATAATAAGCTCCCGAAAAGCTTTTACGATACCAAGAAGAGTTTAGAAAAGTTAAGTCTTTCTTATGAAAAAATTGATGTTTGCAAAAACCATTGCATGTTATTCTATAAGCAAGACAAGACATTGAAACAATGTAAATACTGCAAGGAATCTCGTTATAAGAGTGGCAAGAATATCATCATCATCATACTCAGTATATCCCACCAATAGCAATGCTATGGTAGGGTCTGAGGAGAGTAAGATGTAGACAACCTTACCTCTATCCCATAGGGATAGAGAGGCTGCTTCCGGTGAGACCCCCGGCTTGATAGTAGTTTTGCATCAAGCCTTGGACATAAGGCACATAGCACTCAATCATCGGGACACCGGCTGATTGGTGCATGTGCCCTTGTCTTTCGGCTATCAACGCCACCACATGATGCCTGATTAACCTTCCGCCACTTTTAATGTTATTTTCATGAGATTAGTAAAATAACGTCAAAATTAGTGCAATTTTACTTTTGCCCACCCGAGGGTTCACACATATATACATTATATGCGCGCACCGCAAGCAGGGCGTATAAGAGTGGCAAGAATAAGGTACCTAATTTGGTGATGTCTTACATGCCAATTGGTCATAGACTTAAGAGGTTGTATATGTCTGAAAAAACAGCCAAAGATATGACTTGGCACCATAACCACCACACAAAGAAAGGTAGCATGGCACATCCAAGTGACAGCATGGCTTGGAAACATTTTGACTCGGAGAATCCTGAATTTGCAAAAGAGATTCGAAATGTTCGTCTTGGATTATGCACCGATGGATAAGAATGGATTTCGAAAATCAACAAGATCAGTATTGGGACCTCCACTTGAGTTAACTGGTTGGGAAGTATTTGAAGAAGTCTCTAACATCCCAGTTGTCTATGAAGGTGTAACATGTAACCCAAAACATAGAGATCCAGAATTTGGCAAAACCCATAATTGGGTAAAGAAAAGCATTTTTTGGGAGCTTGAATATTGGCCCATGTTGTTAATCAGGCACAACCTTGATGTAATGCATATTGAGAAAAATGTCTTTGAGAATATATTTCAATTGGTGATGGATACTTCTAAAACAAAAGATAATGTTATGGCAAGGAAGGATGTGGAACAATTTTGCAATCGACCATCATTACATCTTTCACGTGGGAGCAATAATAAACTCTTAAAACCAAAAGCAGCATACACTTTAACCAAAGAGGAGGTAAATCATGTTTGTAAATGGTTGAAACAAGTAAAGTTTCCTGATGGTTATGCATCAAATATAGGGGGATGCGTGAACGCTACACAAGGATCCTTCTACAACTTTAAAAGCCATGATTGTCATGTCTTCATGCGACGATTGTTGCCTATCGCCTTACGAGGGATGCTACCAAAACAAATATGGGAGTCGATAGTAGAGCTGTGCACATTTTTTCGTTTAACATGTTCAAGGGTTCTACACACCGAAGATTTACGTGAATTGAAGAAAAGTGTTGTGGTAACTATTTGCAAGTTAGAAAAAATCTTTCCACCTGGGTTCTTCGACTCAATGGAACACCTTGTTATACATTTGGCCAATGAAGCTATTATTGGTGGTCCGACGCAGTTTAGGTGGATGTATCCATTTGAGAGGTAATGTTTTAACTTAACAAAGTATCATTTTTACATATTAAATCTTAGATAATTGCTAACACTTTTCACCCCATTTTCTAGGAAATTGGGTCGATTAAAAAGAATGATTAGAAACAAAGGGAAGGTTGAAGGTTCCATTGTTCAGTCTAATCTCGTGGATGAACTTTCTAACTATTGCTCTTTGTATCTTGAGCCGACAATTCGTGAACCACACAATTTTGCCCCTAACATTCCTTGTTTTTCGAGTATTGATCCTCGGTTAAGTATATTTAAATATCCTTCTCGAAGATTATTTGAAAAGGGTGGAGAGGACAAAGTTCTTTCAGATAAAGATAGAGACACGTCTCATACTTATATATTGCTTAACTGTCACGAGCTTCTCGAGTCCGTTTGGTTATTTGATAAAGAGTTAAGAGATTCTTTCCCGAGCTATGACGAAGCAACCCTTGATAAAATGAAAGATAAGGAGTTTGCTAAGTGGTTGCTGATCCATGTAAGCATTTTAACACATCTTTGTTGTCTTAATATTTTAGCATAACAAAAATAATAACACACTTCTATGAATGTAGGTTATGAATGTTCCAAATAAAGAACATTTAAGAGACCTAGCCCAAGGGCCTCTTACTTATGTGAAGTCACACAAGGGTTATTTTGTCAATGGTTACAAGTTTCACACACAGACAACTTATGATGGCCAAGTCACACAAAATAGTGGTGTATGTGTCAAAGGGGCTACATACAACGAACATGAAATTGACTACTATGGATTACTAGATGAGATCTTAGAGTTGGAATATCATAGCACCATAGGGCGTTGCGTGGTTGTTTTGTTCAGATGTACTTGGTTTGATCCTGTGAGAGGGGTAAGGGTAGACCCCAAAACTCATATGGTTGATGTTAAACCCACAGCTACAGGATGCATTGACGATCCCTTTATCTTAGCATCGCAAGCGCAACAAGTGTATTATACATCATATCCTTCAAAAGCAAAGGAACTAAAAGGATGGTTAGCAGTTGTAAAGACGACCCCAAGGGGAGTTTACGAACTCGCACAAGATGTTAGTGAAGTGGATAATGTTGGTAATGCGGATGAGGAGAATTTCTTTCAAGAGAATGAACGGATAGAATGCACGGTAACGGATGATCTTCTCCCCATTTCTTTTGTACATGAGGATGGAATATTAGAAGAAGTAGAAAACATGGATAATGATGAAGAAGTTGACGTCGAAGCCACCCATTTAGCTTATGAGGATTTTGATGATAACGACGAAGAAGTTGATTTTAATGATGAAGATTCTGAAGACGAAGATTTTGATGATGGAAATTTTAATGAAAATTTGTAATAACCAGACACTACAAAAAAATTGGCCTACGGCAACCTTTATTTCACAAAAAAAGCTGCATTAGCTAAAGTTGCATTAGACCTAATGCAACCTTTTTGTTAGATAATGCAACTGTTTCTTTCAATTGCAACCCTTTAAAAGTGTTGCATTTGAAAGAAACAGTTGCGTTATCTAACAAAAAAGTTGCACTAGATCTGATGCAACTTCACCTAATGCAGCTTTTTTTATGAAATAAAGGTTGCCTTAGGCCAATTTTTTTGTACCTTCTTGTTTTGAGATTATAGTTTTAGCTGAACATATGTTCAAATTGATTATACTTTTGATGGATCTGGCCAATTGCAGTTTTAGTTTCGTTAGTAATTTAGGTTCAGTTTGCTTTTTTGTGTTTAGTTTCACTAATTTTGCTGTATGTTCTCCGATAATTGCTTGTTGTATGTTCGTGTAAAAGGTATGCTGACAAAATGCAGCATTAATACTTTGCCCTTTTGACCAGATTTGTGCATAGCAGATTTGTGAAAAGCAGTTTAGGCTCAAATTCAGACCAAAGTGCCCCTGCACATGTTTGACCCATGTTTACCATGTTTCAGTTCATAAATATTTGGTATGACTATAAAAAATATAATGTTTATATAATATCTAATGTTGTGAGAGTTAAACGAGCCTAGTTAGTTATACGAGTCGAGCTCTGTGAAAGTTAAACGAGGCTAGGATTGGGAAGTTGCTGGAGGATCTTGATGTGTTGGCGGGAACTATTTTGGTTTGGGTTCAATTCAGTTTTTTTTTTTTTGAGTTTTTGGTTTGGGTTAGGTTCAGTTTCGGTTTTGATTTGGGTTAGGTTTCGGGTTTTTGGTTTTGCATATTTACCCATGTTTCAGTTCATAAATATTTGGTATAACTATAAAAAATATAATGTTTATATAATATCTAATGTTGTGAGAGTTAAACGAGCCTAGTTAGTTATACGAGTCGAGCTCTGTGAAAGTTAAACGAGGTTAGGATTGGGAAGTTGCTGGAGGATCTTGATGTGTTGGCGGGAACTATTTCGGTTTGGGTTCAATTCAGGTTTTTTTTTAATTTGGGTTAGGTTTCGGGTTTTTGGTTCCGCATATTTACCCATGTTCCAGTTCATAAACGAGTCGAGTAACTAACTATTGGAGTGACTTTGGGCCATTGTTAGAAACAAAACTAGAGTTATTCTTGGAACGAGCTTTTGTATGCGGTTTTTCTTAACGCAAATATTCCCTTTCTGGGAATTCAACGACCACCACTAACGCCACCTGTTCATTGCCGGTGGACAGTAAGTTCATATATAAAATAAACTCGAATTTCCATATAAGCTTATTTTATTTTAAATTGCTAGTTGATGTACTACACATAAGCAAAAAATAAAATAAAACCTATTTAGGAGAATTCACTAGTAAAAGCTAGCTGAATCATACACAGCTCACAGCTGTTATTTTAAGACTTACAAGCTAAAATAAGACTTACATGGTAAATAATTGAACTATCAAAAAACCATAGGGTAAATAATAAAACTTACAGGGTAAACACTACAATTCTCCTGGTTATTTTAAAGTTTATGTTAAAAACACGACCTCTTTGGTATTAACGCATCTGCTCCTCTGTCACCAATTCTCCTGGTTTTTGAATCATAAATCGATGTCGTATCGCTTTTGAATTAATCGTCTGGTTCGTTTTCTCGTCACTCATGATTGTGAACGATATTGTTAGTATTCGCTTTTGAATTCATAGGTTTTTGAATCGATCGTCTTAACGATTAGGTTATATTGTTAGTATTAACGCTTGCTGGTATCGATGATGATTGACCTAAATTAACTATCCGATTGGAGTGTAGTTATATTGTTAGTTCAATTTAGGTTTTGATAGATCCAGAATTGATGTTATTGAATTTTGATTTTAGGTACAATTAGGTTTATCCTAGGGTTTTAGAGATGAATCTAGTGTTTCAGTGATTGTTCGAATAAAATATTCAATGATGTTAATGTCACATTTAGATGTTATTCTTCAAATCATGTGGCACAATAATATATTGAATCTCTAATTTGTTTGAGCAGTAAAGAATTGGTTTATATTTATTTAATAGATACATGAAATATCTATGATATATTTTTTTTAGTTATCATGGCACGCACTATGGGTTGAGGTAGTGTTCAATCTGGTGGTCTAGGTGTCGGGCGGTCTGGTGGTGTTGGGCGGTCTGGTTGTGGTGGTCGAGGTAGTAGTCAATGTAGTGGCCTACGTAGTGTTCGAGGTATTGGGCGAGGTGGTGATCAAGCTGGTGATGGAGGTATTGGGCAAAGTAGTGGTATAGGTAGTTGTGATAACACTAGACCACAGTCGGATGCATATCATGATCCCTTCGTGCCTTCTCCCAGTGATGATGATGATGATGAGTCTACTGTTCATGTTGCTAGGTGGGGACATGCTTCCCAAATTCAAGTACCAGAACCAATTAACCGAGCATGGATTTGGATCGAAGATGGACAGTAAGTTCATATATATATATATATATATATATATATTTCCATATATGTCTCAATCGCCTGTATTAATTCCTATATTTCCTCATTTGTTTTGATGTGTTTAAAATGGTATTAGCTGCATTTTTAGGATTGCAAACTTGATAGTTTTTAATTTCATTTGCCTTTGTAGTTGATTGTTGATCTGATGTGTACTGTTACTGCACACGAATATATGACTTGTTTCCAGCCAACTTACAACTTACCATGCTTATTTTATTGTAAATTGCTAGTTAATGAACTACACATCAGATGCCACATAAGCAAAATATAAAATAAAACTTATTTAGGTGCAGATAAAAATGAATCAGCAGGTAAATTCAAATTGCTTATTTTATTGTAAATTGCTATCAGATGCTTATTTATTTGTAAATTATCTTTATGTGCGGATAAAAAAAATTATATGAAAATTTTCTTTCCAAGGTAACAAAACATGTTGTCTCGGGTACTTACTTCAAGATACTCATCTAATCCGCATTTAACTTATATGTGTTATATTATATTCTTCAGTGCCATTATAAAATGATGTTGGTAGCTTAGGGCTTACTTCAAGTTTTTTTCCTCTTCAAGGTGGAAGGTGATTTTATATGTGTATCATCTGTTATGCCCTTATGTGATAGAATTTGACTTCTCAACTTGTATGCTAATTACATTTATGCTAATGATTGCTCATAGCCTCCTTTAATTTGTAGATTTAGTAATCAGGAGACTTCTACCAGGATTATTGGATTAAATATAAAGCATATGTGGTCCAGTCCATGAGACAGCTGGAGAGATGTTTCTTACGATGACAGGACGCGGTTGTTTGAGCGTTTTAAGGTGTGTATACATAGAAATTTTTTTTTTTAATATATTTTGTATACCGGTCTGGTTTAGAAACTTTTGAGGTGGAAATCTTGTACATTCTTTGATGGTTAAGAGAGGTTAAAAAGATAATCAAGAATTCCTGGTTTACATTTTTAATAATTTTTTACTACATATTAAATAACATTACTAAGTATAATATTACAATAAAAGCTACCCAATGGGACCAATAAACATATAATTACCTTTCTTCCCCTGACCAGTTCGTATGTATTTTGGGGTTCGGGTCAGTTTCAGGTGGAATCTGCAAACTTGTTTAGCTAACTAGTTGTGTTTGGGCCAAGCGCAGCGGTTTGCGGGTTGACCTGTTTAACCCCATTTTTATTTAATATTTTTAAAAATATATTTTATTTAGAATATATGCATGTGGTGTTAGGGTTCATGTTTAACACCCCTAAAAACAACCCTAACCTTATTGGACCATTTTGTATACTTATTAAAAGTTTTTTTTTTCATAGTGTTATTTTCAGTGGGAGGAGAAATGGAGTCCAGAAATTTCGGGATATTGGGAGAAGTGCATAGCGGGTAAATTTCCCGATTTGTTGAGTAGGGTACGAAAGAAGGCCACAGAAACGGCGAGAAAACAAGGTTTTGTAGTTGGAGATGATTTGACCATTCTTGAAGACTTTAAACCATCTTGGATAAGAAGTGGGATATGGAAAAAAATGATTGCAAATTGGAATACACCAAAATGGAAGGAAAAGTCCAAAAGAAATAGTTCTAATAAAAATAAATCAACTCCCGTGAAGCATACACTAGGATCTCAAAGCTATATGACATTAAAAAGAAAAGGGGTAAAGTATAACTCTCATTTTTATTTATGACTTTTCTGCTTACAGTTCCTAAGATACCTGAATGCCATTTGGATATTAGTTGCATGCAAGTAGTAGATTGATTAAATTGAAATTGAAATTAAAAATTTAATGTTAGATGCTAGCTTGTTTATTAAATGAAATTTTAATGTTAGATGCTAGTTTGATTATTAATTGGCTCTAGTGTTTAGTCAGCTGTAGATGTTCGTGGGAATATAGCTAGAATACATTTGGCATTTTGTATCTTATTGATAATGAGTTATGGTATCAATTTTAGTATGTTTCTAGATGGCTAGGAATGGGTGTATGTAACTTTAGTCATGATTTTAGTTAAAATGATTGATTTAATTTGCTGCAATGGAAACTATATACGTATAGTAACTTCTCAAGATCCAATGTGTTTCTATGTCTGATCATTATAGCTTCCTATAACTTCTTAGACCTTAAATGAGACCCCTCTATTTCTCACATAATTGGCACTAGTCCCTGTCCCTCTTAATTGCATACACATACTGAAATTTAGTATATTTTTTTGGGCAATATTTGTTTAAGAACCTGATCCAATTTAGCATGTTATAAAATGATTGAACTCAAAACTGATATGAAATATATGTTTATAATTTCTGATTGAACTTATTTGAAGCTGAATTTAAGGAGTTTTATTTGATAATTGCACCTTTGTAGGAAACGAAACTTGGGCGTGAGTTGACAACACATGAGATGTGGACGCAATCGCATTGTAGGAAAGGAAGTAGGCATTTGGATAAAGATTTAAGCAGTTTGCTAGTTTCGGAGGATGATTCGGAAGGAAGTTTTGAAGAATAAAATTTGAATTGGGTTGATGATAGGGCAGAGGAGACATGGGTAAGTTGACTAGTTAGTAAAATCCAAACAAATTTCAAAAGATAAAAACAGTGAAATTCGAATAATGTTATTATGTGGATTTAATAATAGGTTAATTACAAAGGATATGTTGAGAAGTATGGGGAGAAGCGTAGTGAACATCCCAAATTTGACCAAGACTTGTGGTCACGAGCTGCTGGGGGCGTGAAGAGAGGAAAACTGTATGGGTTAAGCAATGTTAGTGGCACGCGTGTGCATGTCAGACAAGACCCCGAGGTATGTTAACATAATTCATTTTTTGAAAAAAAGAAACTTGAAATAGGTTTACAGTTTGGTCTGAAGTCAAGGAGAGGGCTGTATAAATAAAAAATAAATAAAAAACAAAAATAAAATAATAAGTTAAGCATTTGGAGGCTTGGAAATTAAATTGTCAAAAACTTGGAACATTATAATATGTGTTTCGGGTTACTAACGGGCTATTATATGTGGGACAAGGGTACATGGAACATAATCCAAAGGAATATGCAGTTTAGCCGTTTATAACCTGTTTATGTCAGCACGTTTATAGTTTGTTTATAAGTCGCCGGCCCGTTTACAACTCGTTTATAACCTGTTTATGTCAGCACGTTTATGGTTTGATTATAAGTCATCAGCCTGTTTACAAGTTGTTTATAACCTATTTATTACAGCCCCATTATAATTTGATTATAAGTCATCGGTCGTTTATAACTTGTTTATTTCTTACCCGTTATCACTTGTTTTGTAGATTGAAAAGTTGAACTTGGTTATCAAGGAGCTCGTTAAGGAAAAAGAAGACGAGAAAGAAAGGTTAAATGGTATAATTGCGGAGTTGGTGGCTGAAAAGGAAAAAGATAAAGCGGAGAAAGATGCAATGCTTGATAGGATGACAAACATTGAGGCAATGTTAAAATCTATAGTTCAATAGGCAATTCTCAGTTTTTTTTAAGTTAGATATTTGAATGTTTGGATATCTTGAATCTATGTTTAAAATAGTTTATTTTAGAATGTTTGATAATTTGGGCTATTTTTTAACGCTATTCATTATTTTTTTACAAAACTACTTGACAAACAAACTTGTTCCAATACAAAACAAGTGGTTAGAAAAATGGTTGCAACAAAAAAATGATTCGGTAGCAAAATCCAATAGCAACAATGCGGTAGCAAAATTTGGTAGCAAAAATGCGGTTGCAAAATTTGGTAGCAACAATGCGGTAGCAAAATTGGGTTGCAAAGATGCGGTTGCAAAATTTGGTAGCAACAGTCAGGTCGCAACTATCAGTTGCAATATTTACTACCTTTCATGTGGTCTCAAATATCCGGTCGCAAAAGCATCAGCCGTCGCAAATTGGTGGCAATAGGGCAACTGCGACCAGCCTTTTTCCTACCACGTTTTTCGTTGCAAAGTGGTCGCAACAAAGCAGTTGCTACCGTTTTGTGACCAAAATATTCGTCGCAATAGCTCTGTTTTCTAGTAGTGAAAGAAAATCATGGAAAAGATGTAGTATAGATACAAAATAAGCTACCAATAAGCTATCAAGTTTAAGGTAAGAGAAAATGAACATTTCTAATATAGGTTTATTGATCACATGTAATTAATCTACTTATGTAACTATGATATTGAACTCACTTTATAGAAGATATCAATAAAAAAATGATGTATACAACTGTGCTTGAAACGTGTCATGCCTTACCAAGTTCTCTATGGCACAATTCCTTCTTCTTTCCAATATATATGTGGAAGCCCTGTAGTCAGAAGTAGTAGCTAGAAAGGTATTGAAGGAAGAAGAATGTAATAAGGTTAAGTATATATCTATAAAAAAAGGCAAATAATATATAAGAAAATTACAGAAATAGGATTTCTAAAATGTAGGAAGACGGACCCATAGACAGAGAAACATTATCAAAGAGCAGCGGATTACTTTTATTGTGCATCCCTTTTTGAATCCTTTTTAATTGCCCCATTACATAGCGGTAATTAGACAAATTTTCACAATAAACACTTGAGTTTATCAATCAAAATGATATTATTCATGTTTTCCAAAAAGAGCTTAAGAATGTATATCTAGTCAATAAATTTGATGAAGTCATATGATTTGCTTAAAAGCATTCACATCCCATCTTATATCTTTAAATCCAAAATTACACTAAAAATCACCATATGTTTTCTCTCATTTCAATTAAATAATACTATTTTTTATACCTTTATCATTACCATTTCTATTTCCTTCACTCACAACCACTTTCAAAATATATTAAAAAGATATGCGGTATGAACAATAATTTTTCAAATATACTGAAAAACCAATACGTTTTGTAAAATATACAAATTCTTCACTCACAACACCCTAGATAACTCTCTAAATTATAAAAACACTCCTCACATAAAATAGGGGGTTGGATGAGAATGCTCTAAATTCTCCATGACTCCATACATTCGGTTATTTGTTTATTTCTTTATTGAAATGTCAAGTATTTTGGTTATTCTTTTAACTTGAATCCAAAACACGTTTGTGCTTATTTGTTTATTTGGGTATTTTTGCATTTAGGTTTATTTGGTGATGAATGGGAGCAATTAGGTTTGGATGCAAGTAAGAGGATATGGGATTGCATGTAGCAGTTTTTATAGGTTGACGTTTTCTTTTCGTGCTTATATTGACTAAACATATCTCGCTAATTGTGATCAAGTCATTGTCTCCATCTAAACTCACGGTTTTTTTTATCATCTTCTTGGTAGGGGGCTATTAGCGTGAGTTGTCATATGCCAAGAATCTTGTCTTTACCAACTTGTTCATTGTTGTCTTTACGGTCCTTATTCATCTTCTTTGTTATAGCTTTAAATCTTGTATTGTTGAAGTTCTAGAGTTGTTTTAGTCCTGGCTATGTTGATCAAGAATATTTGTATTGTTTGTGTATTTTCTCTTTGTCTTGTTAACGATATTGTAGGTCTATATACTAGATTTCGTCTTCAGGGTCGATAATAAAGTTTCTGGGTTGGGTATTTTGACGTTCTTATGGTAATTTCATGATTGTTGACATTTTCTTATGTCAATGCAATGCTTCACCAACAAATTAATACTTCTTCATGCATATGTTAAAAATACCTCATTATTATATATAATAAGAGAAAAGTTTGGCGCCGCTGGACTATGATTGGTCCGTTTGGCGGCGCCTGATTGGGTCAAGTATTATATATATTTTTTTGTTTTTCACTTTTTGTTTTTTATTTTAAATTTGATGATTAAACGGTTATTTGCGTCGACTCACCACCACAACACTTGGAACAGACAACGCGTTGGACTTACCAACGACTGGATTTTACGGACATTTTTGTTTTAGTTCCAGGACCATAAAGAAAGTAACCAAAACCGACCAAATTGATGTCGACTCACCGCCGTAACGTCGAGACCGACAGCGCTCGAGTTTTACTGGGGTTTTATCAACCGAATAAACGTCATTTTAGATATTTTATTTTTTATACGTTAATTTATCGAACCTTTTTTATGGGGGTTTTAACGCTTAGGTTTTGCTAACATTGTTTATACGGTACCGTAACAAACGTAACTAAAATCGACCAAATTCATGTTGACTCACCGCCACAACGCTGAGTACCGACAATGCTCGGTTTTACCAACTTTCAGGTTTTAATGGCCAAATAAACGTCGTTTTAGATATTTTATTTGTTTTAACGCTATTTTATTTTATTTGCGTCTTAGGATTTAGGGTAACGTGACAAGTATAAGCATATCTAACCAGTCCCGACGCAACGCGCTGGGTAATTTACTAGTTACTAACAAAAGATAAGCATGCCATGTACGTGTTTCATTCATTATAGCTCCCATGCTCACAAAAATATAATCATTCATATTCATTACCAAAGTTTCAAACGGTGGGGAATCTTGGAAGTCGAATGCTCCCGCTCACGGGCTGCAATGGTGTCGGTCCCATTTGTATATCAAACTAACGTCTTAGCTAAAAGAAAAATGCCGAATCTAAACCAGAATACATAATTAAAAACATTGACTTGCTACTTTTTTTTGTTCTTTTATGCTACATATATCTAATATTTTTTATGTATGCATATAAGTATAATACATTGTTGGTTTTCCCCTTTGTAAGTAGCATCCTCATGACTATGGATGAGCAAATTAAGTACTTGTATCGATTGGTACCGGTACCGGTACGGTATCCCTCCCTCTGAAGCGAGTTTCATTCTTAATTACCCTAGACACATAGGCTGACTTCATTGTCAGAAATGGTTCCTTGAGACCCTTGAGCTCGCAACACAAAACAACTACTTTGGCTAGGATAACCCGATTACTAGTTAGGTCCAAGCCATAACTCTCATCAGATCTTGGAAACATGGCTTTTGGATACAATTACCACAATTATTTTACTTGCTGACATTACAAGGTACATTGTTGTATTCAAATGCTTAAAAGTTAAAACCTCTTATTTATAGAAAAAAAATTATAGCATAATTATGATGTTCGGTTTAAACCAACCTATGTCCACTGACTGAAACTAGGGTATATATTATTTCCATGTCTCTTACTCTTGTGTGGAATTACAAGTATAAGGATTACTTTATAGAGACTAATTAGAGTTTATAGACTAGAGAATATGAAAACTAGAGCGAGCTTAATCAAAAAAGAATAAGGGTGTTACGTGCCTTGATTTACATCCATGCACTTCCATAGTAGTGGGGAACATGGATCAATCAGTAACTATTATTATTATTATTATTATTATTATTATTATGTTTTTAATTATTATTAGATAGTGGTGTTAATAGTGGTGATGGTAGTTATTTCCTTAAGGCTTTAAAAAGCCATGCATGTTTAACTTTTGAAGTATGAATGAAAATATTAAGGTTTGATTAACCAAGTCTCTTCCAAAAGACTCTAGTTTCTATCTGGTTTCCGTCTATTTTCTTTGTACCATTTGATTAACGAACACGGTTCGTAACAATAGGATTTGGAATTTGTTGTCTAATATTATTATTCTGAATCCAAAATTTAGTTGAATTAAGTCAGCATTTGACTTAAAATAGTTACTTTATAAAATCAATAACAACCATTAATCATGATTATTATAGGCCCAAAAGAATAAGAATAATTGGGTAACTGACTGCAGGGGTAGCTAGGTAATTTTACATTTATCTTGGCAATAACTTTTATTACCTATATGGTCACATTTGATACGTGGATCTTTGATCGTGTATATGCTTTTACTCGCCTAAACACTCTATACGAGAATATTAATACGTGCACGGGTCTATATGTGAATAACAATGCATACATGAACCTGTATGTGATATGGTGTCGTGTATTATCGCATTGGTTTTAGACATTATTGATGAAAAAAGAGTCGTGTATTCTCATTATTATATTAAACCGTATAAATAAAGAAACAAACTTCAATCCGGTTACCGTTTTGATGATTTTGCATCGTCAATGATGAACTGGATGGCAAGATTCTCATAATACAATTGGGCTTAAAACGCCATTCGAAAACCTCCTTAGGTTGGCTGAAAAACAAGAGCTTGATGTGTTTGTATAGAGATTCCTTTTCTTTTGTAATGTGATGGTGTTTTTGGTTTGTTGTCGGGTGACCTCTAGTTAGCAACAAAAAACAGAGGGAGGTAGGAGTGGTGGGTTGCTATACATCATCATCATCATCGTACTCAGTATATCCCACCAATAGCAATGCTATGGTAGGGTCTGAGGAGGGTAAGATGTAGACAGCCTTACCTCTATCCCTAGAGAGGCTGCTTCCGGTGGGTTGCTATACGTGTTTATATAATTATATGTATAAGGTTTAAATAACCTTTTTATAAAAACATTGAAAGAATTAAAAAAATTTGAATCTATTGAGGTGAATTGCTCATTGTAATAATGAGAGGTTAAATACATCAAAATAGTTAAATGAGGAAATGTTGTATGTTTGACTATACTAGTCAGTTGCCCGCGCAAACGCAACCGGTGTTAGTACGTTTGTAACCTCACAATGGTATGTGCGTAACCCGAAGGTGATATGCATTTAACATGGCCTCGGACGTGTAACCAGTGCTAGTAAGCACGCCACTTAACGCTTATGCGTGAGCAACCTGGTCTGTATAAACAATGTCATCCAGGTAACTGATGCTTGAACGCGCGTAACTGGTGGCGAAAAGCAAGTAGCAAAGATTAAATGTAAAATAATTTCAAAACCCAGTCCGTTTTGACATGAACCCTTTCGATCTAAACTCATCTCGACATGAACTAAATTAGCTCTTTTTGTATTAACATGTTCCAACCCTAATCTGTTCCAACACATTAGCCGAACCTGCTCAACCCGTTGTCGGTAATAACTGATCACGTAACATGTTGGTTTTTAAAAAATTAATAAACTATACCAATACTATACGTCTATACTCAAGTTAAAGAGAACAAAATGTTCGTTTTTATGGTGTAATTTTTTACAAAGTATATTAACGTGTGAAAAAGTTACAGCCGTTAAAAAGTCGTGGGGTAGGTGGTTTATAATTAGGGGGAAATTTGTAACTATTTAATATATTAACAAAACTTGATTGAAGTTGAAGGATCATTATTGTATATTATTTTGGAATAAACAAAGACTATTTTACCCATACATTCTTAAAATTTTATGCATTGTTACTTGTATTTCATGCAACAAGAGTGGTACCTCTTAAAATTTAAGATGTCTCTCACTTCTATATTATATATAGTATAGATATAGATATACATATAGATATAGATATTTAAATTTAAACCAAAAATAGTTTCATTCATTTGCTAATATTTGATATACTTTATTTTTCAATTAACACTATGACTTGGCACAAAGGGGTGTTTGGATGTGCAATTTAGAAGGGATTTTTGGGAATTGCAGAATAAGCATAATTGGATAACTGGCTGCATAAAACTAGGGATAGCTAGGTAACCAGCCTTTTTATAGTAGACAAAACCACAAAATTAATAATTAGTTTGAGAGCATTCACATCTCATCCCCTATAATTATGTGTGGAGAGTTTGTAAATTATAGGATGTGGTTGTGAGTGATTGTGAGTGTAAATTATAGGGTGGAGAGAGAAATGTAGTGAATTTTTGTAAATTTGGGGAAACATTTGGGGAATATTGTTTGCTCATATTTATTTTTTAATATTTGTTGGATTGGTTGTGAGTAGAGGAGAAAGAAAACTGTAATGATAAAGGTATAAAAATATTATTTAATTGAACATGAGAGAGAATTGTAGTGTTTTTTAGTGTAATTATAGAGATAGGGATGGAGAACGGGTTGAGAATGCTCTGAGTGTTATATTTATATGGTTATGTTAGATACGTGGATCTTTGATCGTGTATATGCTTTTACTCGTCTAAAAATCAAAAACATTTTTCATTTTATATGTGAATAGTAATACATAAACGGGTCTATATGTGATATGGTGTCATATATCGCATTAGTTTTAGACATTATTGAAGAGAAAAAGTGCTGTGTTTATCATGGATAAATGAGTGATTTGTTTACGACATGGTTATATAAGTATAGGATACAAGAAACTGATTATTTTGTGCTTTTTTTTAATTTATATTTTGTTTAACCAAACACTTCAAATCTCTGTAACCATTGGAGATGGGATCATCTTTGATTTAAAAGGGTGTTTGTGCTGTAATTCTGTAAATAAAGAATATGATTATTTTGTTAAAACAGTTAAATTGTTATCGTGAGAGTATTGCTTAGTATCATAGTAAGGGACAAAGAAGTTATTTTGTAAACAGAACTCATTCCAACAATGAAACGACCTGAAAGGTTCAAGAACCATGTTAATGGGTTAAACGAATCAAAAACTTAAAAGTGCAATGTATCGTTGTAATGCATTACACATATGTATTATTCGGACCTACAGTGGTTTCGAATGGCGATTCAAGCCCAATTGTATTCGGAGAATCATGCCTTTACATTCATCAATGGCAATGATGCCATGGTGGTGGCAATGCAAATCCGCCACAAGGTTTTATTGAAAGCGCGTCTTAATGATCTCGTATCTTTTCAATCTTCACCACCACCACTAACAATATTAACAATCACAACTTCCTTCCGGAAATCTAGATTCATGTTTTTGGCATCGGTTTTAATGAACTGATATCGCTACAATATTCTTAATCTGGATTTTGTTGTGTTTTTACAGAATGAAAGATTGGGATTAGTAAAGCTAATCCCAATCATTCATTCTGTCAAAACACAACAAAATTGTTTGAAAACAAATACAGGAGTTTTGAAAATTCAAACTGTTATGACTTTATTTATGTACATAACATATATAAATATATATGGTCAAATTCAGAATTTGTAAACTAGATATAGATAACCGTAACAAATATTTCCAGGATTGTATTACACTAAAACTTTGATTTTTTTAATATGTTATTTTTCGAAAACACAATTGCATGCGAACCCTAAAAATAGAATAAAAGAAACAACTTCATGGTATTTTTGTACCAGGATTTCAATATGCGGCAGTTTAGAAGGGATTTTTGGGAATTGCAGAATAAGAATAATTGGATAACTGGCTGCATAAAACTAAGGACAGCTTGGTAATCAGTCTTTTCACAGTAGAGAAAATTTACAAAATTAACAATTAGTTTTGAGAGTTATACCTATGTGGTTATGTTAGGCACGTGGATCTTTGATCGTGTATATGATTTTCCTTGTCTAAAGTTCAAACATTTTTCATTATATACATGAAAAATAATTCACATGGGTCGGTATGTGAATAACAATGCATACACGATTTTATATGTGATATGGTGTTCTGTATCGCATTAGTTTTAAGACTAGTCATTATTAATGAGAAAAGGTGTTGCGTTTATCATGGCTAAATAAGTGATTTGTTTATGACATGGTAATATAGGCATAGCGCACAAGAAACTGATTATATTTGTGATTTTCTTCTATTCAAGTATGATTTTTTCCCCCAAATAGGTAATCGTAATCATATTTTGTTTTAACCAAACACTTCAAATCACTGTAGCCATTGGAGATGGAATTATCTATGATTTAAAGGGTATTTACAGTGCTGTAAGAATATGCAATTCATTTATGGTTGTTAATAATGTTAAATTGTTATTGTAATAGTATTCAATAATGTTTGTTAAAAATGTTAAAATATGAACTTGAAGTTAGTTTTATAATTCCTTTTTTGTGTCTACATGTTTCTATTTCTGAGTTCATTCTCCTCTGTAGTAGCATCACCATTTTAATGTAACAAATAGGGGCGTAAACGAGCTAACTCGAGCTCGAGTTCGGCTTGTTTTAAACTCTATTTCCAAAGCTCGAGCTTCTTTTTAGTAGTTTTCCAAGCTTGAGCCTGGGTCATTTAGTTATTAATTAATCTATATACAGTTATAATTATATATAACACAGTATTTATTATTAGTTATTTTTATCATAATTTTATGCATAATAATAATAATAACTATATAAATATATTTAATATGTTATTACATAATAATTTGGCTCGTTTAGGCTAGTGAGCCATCTTGAGCTTGATAAGTGAAGCTCGGGATCAGTCTTGTTTATTAAACAAGCTTATTTTTATGCTTGAGATTGGGCTCAGGTTTAAGCTTGCCTTGAGTTGAGCATTCAGCAAGCCGATCTCAAGTAGCTCATGAGCGTTGTGGCTCGCTTACATCCCTAGTAACTGTTAACAAACAAAGTCATATATGCTTCTGGAGGTTGATATCTTATAAGCTATGCTTTTTCCAGTTCTTCAAAAGTCGAGGTGGACCTAAATGAGTCGCATCGTCTTTTTTGTATGCCAAACTTCCCAAAAAAAAAAGAGAAAATGTTGCAATTATTATGCATCACAAATAATGTGAAATGAAAGTTTGTAATCGTAAATTTGTAATGGGATGGAAGCCGTAGAAAGCATGTTTATCGAGCCTTTGCAGGCTAGGTTGTTAAAAGGCGCAAAGTGCTCGCCTGTCTCCTAGGTTAGAGGCGTAAAAACAGCGCACGCCTGGGACATAAAGATAATGCTTTGTGGGTCAGTAATTGTTTGCAAGCATTCTGGTTTAGTGGCATCCCTACCAAATCACATGCTATCACAATGTCTTGTCAATTTATAGTTTCATTATTTAGTGAATTGGATATATTAAATATTTAAACATGTTTATCATATCCTACTTGGATGATACATTGTTTCTCAGTGATTCCCTAGTTGCTTTCTACATGGTGTCATGGTAGTTATTGGTCACATTCTTGGTCTCTTTTACTATCTACTAAAGCTCATAACTTTGACCCATTCGTGTGACTGGCCTGCTCTTTTATCTTAAACATGTTAAATACTTAAAACAATAAAGTTTGAGAATGTGTTAAATGGGTTGAATGGGTCAACCTAGGGGCGTAAACGAGCCGGTTTGTGTTGAGCTGTAAATCTAAAGCTCTAACTACGCTTGTCTTCATTAATTGATTTATATACATTTATAATTATTTGAGATATCTATATATTTTTACTTATGATCTGAATATATAGCATAATCAATATTATTTAATTAATTTTTATCATAAGTTTGTATGCAATAATAGTTATTGTGTAGGCATATATTTAATATTAAGTAAAAAGTATGTGAATAACAGGCTCGTTTAGGCCAGCTTGAGCTCGATAAGTGAAGTTCGGGCTCATGCTCGTTTATTAAACAAGCTTTTTTTTTTGGCTTGACTTGATTTGAGCTTTTAGCGAGCCGATATTGAGTAGCTCAGAAGTAGCTTGGCTCATTTATGCCTCTAGGTCATACCAGCTCAAAGTTGTCTAGAGTCTATACAACGCATACGACCTCCCAATGCTTACCATTCAGTGATAGGGATTACGACTAAAATGATTTTGTAAGCATGGTTGTGTTTGCAGGTCAAACCATCAATATCTCGTTTTTTCAGGCAGCTGCTGCTGGAACAGTTATTCTGCTTTCGGCTCTCGCTTTCATCATCCAACCCGTTCTTGTCTCACCAGCACTCGCCTCGTTCCAAACCGCAACCAAAACCGGCCCGGGCCCGCTTGTTAGAAGCGAGCTACTAAGCAGCGCATGGACTGGTTTCTTCGCTGGCTGCTTACACACACTATCCGGACCCGACCACCTTGCTCAATTGGTCGGTCACCAGTGGAGAGTGCCCTCGTGGGCAGGTAATTTTTGGTTTACTTTTCCTACTCTTAAAAGACCGACTCCACATCGAGATAATAAGAACATGGGGAACCCGAGTTGTCGGTTTCACCCTTCTTGTAATCGGGGCTATGGGAATCCGTGAAGTCCCAGCCCCGTGCTTTGCATTGGAAAACGGCGAACGAGGCTTCGTTAACAGACCCAAACGTAACCAAGAAGAACAAAATTGGGTTTGCAACGGGTATAATCCACGGGTTACAACCGGATGCACTTATGATGGTTTTGCCTGCACTTGCACTCCCGTCAGGTGCGGCCTTTTTAGGTATGTTTTTGGTGGGGACCGTAATCGCGATGGGGAGCTATACGGTTTTTATCGGGTCGTGTAGCCAGGCCTTGAAGGACCGGATCCCGAGAATCACTGAGAAGCTTACTTGGATATCGTCAATGGTGGCGATTGCCCTCGGGCTCGGGATTATCGTTAGCCAGTTTTTTGGGTTTAGTTTGTATTGATTATGTTTGTACTTTGTGGTTTAATGAAATGAATGTATGTACTGGTTGTGTGACAGTGTAGTTGATCAGCTATGGTCCATAGTTGGTTATCTTGCATTTAACTTGTTGAACCACCGGCAAGCGCTGAAAGAGTCAAGGTCGCATTTGCTGCGAGTTTCAGAACTGGATCCGGATTCCGGGACCCTGGCTTAACCAGTTTGGAATTTAACTATATATGGAAAGTACAAGCCATCGAAAGCAAAAGCAAAAAGATTAGATCGATTTGGTTAAGCTGACCTGACCGCATTAAGGAATGCTCTTTTTTTTTTATAAAAAAGTTAAAATACTTTTTGCGAAGTTCATATTTGGGCTGGATCGGAGATGACCTAGAACCGGCTCTTTTAAAAAAATCAGTATTGACAAATTTGATTCAGCCGGTTTATAGGATAATTCTTAGTTTAACTGATGATACCAACGGTCAGGTTGCGTAAATTCGCCCTAACAACTTGTTTTGATGATTGGTTTTGACAATTCTGGCTTATTTTTTCTTGTTAAAACCGTTGGTTAATATTTAAATATGTTGAGTATTAAAAATTGTTTATCCACATAATAAATGGGCTTTTTAGTGGTATCAAATGTGATGGAAATGTGTCAATCGAGCGTGTTTTAGAGTTCCAATCTTCGACAAATGTAGAAAAAAAAAGTAAAAGTTAACAAATTGCATATTTTAGAAATAGAAAAATTAGATAAATGAAAAGAATAAAGGTACAAGGTTATAGGCCACGTTGTTGTACTGTCAAATGTTAACTGAATTGTGAGCCACAGTGCCATACCGTGTTAATCTTAAAATGACCGAAGCAACAAACTTGCTACGGTTTAGATGGTCCATTCGGTTTCATGGTTTATAAACTCCTCGCGGGAAGTCGTGAACATCAGTGTATAGCCGCTTTGGTCCAGGTTTAATATTTCAGTTTTGTGGGTCCGAATAGAATTGTAATGTTGTCGACATGGTTGCATCTAGACATTATGATTATGTTTCAAACGACTATTATATTCCTGATTTAACATTTTATATTTCCTTTTTCTTTCAGTCAAATATCAAATAATTCTCTTTCTGTCTCGGCTTCAATCTTTTCAAACTAGAATTTATGAATCATAATATATTTGACTAGAATATTCAATTAATTGATTATTTAAGTGGTAGATATTTTAAAAAATTTTAATAACAGTTAAAAGAGAAAAGTCTTAAAAGATCAATGTATAACAACTATTAAATATAAAAAAATAAATAATAAAAAAATCCGTCAAGGTGTCAATTATAATAATCATTTGGTGATGATGGTTCAGTGGTAGAGACAGTCTTTAAAACACTAGCTAAGATGTTTTATGTTCAATTTCCAAATAGTACAAGGATTTTATCTTTAAAAGAAATCCATAATAATCACAGAACAAACATGGCGTAGCTAGGAAAGTCGAGGGAACAGTTTGGTAAACGTATTTGAATGGTTAGAAGAGGACTTTCGGAGTTGAAAAGGGTGGTCTTTTTTCTACCAAATTGAAGTTTTTGCAACCTTCTAGGACTTACAAACATTTAGCCATTTAGGCATTGTTCGGTATGAATGTTTGTTCACACCTTTCATATGTTGTTATTCTACTTTACTTGGTTAGTCGGTTAGTATTTTGATGTCCGTTAGGCACTCTTTATAATCTCCATTCATATAACTTTATTCAACTTCAAAATCATCTACCGCCCCTGATTAGTGAACTAGTTATATGGACATGCTGTTTTTATTACTGTCTATTATTGATGCTCGAGAGAGAATTTGTTATAACAATGTTATATTTGCTGTATCCATTAGTATAGCGGTGACATTTGTGACATTTTAACAATGGACGTTATTTATTTTAATATGATATGGATATATATCGTTTTACCTGATTATTTATCATACTTATATTTAAACTTGTATGCACCGAGCAATCTACCAACCACATTTTTCTTTCCCTACATCGGGTAGTAATGGGTGTGATCGAGAGTTGTATAAAGATTGCTACTTGCATTAATAAATAACATTAAAAAGTTTATTTTATAAGAAATTACATAATATTAAATTCGGTATTTACAGTTAAATAAATCTTATTATCAAATATACACATTCAAAACACGATAAACTCTTGTAGTCTTGTGCATCCATTTTATTAAATGCAATTAAATCACGAATACAACCATGTTAAAAGTATATATTGAATAATCAACCTTGACATTTTCAGATTACCAATATAGCCATTTTCTTTTTATTTTATTTATTTTCTCATAAAAATGTTTTTTATATCATATACTTTTATTTAACAAATAACGTTTTTATATAAATTATTTATTTTAAATAATTTTTTTTACCAATTAGTTTTATTTTACAAACATGTATTCTCATTATGCAACTAACTATTGTAATTATGTAAATAAATTTTCATTTCTAGAATTAACTTTTTTTTTTTTTATTATGGGCCCATGACTAAACATGTATAGATAATTTGCGTCACACAAGGATACCTTGTGTCAAAGCCTAAAATCTACCGCACCAGACTGAAAACTATTATGATGTATATGAGTTGGCACGCCGAAATTTGTTACGTCAAAATTATATGTGTTGAGCTATAGGTCAATGCTAATTTTAGAAAGTCATGGTTATATATTTATTTCATTCACTGATGTGGTTTTTTGTTTTATAAATGTCTCAAAATTTTAATATCAAATACACGCATTCAAACACGTAAAAGTTTTATATATCCATCTAATGTATACTATATATAATATAGGAGTGAGGAACCTCTTAAAATTTAAGAGGTATCACTCTTGTTGCATATTAAAGTACAAGTAACAATGCATATAATTTTAAGAATTTAGGGGTAAAATAGTCTTTGCTTATTCTAAAATAATATACTATAATGGTCCTTCAACTTCAATCAAGTTTTGTTAATATATCAAATAATTACACATTTACCCATAATTATAAACCACCTACCCCATGGTTTTTTAATGGCCGTAACTTTTTCACACGTTAATATTTTTTTCTAAACAAAATACACCATAAAAACGACCTTTTTGTTCTCTATAGTATTGTTATAGTTTATTAATTTTTAAAAAAACTAACATGTTACGTGATCAGTTATTACCGACAGTGGGTCGGGCATGTTCGGCTAATGGTGTTGGAACGGGTTAGAGTTGGAATAGGTTAATACAAAAAGAGTTAATTTAGCTCATGTCAGGATGAGTTTAGATCAAAAGGGTTCATGTCAAAACGGGCTTCGGGTTAAAACATTTTCGGGCCGGAACAAGTTCGTCAAAACAGACTGGGTTTTGAAATTACTGTACATTTCATCTTTGTTTCTTGCTTGTCGCCACCAGTTACGCCGTTCATGCATCAGTTACATGGATGACATTGTTTATACATACCGGGTTGCTCGCGTATAGGCATTATGTGGCGCGTTTATTGGCATTGGTTACACGTCCGAAGCCACGTTAAATGCATATCACCTTCGGGGTACGCACATTCCGTTGCGAGGTTACAAACGTACTAACACCGGTTGCATTTGCGCATACACCGCTGCATCGCGCGGGCTACTTGCTAGTTATATACAAAGTCACACATATTTTAAACTACAAACACACACATTTTTTAAACATCTAAATTTAAACTTTTTATTCCATCATATAAACTGAATCCTCGTCATCACTCATCTAGAGAGAAACACATTTTCTCAACACCTTAATACCACTTGACTGTTCAAAGGCCCTTAGTAAATGCAATTTTAAATATGATATTATACCTCTCTCGTTCTCTACAACTTCTCCCAATGAACCAAAATCGTCTAAAACTTTATAGTTTATAATACAAAAATCAAAAGCATAAATCATGCTTTTAAATCTACCCTTTTTATTCCATAACAAAAACTGAATCCTCATTACTTAAGAAGAAAAACGTTTTACAAACACAATGATACTAAGGGGTGTTTGGGATTCTTTATTTTATCTTCTTATACCTTATTTAAAGCATAAGGAATAAGTTACAATGTTGTAACTTATACCTTATACACTCACAAAACCCAATTTTTCCAAACACCTTATAACCCATAAGTTATAAGCTATAAGGAGCAAAAATAAGAAATCCCAAACAGCCCCTAATTAAGTGGGCAATTTTAAAATTTTAATTACCATATTACACTTCTCATTCTTTACAATAGCTTCACCCAATGAATAGAAAAACGTTTAGAGCTTTAAAACCCGAAACCATAAGTCTTACTCTCGTTATTCGTAACTCTTCAATTAATTTTAAATAATGTAACACTTCACATATTTATTGTTTAACCGTATTTATTATTGGTAAAATGTAGCATCTGGATTCTAGATGGAAGTTTTTTGCCTGTATTAGTATACTCCGTTGTTAAAAATCTACATCTATATCTACATATTCTAATAAAATAAAATAATTATGGAACTTGTCATGTTTTGGTTAATTCTTACAATTTTTTTACCTCCAAAACTAAGATCTTTGTTAACCTTAATATATGTAATATATAAATAATTATTTACTTTCCTTTTATACTCTATTTATATTATATGTATATATTTTTATAAAAATAAATATTAATATGTTATTTTACTATATATTTCAAAATACTTGGTGAAATTCAGAAATCAACTACAAACCATGTTTGTTAAAAATTGAAAAGAATATAATTTCAAATGTTATCATTAACATAATGTAGTATGTATATCATATAAGGTTGTAAAGAAAAAACAAAACTCGAATATGCTTTCATTTTACAAAGTAATTTTTTTAATTATTAAATTATAAATATATGCATAAAATTCGATCATTTTTTTTAAAATCAATCCGTTTATCTATTATTATTATTATTATTATTATTATTATTATTGTAAATTGTCATATAAATTTATAAATTATAAATATATGCTTTAAATCTATCCATTTATATTTTCAGTTAATTTAGTAAATATATGTATGTTAAAATGTAATGATAATATACTAATCACTTTATGACATAACAAAGTTTAACATATTGAATTTCTTAGTTTTTTTTATCAACGATTGTTTCGGATTTTTTGTGGTACTTAAATTTAATTTTTTATGGGTAAAAAAGCCGGTAAATAGATTATTTGGTACAATGTAGACAGCCTTACCTCTACCTCATAAGGATAGAGAGGCTGCTTCCGGTGAGACCCCGGCTCGATAATAGTTTTGCATTAAGCCTTGGACATAAGGCACATAGCACTCAATCATCGATACACCGGCTGATCGGTGCATGTACCCTTGTCTTTCGGCTATCAACGCCACTACATGATGCCTGATTAACCGTCCGTCACTTTTAACGTTATTTTCACGAGATTAGTAAAATAACGTCAAAATTAGTGCAATTTCACTTTTGCCCACCTGAGGGTTCACACATATATACATCATATGTACGCACCGCAAGCAGGGCTATAAGGGAAAAAAACTATTTAAACTAATTAGTTCATATATTTTTATCACTTTTAAATGTTTACCTATATATGTGACGACGTAAATTCTATAAGTAAACCAATTTGTTATGTATATTTTAAAACTTTAAAAGAGATGAATAAGTAAATAATTTATTTTGTTTAAAAAGATTCACCAAAAACAAATGAGTAGCAATGTTGCTGTCTGACAAATTGAGAAGATTTACACCAAGATCAGTAAAAAAAACAAACGAATAATAAGCAATGTCATTCAGTGTCTTACTTGCAAGACGAGAAATGCTGTCTCACAAATTAAGAAGGTTTGAGATCGGATTCCATCCCATAATCCAAGGTCGATTATCTGTCGGGAGCACAAAGTTTAGTTCAAACATTTCTTTCGACAAGTTCACGCCTTCACGGAACCCAACAAGCTTGGCAACAATCTCTGCACTTTCTTGAATATGTGCAGTCACGAGGATTCGTCCACAGTTTGCTTATAAACTGAATCCTACGTTGTTTTCCTTCAAGGGGAACGTCCCATTTCATGTATAACAATTCTCGTTCTTCGGTTGTTAAACGGGTTGTTAGCCTCTTTGCTAGAAACTCCCGTTCCCGCTTCACTGATTTAAGCCTTCATGTAACGGAGATTGAGTATTTTTAAAAGTTTGAGAATGTAATAGACTTATCGACAAATTTGTTACGGATTCAAAGTGTTCTTATCGTCAAGGGCGTTTTTGAAAATAATTAAAAGGTTCAAGATTTGACAAATTGACTATTTTTCTCTAGAATATTAAAATTTAAGAAAAGATTGCTAACATTTTCGACATGCTAACCCTGGTCTATCAATGTTAAAATTTTATCAAATTAGAAATATTTGTGGCAACATTAACTTTTTCTTCAATTGTGATCAGAACGTTATATGAGAAGCATGTTATGTAAAACTATGCTCAAATTAAGCAAAATATTCACAAAATTGAATGGTTTAAAATGCTATTTTTATGTTGTCATTATGACAAAGTTGAGAAGCCCCTGAAACTTATCAATCTTTTTCATGATTTAGCTTAGAAAAACATAGTTCTTGAAAAACATCCGTCGTTACAATTTAATGTTTTCATTTCCTTTGATGGATGGTAAATTGATAAATATATCAATAAAGATAACGTTCATTTTGTATTTAGGCTGAGTGGTTAGAACTACTATCGTATGAGAAGTCTTATTTTCTAAATTGGTTCATAACCAAATTTCGTTCAATTATACGTATATGACACTAAGAATGAAATTTTCAACAGAAAGAGCGTTTTCGGGTACATTTTTACACATGTATATTTTTATTAAGTTCATTAAAATAAATAATTTTGAGATATAAATAAAATCATTAAAATGTATTTTTGAGATATAAATAAAATTAATTTATGTACACATTGTATATACAAGCATAGATGTAATACATTTTTTCATATACGTTCCGTAATTATTTATTTTACTCGCAATTTTATAATTTGGATCATCCTGTGTGTGACATGGACTATAAAACAAATAATATAATAAATAAAAAAATATCATATTAACTAAATATGTTTACTGTGATTCCCATAAAAACAACCACAAGACGTTAGTGGAAATTTAATTATTATTTTCTAAAAACCAACAAATAAAGCCCTAACGTCCGGAGTATCCGAATAGCAAAAGGTGACATCAAATGATGGCGAAAGCAAACAGCATTGGTATTTCAAGCCCACTATCTCGTGTTTTGAGAAACCCCTCTGTCTGAAAGTTTACTACGGTAAAACCCGATTAAAATCAGACGATTTCCAAAATTATTGAAAGTCAATTTTTACCAAACAAAACATACTGAGCAACAATTTCTGCCCCGCAAATTACTCAGCATTAAATTCCACGTCAAACAGAGACAAAAGCAGCCATAAAGCAAAAGATACCATCACGGCATCACACATGTGAACTCTCATAAAAACATTAAAATAATCACGAAATAATAAATAGATAAATAAATAAATTATTTCCTCTTTTTCATTAAATGCTACGAAATAACTATAACAATATAAATTTAAACCAAATCTGTATATAATTTCCCAAAATAAAATAAAAAAATCAAATATTTAAAAAAAAAAAAATTTACAAAGCAGAATCAAAAAGATTGTATGCTAGCTTTCTTCACCATTTTGCAGACCGGACATGATTGTAGAAAAACATCGCATGGTTCACGTGAACATAAATGTCTACAAGGAAGCATCACTACACATGAATCTTCATTAAAACAGCTTTTGCAAGTCATCTTCCTTGACTTCATGTTTTCAATATTATTTTCAAAACAGCAAGAGCCTTCATCCTCAGCATCTTTCTTCATATTTTGATCACTAATGAGTTCCTCAATTGTGTTGTTTAATTGTATCACAACTGCCTCGGTTTCATTCTTCGTTGTCTGCCATTTTTGTCGCTCGCTTTTGGTTCGTTTCAAGAACTCTTCTAGCTCGATTCTTCGGTTTGTTGCCCGGTTAATCTCTTCGTCTTTTTGGCCAAGTAATAGTTTGGATTTTGATTTATAGTTCTTCAAGATTGTTAGTAATTGTTGCTTTCTGTGAGTTTGTAAAGCTAATCTCAATCTTGCATTCTGTAAAAACACAACAATTATTAAAATTAATTGTTTGCAAATAAATACATGATTTTTGAAAATTCAATTTTTATGACTTTATTTATTTACATAACATATATAAATAGCCATAACAAAAACATTTTTTAAAAATTTACTACACTAAATATTTGATTTTTTTTCCAAAGTGCATGCAAACCCTAACAATAGAATAAAAGTATAAAACAATTCATATGTATTTTGTACCAAGAATTCAAGAAACATTTATGATTATAGTATTTAAACATAAATCTTGAAAATTAAAATTGCTTACATGTAAGCTAATGAGACCTTCGATTTCTTGATTATGTTTTTGAATATTCGCCGTTATGGGTAAAGAATATGGTAGCGATATCGGGTTATTAAAACCGTTGTAAAAACTTGTACTTTGAATTCCAGGAGGTGGTTGTGATTGTTGATATTGTTGTTGGTGGTGAAGGTTAAAAAGATAGAGATCATTGAGACCACAAGCGCTTTCGATCAAATTTTGTGACGAATTTGCATCGCCAACATCGTCGTTGATGAACGGGAAGGCGAGATTCTCCGAATACAATCGGGCTTGAATCGCCATTCGGGTATATAGGTTAGTTGTAAAATAAGAACTTGATGTGTTTGTATATAGAGAAAGAGAGATTATTTTTCTTTTATAATGTGATGGTGTTTTTGGTTTGGTGTAGGGTGGCCTCTAGTTATCAACAAAAAAGCAAAGGGAGGCAGGGGTGGTGGGGTTGTTATATATGTGTGTGTTTTTATATATATTGAAAGAATTAAAATTGATGAGGTGAATTGATTGTAGTAATGAGAGGTTAAATATATCAAAAGTGTTAAATGAGGAAATGTTGTTGTATGTTTGACTATTTATTTAAACTTAAACCAAAAATAGTTCCATTAACTTTTTAATCTTTAATATACTTTATTTTTGAAATTATATAATTAAATCTAGAAAACAAATGTTTTCTAATTTGATACTAGATGTATTATATTAAGTTATAAAATAGTGTATTTTTTTTAAACATAATTTGAATAATTGAAATGTCGCTGACTCAACCGAAACATTTTTTTTTACCATTAGAAAGGAATCCCAAAATAAGCTACAAAACTCTGGCTCAACCTAGAACCCCTATATTTTATCACAAGTGAGACTCGAACTCAAGACCCGCCCCTCTAAGGCTAAGGGTAATGGGGCTTGGTTGAGTCCCAGGTGAGCCAAGCAAAATCTGACACGTAGGCGATGACATGGCTATGGATCAAGCCCCTCAACCAAGCCCCAGAGGGTGTAGTGGTCCAGGTGATCAGGGGCTTGATCCAGTTTTTTATTTATTTAATTATTTTAAACAATACATTAAATAATAATATAAAACATTACATTAATAATAATATAAAACATTACGTTGATACTAGTCTAATACAAGATCATCGGGTCTTCTATCCCACAAATGCTCGACCAACTCATGTCGAACGTTGCCATATAACTCACTGCTCTTGATGATATTAATGTTGGCGAGTCGTTGTTCATTGGTGATCGTCAATTCTTGTCTTGGAATATCACCTTGGTAGTTTTGACAAATAGCTTTACCCTCGTCTTCTAGTATCATGTTATGTAGGATTATACACGTGATGACGACTTCCGTTATATTTTCCCTTGTCCAAAATCTTATTGGATTCGCCAACACTGTCCATCTTTTCTTTAGGACTCCAAACGCCCTTTCAATATCTTTCCTTGCCGATTCTTGTTTCTTCGTGAAATACTTTCGTTTGTCAGAAACTGGAGCCGTGTAAGCTTGAACAAGTATCCTCATTCGTTGTAAATACCATCAACGAGGTAGTACCCGTACTTGAAATGTTCTCCATTTGCAAAAAAAGCTTGAGGGGGTTCTACCCCGTCGATAAGGTCATCGATTATCGGTGACTGATCGATAACATTGAGGTCATTATTAGACCCGGAAACCCCAAAGAACGCATGCCAAATCCAAAGATCCTGTGACGCCGCCGCCTCAAGTACAATAGTAGGGCCGGGGTGATCACCTCGATGGAATTGACCTCGCCAAGCAGTGGGACACATAGCCCAACCAACATGCATACAATCAAGGCTACCGAGCATCCCGTGGAAACCATGCTTTTCACCGTACACCTCGTATATGCGTTGGATATCATACATAGTATCTCCTCTTGTATAGCGATATGACCCAAATATAATTATTAAAGTTATATAAGTTATGTAAATATTTGAAAAATATATAAACAAACGTAAAAAAAATATATATACCTCCACAAAAGTGGTTAAGCGCATCACGTCCGGTCTTTTTAGCCATTTGTAGATACTCGTCCAACATGTCCGATCCAACAGCATACGCTAGTTGCCGAAGAGCGGCGGTAATTTTTTGAGTAGCCGTGAACCCGGGCTTACCTCTAGTGTCATCCCTTTATTGAAAATACTCAAAGTGCTACGGCAAGTCATTTGCTAGACGCATGAATAATCGTCTAGTCATTCGAAAACGGGTTCTAAAACTATCCTCACCATATGTGGGATTGAGACTAAAAGAGTGACGTATCAAAGTTTCATTAGCGGTCTTTCGATCACGAATACGTGGTTGGCGGAACAATGGGGCTCGGGGGCGATTTTGATCTCTCAAAAAGCTTACCGTCGTTTGAACTGCTTGACAAATGAGTTCGTCTTCTTCGGTAGAATAGGAAGACGAAGACGATGACGACGATGCCATTTATAAATATATAAATAGAAGTTTTGATAGAGAGAATGTATGGTTTGAGTTTTTATAGAAAGTGTGGATTTGCATTTATAGGTAAAAAAAAAAGAAACTAAATATTTATGACTGGTCAACCAGGTTGACCAGTCAACTCACCTCCAACGGCTATATTGCCCCGCGACCACAGCCACGCCGGCCGGCCGCGCCCGCCTTCACCTGAGGGGTGTAGTGGTGTTCGCGAGCCACGTAGGCGGCCGCGCCCACCCCTCACCCCCACTACCCCCAGTCTTACAATTAAGATGTAAGTCGGCCGACACCTCGGTTATATATATTGTAATTCATTTGAACTTTATACAAAATTCCAACATCTCACACAAAAGAAGATCGACATTATAAGGTATATATACTTTATATCTTAGTTAAATTATTTATTAATTAATTTATAATACTTATAAAATAATAATATAGTTACTAGTATAAATAATTTAGGAACCCATCAGTAACCATAATCTAAAATTTTACCCTTTAATATTTTAATAATAAATTATCCAAAGACTTCAGCAACCCACTAAAATAAGGTGCATGACCTTAGCATAACATGTCTAGTTAGTGCACAACTAGTTTTGTGGTATTGTATGACCACTTTGGTGATAAATGGTTAAGAGAACCATGAATTGTAAATTTGCGGATATGGTTGTTTATACCATAGCGCTGTCTGGACTGGAATAGTTGTGCACGATAATAATGGTTGTTATGTGAAATGCCTTTAAGTATTTGAATGCTACTTTTTTGACATGAATAAGTAAACAAGTATATTTAATCCTAGATTTCAGTTGAAGTGGAATGAGCCCCACTAACTGAAGAAGGCCTGTTCAGGTGAGTTACTTAAACTATTTTCAAATCTTTGATACATGCTCATAAAACTGTTTGGACTCTGATTGATCTTGTATTTGCATGGCGCATATGGTGTGGCACCCAAGGTGTTATATATATTATAATGATCATTATATTTTCCCGAGGGGACATGCACTTTATACAGCAGCAGACGTGCGTAAAGTCTGTATGTGCGAATATATAATGCTGACCCGACTTTAACGTGAAGTGGACGGGTTATAATTATGGCATGACATGCAACGAGCTCATACTTGATCAATGAAATTGTTTTGAGTATCAGTTTATTAAATATGTCAGTTTATGTGACTCACCAGCTTTGTGCTGACGTATTTTTACCCAAGCATGTTTTACAGGTTGATAAATAAGGGCATGGAGTTAGCTGCTAAGTGTTGAAAGAGCTTAGACTTTTATCCTATTACCATTACGTTTTGTAGTATGCGTAATAGTTAGTTTTTTATATGTAACATATATTTTAATTTTTATATAAAATTATGTTTCCATTATAAGTTTGTGCTAACTGGTCACTATAAATACCCCATCCTGGGAGGGGTGTGACACTTTGTTATAAATATTATTTAACTAATAAAGCGTATTCTTAAATAATAAAGAAATGAATACGTTTATTAAAGAAGAAAAAACGTAGGGTTTTTATAAATAAACTAAAGATTTATAATAATAGGTTTTAACTAAAGGTTTTAAAGTAAAAGAGATTTTGAACTAAAGGTTCATCGAGGTAAAGTTTATAAAATAAGACTAAAGGTCTTAAGCCGGATTGTATATCCGATCAACAAAAGTTATACTCGTACTATAGGTGCGAGATAGCAAGGGAAAGACCCAAGGACGGTGTTTGAAGCCGATCCCAAACAAAAGGTGAATACGCCCCACTTTTACAAACATGTTTTCAAATGAGTCAAACGTGTTATATGAAAAAGAGTTTACATGAGACTATGTGTCTCTAAAACATTTATAAACAAGAGTAAAAGCCTAGCCCTCAGGCTGTAGTATACGTTTTTCTGGATCCTTACATATGTGGTAAAATGCGGTGGGAACATTGCACCACGCTTGGTCACGACCTCCAGCCACGATGGGCCGGACCTAAGTTACGTCCAAGTGAGACTGATCATGTGTATATTTATGGTACCTAAGTTATGTCGAAACGTGCGGTGTTTTGCTGAGGTGACCTAGTGTAGAGACTTGAGTTTATAAATTGTATTGTTTTAACTTGATTATTCCTAAGCCAAGATAGGCCGGACCTAAGTTATGCCTCGAGGGGTAATCAAGTAAAGAAAAATATTTTTGCGTCAACATATTCACCAGCATTCGTTGCTGGCGTATTTTATAACATTTTGCAGGTAATCAAGAATAGAGCTTGTGAAGGCGAAGAAGCTCAAGAATCCGATGGCTCGGATATTTTTGTTAAATCTTAAAAATATATAAATGGTGGTTTTGTAAATTATAAACAAGTAAACGTAAATGGAACTCTCGTTCCATCTTTTGTAATATAAATATTTACAACTTTGATCCTTATGTTTTTTATAAGACTTTCGCTAATAACCGTAACTCTGATTTATTTACAATTGTGGTACCAACTGTTGGTCACACGCCCAGGCCTTAGATGGGGGTGTGACAGGTTGGTATCAGAGCCATCGATCTTAGCGAATTGGGTATCATAAAACAATACCCAAGCTTCGATCCAAGCATAGGAAAATATTTTACTTGTTTATTTGAATGGGGATAAGATTGGTTGGTTACCTTTTCTTTCCCTCTCCACATTCTAAACCACCCAAGATGTCTTTCGAGAAATTAATGGATTCTTATGAACGTGAAGTAAGGAGAGCCGGGAAATATTACAAGTTTCCAAAAGGCATCATGAGTAAGAATTATTTTGAATCATTCTTCAATACCAACTAGGAACATAATCAAAACCCCAAACAAAGTCCAATCTACCACCTAGATAACACTCCACATCAAATATACCAAGCTCCAAGGCACTCTAGTTATCATCCATCAAGCTTACCCATGTACAAGCCATCCGAAGTACCCACATATCAACCTTCTGAAGTTCCTACCTATCAGCCATCCAAAGTTCCGCCATACTACCCATCAAATGTTCCGACATACCTACCACCAAATCCACATCCTTCATACGCTTTCCTATCCAACCGACCTATCAAAGAGGAACCAAGATCTCCCTCGTCTGAGTGGATGCAATGCCACTCCGATCAGCGAAAGTGGCATACTGGAACTTCTACCATGGATTCGGCCAACTCTCGCCTCAACACAGAAGGACCATCTCACAAATCCAAGATGAGAACCATGATGCCGCACGAAAGAATTCACATGCTGGCAATGTCAAAAGAGACTGCACAACTGATGAATAAAGAAGACTCGGAAGAAGAGACAGAAGAAGATCCGGAGGAGGAATACCCCGACAACCCCAATGAGGTGTCAACGCCAATGGAAGAATCATTCTCTTCTCAAAACCCCTATGGTTCAGTTGATCCTTACATACAATATCTTCAAGAACTCAAGAGCAAGGCAACATCAAGCTTCCCGCTGTTCCAAGGCAATATCCCGTCGATTGAGGAACAAGCTAACGAAATCCGGGAGCAGAATGAGGCTGCTGATGCCTTCTTCAACTATCAATCCGACGTGACTGTGTCTCCGTATCCTGATCCCAAGAACCACTACGACATTGTGATGATGGGTTACCGCGACCCACCTCCAAGATATGGGTATCCTACTGACATCCCTCAGTCACATGAGGAGCATTTAGATCGAGCCCTGCATGAAACAGAAGAGTTGAGAAAGAATATTGATGTTGAAGGGAAGAAAAAGAAGAAGATAGGAGATACGCTTCTTCGCAAGTGCAACAAGTTAACAAGGGTGGTCAAGAAATTCATGAAGGATTGAGATGATGGAGATGAAGGCGTGTTTTCAAGAGATGAAAGTTTATGTGTTAATGTAACTTTGTTGTGTTATGTGTATTATATGGATAAGAATAAATATATTTACATCAACAATAGATGTATATATATGTGTGTGTAAAATAACGATCCATGTGTACATCATGTATGATATATATATATGATGAATAAATAAAATGTATGTTTAATAAGAGAAACCTTGTTAAATTTCAGATAAAAAGAAAAGATAGAAATCAAAAAAATAATGTCTCAATCAAATAGCAACCATGAGGCTTCTCGAAAGGAAGCCGACAAAAGAAAAGAAAAGGAAAGGGGAAAGACCTCGAGAATAAAAAAGAAGAACCAATCCCTGATAAATATATGAACCAAATACAAAGAATGATCAAAGAAGCGATTAGGGAAGAATCCATGGCTAGATCTCAAATGAAACATTCTCAATCTAGACAATCCAAACATTCCCAATCTGTTAACCCTTCCCAAAGATCCGTTAAGTCTAGACCGAAACCATCTCATTTAGAAGAAAGTGTACACGAATCAAATGCTGATAATGGAATTCGTCAAGGATTGAAAAAGTTAAAGATTGGTGGGTGTTCGTTTAAGGACTTTACGTACTATGGGCCAAAGGAGTTCCATGGTGACAAGGGAGCCATCACAACCGTGAGGTGGCTTGAAGATATGGAAATGATCGTTATAACAAGCAAGTGTTCCGATGAGGAGAAGATTCAATATTCCGCCCTCATGTTTAAAGGCGAAGCGTTGGAATGGTGGAACACGCTGATTCTGAGTAGAGGAAGGGAAGTGATGTATAACATGCCGTGGGAAGAATTCAAGGAGATGATAATGGCAAAGTTCTGCCCAATGCACGAGACCGACCAAATCCAAACCAAATTCCTAAATCACAAGGTCGTTGGAACAAACCTTCGTGAGTACAACACAAAGTTTCACGAATACTGTCGACTGGTTCCCCAGCTGGTTATCCCTGAATCCAGCAAAGTGACACGATATATTTTGGGACTACCACGAGAGATTCGTGACATGGTAAGGTCTCACTTGCCACAAACTGCTGACTCCGCGATGGAATTGGCTGGTTATTTGATGGGCGGAATGATCCGCAACAAAGAAGAGGATAAGAAGGTCGTAACAACACACGACACAAGGAGAGGAGGAGACACCCGCTTCAAGGGTAAGGTAATTGACCAACGAAGGTATAGCTTCAACCCCAGCATTCCACAATGCAAAGTTTGCAAGAGGTATCATAGGGGTAAATGCAATTTCATTCCACGAGTCTGTGAATCATGTCATAGATCCGGCCACGCAACGGCCGATTGTTGAAAGAAGAAGATGACATGCTATAACTGCAAAGAAATGGGACATCTTAGCTTCGAGTGCCCCAAAATCAAGCCCGCGACTGGTGGTGTGGGTGGTAGCGGTCAAAAGAAAGAGCCCAAAAAGGGCAATGCAAGAGTCTTCGCCCTCGACACGAAGAAAGCGGCCGACATGCCGTAAACCATCACCGGTACGTTCCTAGTTAACGACACATATGCTAGAGTTTTGTTTGATTTGGGTGCCCACTTAAGTTTTATAGATTATAACTTTTGTAGTCTATTAAACGAACCATTAACAAAACTTAATAAAACTTAATAAAACTCTAAGTGTCGAGACCGCTAGTGGCGAAATTATTAAAATCTCCGAAGCTTTAGAAAACGGAAAAATCTTATTAGCGGGATATGTTCTTCCTATCTTATTATTGCCTATGACTCTTGCTGGTTTCGATATTGTATTGGGTATGGATTGGTTATCCGACAACCATGCTCGTATCCTTTGCAATAGTAAGACCGTTGAACTTCGAGCCCCTGATAAACGAACCATTCAAATTGAAGGGGATAAAGACGCAGGCCAAGTTAGTCTAATCTCCATGATAAGGGCTAATAAATGTTTAAATCAAGGATGCTTAGCATTCATGGCCTACGTCACCGAAGAATCTAAACCCAAGGAAATCAAAGGCGTCCCTGTTGTTTCCGATTATACCGATGTCTTTCCCGACGAACTTCCTAGAATCCCTCCTGATCGTGAAGTAGAGTGTAGAATTGATCTTATTCCCGGTACTGCTCCGATCGCCAAAGCACCCTACCGTTTGGCGCCAACTGAGATGAATGAATTAAAGAAACAACTCGATGAGCTTCTCGAGAAAGGCTTCATACGACCAAGTTCATCACCATGGGGAGCGCCGATATTTTTTCAAGAAGAAGGACGGATCCATGCGCATGTGTATAGATTATCGAGCTCTTAATAAAGTCACAATTAAGAACCGTTATCCACTTCCTCAAATAGATGATCTCTTTGACCAACTCCAAGGCGCAAGCTTCTTTTCTAAAATAGATCTTCGTTCCAGCTATCACCAACTCAAAGTTCAATCCAAAGATATTCCAACAACCGCCTTCCGAACAAGGTATGGCCATTATGAGTTCACCGTTATGCCATTCAGGCTTACTAATGCGCCAGCCGCGTTCATGGATATGATGAACCGAATCTGTAAGCCTTACTTGGATAAATTTGTTATCGTCTTCATCGACGACATACTTATTTATTCTAAGTCTAAGGACGATCATGAAAATCACCTCCGAACCCTGCTTGAAATTCTTAGAACTGAGAAATTGTACGCCAAGTTCTCAAAGTGCGAGTTCTGGTTGCACGAGTTACAGTTTCTTGGTCACATCATCAACGTCAACGGTATTCAAGTCGATCCCGCTAAAATTGAAGCTATCTCTAAGCGGGAGATTCCAAAATCGCCAACCGAGATCCGAAGTTTCTTAGGATTGGCCGGCTATTACCGTAGGTTCATCGAAAACTTCTCCCGAATTGCTGTTCCCCTAACCACTTTGACTCGCAAGAATATCAAGTATGAATGGGGAACAAAACAACAAGCGGCGATCGATATACTTAAACAAAGACTCACCCAAGCACCTATACTGGCCTTACCAGAAGGTACTGAGGACTTTTTAGTATTTAGTGACGCATCTCATTCCGGTATGGATGCGTACTAATGCAACGTAAGAAAGTGATCGCTTATGCCTCTCGACAACTCAAAGTGCATGAAAAGAACTACACAACCCACGATCTGGAGTTAGGCGCCATAATCTTTGCACTAAAGATATGGAGGTACTATCTCTATGGAGTCAAGTTTATCGTGTACACCGATCATAAAAGCTTGAAGCACATCTTTGATAAAAAAGAGCTTAACATGCGCCAACGACGCTGGATGGAAACTCTTAATGATTACGACCGTGATATCGTTTATCATGAAGGCAAAGCCAACGTTGTGGCTGACGCCTTAAGTCGTAAAGAGCACGAAAAGCCAAAAAGAGCCCGAGCGTTAAGATTAGAACTTCAAATCGATATTCTTGAACAAATCAAATCCGCTCAAGTTCAAGCTATAAATGAAAACAAGATTTCCAATGAAAAACGCAATGGCACCATTGACACGCTAGTCAAAGGTGACGATGGTATCCTTAGGATGGGAAACCGGATTTGGGTACCAATCATTGGGAACTTGCGAGAAAAGATATTGAATGAAGCTCATAAGTCCAAATACATGATGCACCCCGGTAGTGACAAAATGTACCAAAATCTCAAAGCAAACTACTGGTGGAATGGGATGAAAAGAGATATCGCTTCGCATGTTGCGAAATGTTTAACTTGTTTGAAAGTTAAGGCTGAACACCAAAAGCCTTTGGGATTGCTCCAGCAACCCGAACTTCCCGTATGGAAGTGAGAGTTAATCACCATGGATTTCATCACTAAACTCCCGAAAAATGACTCGACAACATAATGCTATTTGGGTGATCGTCGATAGATTAACCAAATCCACTCACTTCATTCCTATCAACGAGTCGTACTCAATGGATAAATTAGCGCGTATTTATGTGAACAACATCGTTGCTTTGAATGGAGTACCGCTATCTATAATTTCTGATCGAGACAGCCGTTTTACGTCTCATTTCTGGAATAGCTTCCAACAAGCGTTAGGCACAAAGCTAAACCTTAGCACCGCCTATCATCCGCAAACTGATGGGCAAAGCGAAAGGACAATTCAAACGTTGGAAGATATTCTCCGCATTTGTGTGATAGACTTAGGTGGAAGTTGGGACGACCACTTACCCCTAATGGAATTTTCGTATAACAATAGTTACCACACAAGTATTCAAGCCGCACCATTCGAGGCGTTATATGGTCGAAAATGTAGGACGCCCGTGTGTTGGTCCGAAACTGGAGACAATCATTTATCCGGACCCGAGATAGTCCAAGAAACCACCGACAAAGTTCTCCAAATTCGAGAACGACTTAAGACGGCACGTGACCGCCATAAGAGTTACACCGATGTCCGTCAAAAGCCGTTAGAGTTCAATGTTGGTGACAAAGTTCTTTTAAAAGTTTCGCCATGGAAAGGCGTCGTTCGCTTCGGCAAGAAAGGAAAACTAAGTCCTCGATTCGTTGGACCCTTCGAGGTACTCGAACGTATTGGCACTGTTGCATCCCGTTTGCGACTGCCCGAGGAAATGCAAGGAATACACGACGTGTTCCATGTATCTAATCTGCGAAAATGTCTAGCCAATGAATCCCTAGAAATGCCCTTAAAAGACGTTGAAATAAATGAAAACTTAAAATTCGAAGAACGTCCAATTCAAATCGAAGATTCAAAGTTAAAGAAATTAAAAAGACGAACCTTGAAAATCGTGAAAGTTAAATGGGATCTCGAAGAGGACCCGAGTATACTTGGGAACTTGAGTCCGAATGAAAAAGAAATACCCTCACTTATTCTCTTAAAGAAATCTAGAGGACGAGATTTATTTCAAGGTGGGGAGGATGTAACATCACGGAAATTTCGAGCCAAAAATGTCAAGTTTCAAAAGTCAAGGGACCAATTCTGTCAAATTCCAAACTCTAGGGTTTAAAATAAAAATTCTGTTTTCTTGTCCTATCGCGATACGCGACGGGACAAAAGACAAGCCCATCGAGTATCGCGATGGGGCTTGGTCAAAGGTTCTAGAAGTAGTCAACAGCGATACGCGATCACCGTTTAACCAACGTCATCGCGTACCGTGATGACGTGGCCAGACAGGTCGTGACACACGTGTCAGTCGGTGGCACAACGTCACGCCACAGGTCAACACGTAGCACACCGTCTGCCACATGGCGACACGTGGCAGGCCTACTAGTGACTCACCAGGGCTACGTTGCGGTACGCGACTGGTGCCCAGGAGGCCATCGCATACCACGATGGGTTCCAAGATTTTGCCTATAATAGCAAGTCCGGGCTTTCATATTTTCACATTCAAATCACACATACCTCTCTCTCTAACATCTCTCTAAACCTCGATAATTGTGCCCTCGATCCACCTCGATAAGCGTGCCCTGATTCCTCGATACTCGTGCAATACCTCGATAATCGTGCCACCTCCCGCCGATGTTATAAGCAAGAATATTTTATTGGTGTGAAGTCCCGGCGATCATCCCGAAGTTCGTGTCGTGAAAGAGTTGGTGTTTCGATCCGCGTGCCCAAGAGAAGTATTGATAAAGGAAGAGTGAAAAAGAAAGAGACGTCGAAGTGATGCTCGATTGTCTAGGGATATATAAGCAAAGTAAAGGTAGGCGTAATGCCCGAACAAAATAATAATAAAATATTATAAAGGCTTAATACTCTAAGTCGAGGTTATACTCGATACCTCGATAAACAAAAGAAACATATAACAAAGAAAAGAAGGAAAAAAAAAGAAAAGAAATATGAAAATATATATAGGTAAATATATATGTGTGTGTATGATTATTCTTTGTTATAGCAATAAAGAGTATTCTTAAATAATAAAGAAAAGAATACAACTTAAAGAAGAAGAAACGTAGAGTTTTTATAAATAAACTAAAGATTTATAATAATACTTTTTAACTAAAGGTTTTAAAGTAAAAGAGATTTTGAACTAAAGGTTTATCGAGGTAAAGTTTATAAAATAAGACTAAAGGTCTTAAGCCAGATTGTATATCCGACTAACAAAAGTTATACTCGTACTATAGGTGCGAGATAGCAAGGGAAAGACCCAAGGACGGTGTTTGAAGCTGATCGCAAACAAAAGGTGAATACGCCCCACTTTTACAAACATGTTTTCAAATGAGTCAAACGTGTTATATGAAAAAGAGTTTACATGAGACTACGTGTCTCTAAAACATTTATAAACAAGAGTAAAAGTCTAGCCCTCAGGCTGTAGTATACGTTTTTCTGGATCCTTACATATGTGGTAAAATGCGGTGGGCACATTGCGCCACGCTTGGTTACGACCTCCAGCCACGATGGGCCGAACCTAAGTTACGTCCGAGTGAGACTGATCATGTGTATATTTATGGTACTTAAGTTATGTTGAAACGCTGCGGTGTTTTGCTGAGGTGACCTAGTGTAGAGACTTGAGTTTATAAATTGTATTGTTTTAACTTGATTATTCCTAAGTCAAGATGGGCCGGACCTGAGTTATGTCTCGAGGGGTAATCAAGTAAAGAAAAATATTTTTGCGTCAGCATATTCACCAGCATTCGTTGCTGACGTATTTTATAACATTTTGCAGGTAATCAAGAATAGAGCTTGTGAAGGCGAAGAAGCTCAAGAATCCGATGGCTCGAATATTTTTGTTAAATCTTAAAAATATATAAATGGTGGTTTTGTAAATTATAAACAAGTAAACGTAAATGGAACCCTCGTTCCATATTTTGTAATATAAATATTTACAACTTTGATCCTTATGTTTTTTATAAGACTTCCGCTAATAACCGTAACTCTGATTTATTTACAATTGTGGTACCAACTGTTGGTCGCTCGCCCAGGCCTTAGATGAGGGTGTGACAATCTTTCACTTCAAACGCTACCAAATTACAAATACTTCCTGCTCCTATTAATGCTACACCTATTAGAACATTCACTCCTAACCCAAACATGAAACATCTATCTAGTAAAGATCTAGATGAGAAGAGAGCCAAAGGAGAAATACAATGACAAATATACCCCTGGGCACAACTTAACGTGCAAAGGGAGGGGTGGTAACCAACTGTTCATGTTTGAAACTAGAGAACGGGGGAAGATAATCAGGTGTCAAATAAAAAAACATATTTTACCTTATCTTGATCACATACTGTCTCAACATCACCATGCTCTTCTTGTTTTCTTCCAAGCTGTGTCATGCAAGTTTGCGTTATTTAGAAACATATTAACAGAAATTTAGAAACTAAATTATAGCAAAAATACCGATACAAATTATCTGTATCCGTGATAGATTTCTTCAAAGAGTTCATCTGTGTCGTTCTCTCTTCTTCCGTTAACTCTGGAGGTTTATATCGACTTTTACTCAACCTTGATAATCGTATTCACTCAGAAAGCATTTCTAATATAGTCTTCGGAAGCTGTGAATAATCTTTCACTTGAGCCCACCCGGAAAAGCTCTCTCCATTGATGATGTCATCATTTATTACCTTTTTAAAATAAAATTAATAAGAAAAATGGTTTATAGACAATGTGATATTAATAGGATATCAATTCTTACAAATAAGTTTGTTATGTTAAAATGATGAGCTTCCTTAAGCATACTTGGTGGTGTGAATGACACTTGATAGGCTTGAGGACGTTTAAGCTCCCACTTATCCAAGTAATCCTTTAGAACAAAGTACAAAGCCCATTAGTCATACACTTGATATGCCGAATGATTTAAAAACCAAAAATACTTTTGGATTAGAATTCACCTGAAGATCTTTATGTAGTGTGAGTTTGTATGACCCATTGAATATACGCTTAACGATGCCCTAGGGTGTTTGAGGAGGATCTCTAAGTTTATCGAGTCCTTTATTGAACGCTATTGTCAATAATGTAAAACCGGGGTACTTGTAGGAGTAGTAACCATCGGTGCTTGTGGAGTAGATACATTAGGAGTTGATACAACTAAATGTTGAACTTGTTGTGGATCTTGTATATCTACACCTGAACCTCTATGGGTTCTCCGCTTTGCCGGTTTATCAATCGCAACCGCTTTCCCCTTATGCTTACGCTCAGCAGCATCATGAGCTAGTTGCTGGTTGTTACAATAGTTATAGGCAGGTTAAGGGTGTGTGCATATTTTCATAGGCTGTCTATGCTATATGCTTCCTGGTAAAATGCATTTGTTCCTTTACCGTGAAATAAATCTATAATTATATATCCCGTTTTACTACATCTTAGAGATACCTCTGTACTACATATCTTGGCGATAGTGTTGTAAAGCATCATGCTTTCTTTTATTATTTCATTTTCTTATCAATGCATTTATTAGGGTTGAATACTTATTCAAAATTAGTCAAATAAAAAAATCTGGCTAAAGTTATATCGGTCAGGCCAAACATCCATGGTATGATCACCATAAAGGACATTTCATCTAATGTAATATTTTATTGAATGAGTTTTTTTACTCACTACTCTTATATTTCAATAGTAGTTAAAATGTTTTCAATAGTAGTTAAAATGTTTATCTTTTCTATTACAGTGCATTCAAGACTGGATGACTATATGACACATTTGTTTTGGTTGGATCAATCCAACTATCAATGGGCTTATTATGAACACGAGGGCAAGGTAAGTTTAGAAGTCAGAATTTTTTTGATAAACATGTGGGTTCTATGCTAATTTTACTTAGTATGTTAATAAACATATAGGTTCAGTTCAGCATAGGTTTCAAGTAACATGAGTTTTTTGATAGGATGGTTTATTATTTACAATGGTTTTGGATGTTATAATTCGAAGAAACGAAAAAAGATCTCGCAAGTTTTTTTATGGACATGATTGATGTGAACAGTTTGACTCTATTAAGGTCAAATGACATACTTTATGACTTTGATATTAATGTCAATTCCAGAAGTTCGTAAGAATTTAAACTTATAACACATTTTTTAATATGATGGCTGATTACATAGGTTTCGGATACTATAAATATAAAAATGTGTATATTTGTTATCATGATTTTTTTGGATGTGATATAGTTCAAATTTCAATAAAATATATTAATTAAACCATTTTTATGCAGATTCAAAGGAACCTACAACTGAGTAGAGAAAGGCAAGTGACTTCGGTTGATGTTTAATTGAAAAACAGTGGAACTTAGGAATCTACAAGTTCACAGCTCCATCATTTTCTTGGACCATCTGAAGAAAGTTCCAACAAATTAGGAGGTTATGTCTCTCAACTGGCTAAGAGTGCAAAAGTGAACAAGTGAAACTAAGATGTTTAAATAATGCATTTCCCTAAAAACAAAGATAGTTTCTAAAGATGGTATTGGCCAAAAGTTACACCTACGCTTGATCCATAGTGCAATGACACTTATTATGTGCTTATACCATTAACATGAGCTACTTTAATTTTCAATTTTTGCATTAACACAAGTATATAAGCTTGATGGTCATAACTGGGCGACGTCGCTACGTTACGTTTTAATTGAATTCACAAATGTCTCTTACTTTATTGATGGTATATGATATTTTTTTAACATAGTAGCTTTTCAATTTTCATTATTATACATAATTTTTAGTTTAATGTGTAATACACGGGTTCTAATCTAGTACATTATAATTCAAACAACATTCAAAAAAATAAATAAATTGAGCATAACTATTAACATAAAGTAATTAAGATTGTAAAAAAACATAAATATTATTACCTTTCGAGACCACCCATTTCAACAACGAGAGAAAAAACAATCACCATGGAATCTTAAAACAAAAGAGTCGATCACACAAACACGCTCATGACATAGATTATTTGGTTGCAACAAAAGAGGCCCATCGAACACAACCAGACCCTACTTATCAATTAAAGCAAATACCTGAATAAGTAACATGCAAATGCCAACAATATTTAAAGAAAAGCATATATGCATAAAGATACCAAAAATCCCTAAAAATTCGATACCGAACTAAAAACATAAATTAGGTAAAATACAGGTACTGAAAGAACTGTACCGTACCAAACTGATCCAAAGTTCTTTATCGAATTGCTAGGTACCCATTTTCAAAGCTTAAGGTAAGTTCATTTACATGAAACGAGGTAACTTGTTTTGATAAATGTCCATTAAAGTCCTTTTGTCCATTATTAACACACATCCAAAAAAGATCAATGTTATGTTTGTTAGTTGTATATAACTGTTATTTAAGTTGCATATTACTAGATTTATACCTTTACAACCATTTTTCGGGGCACATATGACTTGATCTAAACTTTCATAGCATGTTTCAACCTATATGTTACTTGATCTATTCTTTTATAATAAATTTTAGATAGGATATATGTTTATAAAATAGTTTAGTAGCTTTGTTTGTTGTCATTTTTACTTGGTGAGCATCTTCAACGTCATAAACTCTTAAATAAGGCATGTAAATAAAAGATTTAGGTTAAATTTAACACTCACTATAAGGAGATGGTGGTGGTTCACGGAGGCGAGGTGGGTGGCCGGTGGTGGTTAAGGTGAAGAGAAAGATGTTGGTGGTGACTTAATTGTGAGTGTTAGGTTGTAGAAGAAACAAGAAGAAAGAGTTTAATATTTGTGTACATACTCAAGCTTCTTTTTATAACCATTTAACCTTGAATCATAACTCACAAAGATAATTGTATGTATATGTGTTATGTGTGTGGCTTGGACTGATTGGTGTAATTTTAATATTTAAGTTTGTTTCGTTGTTCGGTTTCTAACGCCTTGCTAGCTTTTTAATGAAATTCGCTGTTCAAAAAAAGATAAAATGTGTGTGGGTGTAACATGTGTTATTCTAAAAAGGCTAATAAAAATAAGAAATGTGATAGGTCATAATTAATTGACATGTGTTAAGTAGGGACCAAAACAAAAAGAGTATAAAAGTAACAGTACACATTTTCTCTCTCCACATGCAAGTGTAATGTTAATTCCTCAATTATTTTAAACGTTTATAACTTTTTCATATGATATTTAAAAAAATAAAATTCACCACAACAACAAACATTTTTTTATCTTTAATATGAGTATGATTTTGTTATATAAAAATAAAAAAATTACGTTATTGTGTCTTTTTGCCTACCATTGTTTCTTTTTTCGTCATTGTGTCTTTCAACTGATCATTGTGTTTTTTTAAATACTAATAACACCGCTGTTTAATAATATGTAAATATAATGAAAAATATCAACAAATTATCTAATACATAAAACACAATGATGAATACATATTACATAATAACCTGAAACGTAAAACACAATAATGAATACATATAACACAATGGCCTCAAACGTAAGACACAATGGTAAATACATATAATGCAATGACTTGAAACGTAAAACACTGTAAGGCCCTGATCCCGGCGCCTTACTTTGGACGTTGGATTTACTCATAAACACAGTTCTAAATATCATAGTTAATTAAAACTTTCGTGGAATAAATAAAACATCATCATTCGTTACAACCATTCAAACTTGTCTTTAAAACATAACATAAAACATCTTATTTAACATCAAGACAAATCCTTCTGCATATGCCAGCGTTTTCTGATCCTGCCATGTGTCTCCCTCAAGCCAGCTGCTTCAGTTTATTAACCTGTATCCATACTAAAAGTCAGCTACCCTTAGTGAGTTGTAGTTAAAACAGGTTACATACAATACATTCATATACTTACTCATACGTATCCGTAGATACATATTACTTACTTAACCTGCTTTACTTTCTTTCGTACACACATGAGTATATACCTTCATTGTAACTTCCTTACTTCCATTTTTCATATTTTATATTTCTTTATACAATACTTATACGTTTTAAAGAGCATTTCGCCATACTTTCCTCGAGTATTATTAGCGCCTGGTTCCCTCTTGCCTCGAATATTATTAAGGTCCGGTTCCTTCTTGCCTCGAATATTATTAAGGTCCGGTTCCCTTGTTCGTCGACCAACCATACAACTATACCATAACCATACTTGTATTCATATACTTTACTTATTTACTTTCAGTTCTTTTACTTCCAGTATCATTCATAAAACATTCATATATCATACATATCTCATACATAAATAATCCATGTAGCATACACTTACCACTTAAGGTAAGTGTATTAAGTAATCATATCGAGTATGCACACAGCCCTGAAAACATAATAAGAAAATTGGGCTAGAAACTCAGGTGAGCTCGATTCCTTTCAGAGTTAATGGTAACTCCTTTCTTTAATTGGGTGCGGCTAACTGTATAACAATTACACGTATCAATTTACTATCACTTCCCATATCATATTTCTAGTTTAATATAACCCTCAACGAACGAGGTCCGGGGGCAGCGCCCCTGGCAGCGAGGTCTAGGGGCAGCAGCCCCTAGCAGGGACCAAGGGGTAGAGCCTCTGGCTGGGGTTGAGCTGACTAAGGTCATAACGAATGACTAAGGTCATTCGTGCTCTCTATAAGACGAACGAGAGACTCATTCGTTACAAGAGCATACTGATGTACCTCATAGCGAATGACTTGATTCACTGTCTTTTCATGACGAATGGATGAGTAACGAATGAGTAAGGTCATTCGGGACAAATGGAAGGCTCATTCGTTACCGGGGCATACGAATGTGTCTTATTCGCTATGATTGTTTAACGAATGAACAGTCATTCCCTTGCTCATTACGAATGAACACCAGTCTTATCCAAACTTTGACTCAGGCGTCAAAGTCAAAATCGATAAGAACAGTCAACGGATCAGATATGCAATTGAACCTTAAATCGCGATGAAACAACAAAAATCTGGTATCAATCTACTCGGAATAACATCGCCTACTAACCCTAATACACCAAACATCCAGTCATTTCGTTTTTAATGGTGCGATTGGTTCGTTTATAACCCGGTTCTGTATACGACTTACTAACCTATCAAACGTTTATGAATTTCAACGAGAATCATTGTGTTTGATTAGTTTTTATCATATCTACAGATCTAGGGATTCTAAACGAGCCGAACAAATGTTTCGTTGTAAAACGTACCTTTAGACGAATCGGTTTACGAACACAATCTAGTATTGATGTAGGTCTTGTTCGTCACGACGTTCTAGCACCCACAAGCTCGGGTCTTTTCCTTCGGATCTTGGCTCAGGATATAGGAGACTGTTTGTGTGTGTTTTTGAGTGTGTATGGAGGATTAGATGATATGAATGAGACTTTAGGGTTTTAGGAAGGTTTAAGGGGTTTATATACCCTTAAGCCCATGGATCTAAGGCCCATCAGCATCTCTTATTCCATCTTTTAAGGTCCAAGCTCACACTCTAATATTTTATTTAATCTTGACTAAATATTAACACAATCGTAAGTAAACAAAATTTATTTTATTTAATATCATCAAAAGTAGGATGTTACAAACACAATGGAATCTACATATTACACAATGACTTGAACATACACAATTAACATAATACTATTTTTCTCAACTTAAGTGAATGTTGAGCACAATGAATAAAACACAATGACAAGTAAAAAGACAGATGTTTAGCATAAAGACACAATGACGAACAAAAAGACACAATGACGTAATCTTTGTTTTAATTTTTATCTTTAATATGAGTATCAATTATAAAACACAATGACCAAAATATATAACACAATGCATAGAAAAACCAAATTAAAAAACACAATGGACAACCAAAGAACACAATATAAAAAAACTCACCAACATTTTTTTTTATATTTTTATATAACAATATGATATTGATATTAAAGGTAAAAAACGCTTGTTATATTAGCAAGATAGTATCGACTTTGATGTAATTCAGAATAAGGCTATCAAACATTTTTGAAAGAAAATACCTCTATCATCATTAATCACATGATTGTTACAAACAAACCAACAAAAAAAAAATTAAGTAAATTTTGTAAACAAAGACTAGTTATCATCATCAATCACTAAATCACTAACAAAAACTATCATTAGATACTAATATGAACAGAAAAAAAATACAAAATCTTGAAGCTAATCAAGTGTTGTAAAAATCTGTCTAGGCGATGGAGTACTTGACGAGTAATCCTTGAGTGTTTGGTGAGTAATCCCCGAATACTCCCTCACTAGGCCGAGTACTCACAACTACTCCTCAATCGACCGATCTGGGAATGCCTAACAAATTCTGCAAGCATGAGCTAATCAAAGCTCAAACTCCTCTTCCCTAAGAACATCATCTCCTTCATCCTCGCTAGCAACAATAAAATACTCATTTGATGCAACTGGTCTAAACAAATAAAACGTCACCAAATAAAACAGAAAGCTAGCCAATTCTTCTGCAGCATAAGCCACCCATTGGTAGTTATAAGTTGCAATTGTCATCAAAGCAAACACAACAATCCTTGTGAAATACAAGTACCCAATAACCAACACATAAAACTGTCTAAAAAGAGTTAACTTCCCCAATGTTCTAGCCACTTTCCCGTCAGTTTTCGAAGCCTCCTTCAACGATCTAATCGACCACGCAATCGGGAAAATAATCGCGCAACAACATGTTATATCAACTAACAATAACACCTGGTTCCATGTCACCCAATCTTTCATAAATGGACCGGTTTCGCCTATTACTATTGACGCGGTATTCGCCAAAACTTGCAATGGGATCACAATAATTAAAACCTCTTTTCTTTCTCTTGTAAAAATGGTTTCAAAAATGACCATCCAGTTCCAATTAATATGATCACAGTGAACATTAAAACAACCCTAATAAACTGAAATGTGTAAAACAACACATCCCACCCATGAGGAGTACCTGCATGGTTGTAAAAAATCGGAATTAGTAGGCGACTAATCGGTGATTAGTCGCTAATCGATAGCTTACCAACTCTATTTTAGGTAATCGTAACCTGTAATCGATATTCGGTCAAAATTGGGTCAAAGATTGTCAAATTTCAACCAAAATAAAATTAGTCAAAGTCAATCATCATCATCAGTTCGAGTAGGGTAAGATGCATACAGCCTTACCTCTACCCCAAAGGGATAGAGAGACTGCTTCCGGTGAGACCCCCGACTCGATAGTAGTTTTACATCAAGCCTTGGACATAAGGCACATAGCACTCAATCATCGGGACACCGGCTGATTGGTGCATGTACCCTTATCTTTCGGCTATCAACGCCACCACATGATGCCTGATTAACCTTCCGCATTTTTAACGTTATTTTCAAGAGATTAGTAAAATAACGTCAAAATTAGTGCAATTTCACTTTTGCCACCCGAGGGTTCACGCATATATACATTATATGCGCGCACCGAAAGCAGGGCGTAGTCAAAGTCAATCAATGTTGGTTAAAATAAGTCAAAATTGGATGAAATTGGTCAAACTTTGTTCTCACTTGGTCAAAACCGGTCAAATTTGATGAAAATTAGTCATAATTGAGTGAAAATATGTCAAATTTGGACAATTTCATGCAAAATTGGTCAAACTTCGCTCAAATTAAACTGGTCAAAATCAGGTGAAAATAGGTCAAAATTGGTCAAATTTTGGTAAAAAAAATGGTCAAATTGGTCATATATGGTCAAAATCTTTGAACAATTATACTTAAAATTCTAATATGATTAATCCCTAGCTAGTCTATATCCCTTTCTGACTAGCGTCTAACGAGTTTTACAACATAGAGTAGTACCTGTAACCTTCACGAAATGTTTATCTTCCGCAGCACAAATCAAATTCAAGGCTTTCATAAGCAGCAACCCGCCCATAATATCATGAATCTGGTAAACCGATAGCTTATTTCTCACGCATTTAACAATCCAAAACCCTAAAAAACCCAAATACAGCACGGAATAAAATGAATACAACGACGGCAATGCCGATAATCCGGTCGATAAGTATTCACGTTTATCATTTCCGTCATAGTTAAAAAGCTCGGTACGAACGTCCATCGTAACGATCGATTCAGGATTACAATTAGCGAAAAAGAGCGAGTATTCATTCGCGTACATGATCCGGTACGATACGTTAAACGATTTGGAGGAATCGTTTGGGAATGTGAATAGAAGGATTATGAATTTGAAGTCGAGAATGCAGAAGTTAGAGTTATGGTCAAACTCATTCATGATTTGAAACAAAGATTGTTCGGTGAGGAGGAAGAAGCCAAGGCGAGAGGAGTCGATCTTCGAGACGATGGAGGTGACGGAGACGGAGGAGATGGCGACCGAGACGATGCCGCGGTTGGTGAATCCGAATTTTTCGAAGAGGATCATGGAACGGTCGTCGGATTGAATTTGTAATAAGTTGATTTCTGCATGGGATGGAGAGAGGAGGAGGATGAGGAGGACGGTTAGCGTTATCGGTATGGGTAGATTCGTCATTTTGGAAGTTACCACGGCAGCCGAAGGTGGTGGAAGAGGGTGGTGAATTACAGGAGGAAATAATATGGTGGTTTGTGATGGTAACGAGATTTTTAATGGTATTGCATGCATGCATGCAAAAGGTACCCGTTTAATGTTTATTGCAATATATATCTATAATCTATAATATATATAAACGAAGATATAAAAATCCTACGTGTTGTGATGTGGTCGCTCCTCCTTTTTTTGGAGTCACCAGATTTGCTTGATTTTTAAATGGAGGCTTCACATGCATTTGACCCGAATTCATGGGTATGGGTCTTACCAAACCCAGATATTTCTTAAACGGGTTATAACATCTTATTAAATTAAAAATTATTCTCACCAAATTATTGATGTAAAAATCCTATAAAATAGGATATAATAAAAAGTAATATCTTATTTATTTTAAAAAAGATATATATATTATTTAAATTAAAAAACCAATTTTATAGTAAAAGAAAATAAACGGGTCTTGGGTCTCATCAAACCATAAGTATATTATTAACTTTCATAAATATTAATTATAATTAAAAAACCAATTTTATAGTAAAAAAAATAAACGGGTCTTGGGTCTCATCAAAACCATATAGCTTTTAATCCGAGTAATAACATTTCATTTATTTGTGAAACAATTTATCTTTAAACCATAAGTATATTATTAACTTTCATACAATAAAAAAATATAAATTCAAAAAATAAATAAATATTAGAACAAACAATATAAAACAACCCCCGTAATACGGGGGGGGGGGGGGGTTAAAAACTATATATATATATGTATATAGGGAGAGGATCATGAGAGAACTTTATTTTATGGAGAGAACTAGAGAACTAATAATAAAGTATTTTTAATTTAATTAAAAAAATATTTTTCTTTCATCCTTCTTATATGTTGTTATTCTTCACCACAAAATATAAAAATAAAAATAAAAATACAAAAAATGAACGTTGTAATGCATATATGCAATATATCGACTTTTTTTTATAATGCATATGTGCAATAGTGAGCATTTTGATATTTGAAATAGTGCTGAATAAAATATATATATAGTTGCTTGTATTGTATATTTGCAATAATGTTATATTATAAACAAAAATTCAAAAAAATCGATATAGTGGATATGTGCATTAGTGTTGTATTATATATATGCAATAATGACTGAAGAAATCACAAAATCTTCACCCATTTATCAAGGAAAAATCCGAATCCATTCCTGTGATTAAGGAGATTTTGAAAAGACTGATGTCTTTTGATGATGAAACTCATATTATGTCTTCTGATGTGATACCTCATGTTAATGAAAATTCAAGTAATTTAAAGCCCAAATTCGTTCCTACGGAACCGATTTGCAAGATTGTGAATACAAATGTAGTTCAAGCTGCATACTTAAGACAAAAGTCAAAACGACCTGTGACTTATTCACAAGCGGCTAAACCACATTTGGATTCACTAAACGTTAAAACTTCAAGTGAAACTCAAGAGGTGCCCAAGACTGAGGCATGGGTTGCCTTTTTTAAACTGGTCATTTTTCATTCGTGTGTAGAGTTCATCCAAGATTGTTTCTGGGTGGGTAATGGATAGTTGATGCTCTCGTCATATTACCGGAAACATTAACCTCTTAACAAATGTCAAGAATGTTCAGGGAGGATATGTCGCGTTTGCGGGTAATTCGGGTGGAATGATTACAAAATAAGGTGATGTGTCAAATGGGCGTATCACTTTTGAGAATGTTAATTATTGTGATAAAGTGGATCACAATCTTCCGAGTGTGTCTCAGATTTGTGACAAAAAGTACAGTACAATATTTAATAATAAGGAGTGCATAATACTTAAGCCATGATACGTTATTCATGAGGATATGGTAGTTATGCGATCTCCTCGATCAAATGATATTTATGTGTTAAACATGACTTCTAAGGTATCTTCTTCTATAGAAACGTGTTTTGTCTCTAAGGCAACATAGAATGAATCGATTCTTAGCACATACAATGGGTCATATTCACGTCAAGAAGATGAATTATCTTATGGCGAATGACTTGGTTGATGGTGTTTCCTTGAAACATTTTTAGTTAACTGACCACTGTGTTGCTTGTAAAAGGGCAAACAGAAGAAGAAGTCACACCCATCTAAGTTAATAAATAGCCTTGATACTCCACTGGAACGAATTCATATGGATTTGTTTGGTCCTGTGAATCGTGCGAGTATTGCTGGTGATTGGTATTGTCTAGTTGTCACTGATGACTATTCAAGATACTCTTGGGTATTATTTATAAGTTCAAAAGATCAAACACCTATTCTGGTTCAAAATCTCATCACAAATATCGAATCACTGTATAAACTGAATGCGAGACGTATTCGAAGTGATAACGGTACGGAGTTTAAAAACAATGTATTGAATTTCTTTTGCATTCAGAAAGAAATTCATCGAGAATACAGTGCTCCTTATGTACCTCAACAGAATGGTGTTGCAGAAAGAAAGAATAGAACACTGATTGAAGCGAGACGAACAATGCTTGCAGATTCTAAGCTTCTTGTTCAGTTCTGGAGCGAGGCTGTGAATACTGCTTGCTACACGCTTAATAGCGTTTTGATTGTGAAGAAGCTTCAAAAGATGAGTTATGAACTTCTGAACAAGAGAAAGCCTAATTTGAAGTATTTGGAGTCTTTTGGGTGTCCTTGTACTATGTTGAAGAAAGATGCGGGAAAATTTGAAGAAAAAGCGATTGAAGGTTATTTCTTGGGTTACGCATCACCTAAGAAACGTGTATTTAACTTTGCCTCTGGTTGTGTTGAAGAGTGGTACCATGTTGATTGTCAAAGGTACACCACACCTCCAACTGGCAAAGGACCTGATTGGATGTTCGACTTTGAGAGTCTATTTAACTCATTTACTCAAATGATTGATCAACCAGATGAGGACTTGGTACATGCTTATTTTGAAGATCAATTCTTACCTCTAAGATCTTCTGGTTCTAATTATCATGATGCTGCACAAGATGATCTACCTGATACATCTGATGTGATTCTATCTCGTCTGAGGATAGTCATTTTGTTGATTCCTCCTTAGCTCTATTTCCAGAAACACATGAGATTGGTGGATCATCTCATGATGCTGAGGATAATTTAACTGATAATGTTGTTGTGCAAAATACACTTGTGTTAGTGCACTGTTTTGTCGTCTCGAGTGTTTGTAAATTATCGTTTGTAATTTATTATATTTTAATGTTAAGGTTATTTAAGGAATTTAAGTTAGTTCGTTAATGTAAAGGCTAATTCGTTAAGGATGTTTAATGAATTAGCCAGTTCGTTATTTGTAAAGCCCATTCGTTAAGGATGTTTAACGAATGGACTGTAGTTCGTCATGTAAGTTCCCATTCATCATGGAATGTTTACGAATGGTGGCATAAAGAATCACTGATTCGTTATGCTTTCATTTCATGCCTTGTAAGTTAATGAACTGGAGCCAACTCGTTATGGGTTGTGTAAAGAATTGGTCTCCATCTTCTATTTATAGGGTGTTCATACCCTCATAATTTAAGTTTCGAGTTCAACGTATTGAACATCTGCCGAAATTATCTCTCACCCAATTCTTCGTTAATCTATTACTAATATACATACTACAATTACTAATACACACACACACACACACACATATATATATTTAATAGCATATCATAAACTAGATCCTTAAGATATTAGATATAATCCGATAATCAATATTGATTAGATCTAACGTATTTACAAGTGGTATCAGAGCCAAAAATAGTCGATTACGAGAGTTTATTTAATTCATTCACTCAAATAGTCGATCAACCAGATGAAGACTTGGTGCGTGCTTATTTTGAAGATAAATTCTTACCTTTAAGATCTTCTGGTACTATTTATGTTGATGCTTCACAAGATGATCTTCCTGATATGTCTGATGTGATTTCTATCTCATCTGATGATGATCATTTTGTTGATTCTTCCTCGGCTCCATTTCCTGAAACACATGAGATTGGTGAATCGTCTCATGATGCTGAGGAAAATTTAACTAATTTATCTGACAATGTTGTTGTGCCTGAGAATCCAATTCTTCGGATTCATTTGTATCATCCACAAGACAACATCATTGGTGATCTTGATGTAGGTGTTCAAACACGTCATCAAGTTGCTAATTCTTCTGATTCTAATATATTGTGTGCGTGTGCCGATATGCATTCATCAGAAATTATGAATCTCGCGAAATACACTTGCTTTCTATCTCAAGTAGAACCGACATATGTTCGTATGGCTCTTGTTGATTCATCTTGGGTAGAAGCGATGCAAGAAGAATTGCAACAGTTTAACCGTCTGGGTTTTTGGGATCTCATTGATAAACCGGCTAGAGTTAAGAAATCAATTCCAACTAAGTGGGTATTTAAGTGCAAGAAGGACGATCGAGGAGTGATCGTAAGAAACAAAGCACAATTGGTTGTTCAAGGTTTTCATCAGCAATAAGGCATAGATTACACGGAAGTATATGCTCCAGTTGCCCGATTGGAAGCTATAAGAATATTCTTGGCCTATGCTGCTTTAAAGAACATTAAGGTTTATCAAATGGATGTTAAAAGCGTGTTTCTTAATGGGGAATTATATGAAGAAGTGTTTTTTCTACAGCCTCATGCTTTTGAAGATCCAGATTATCTGGACCGTGTTTACCGTTTGAACAAGGCCCTGTATGGTTTACACCAAGCCCCAAGAGCTTGGTACGACACACTTGCTGACCATCTTACCGATAATGGCTTCAAGCGAGGAACTGTGGATTGCACTCTATTTTATAAGAACGTTGGTGATGATCTGCTCCTTGTACAAATATATGTCGATGACATATATTTGGTTCAACAAATGACAAGCTTTGTAAGGATTTTGAGAAGTCGATGCAGACGAAATTTGAAATGAGCTCGACGGGGAGATGAATTTCTTCTTAGGGTTGCAGGTTCATCAGTCTGATAAAGGAATCTTCATTCATCAAACGAAATATGTGAACGATGTCTTGAGCAGATTCAAGATAGTTGCCGGAAAAATCCCTTTGACGCCTCTTCTAGTGGGTCACAATTTATCACCGGATGAATTGGAGGATACTGTAGATCTTACCATTTACCGAGCAATGATTGGTTCTTTAATATATTTAACTGCTTCTCGTCCTGACATAATGTTTGCAATTTGTATGTGTGCTAGGTACCAATCAAGTCCCCGAGTGACTCCCCTGGCGGCAGTTAAACGTATAATTCACTATTTGAGGGGTAATCTTGACATCGGGTTATGGTATCCCAAGGACGATAGCTTTGAACTCACAGCGTTTTCCAATTCTGATTATGGAGGATGTAAGATCAATTTCAAATCGACTACGGAGGGTTGTCAATTTTTTGGATGCCGGCTTGTTTCCTGGCAGTGTAAGAAGCAGACAACGGTCTCCACTTCAACCGTTGAGGCGGAATACGTGGCATCCTCGAGTTGCTATTCACAGGTTCTATGGATCCAACAACATCTGCGTGACTACATTTTGAAGTTTCTTACTACTCTAATTTTAATTGATAACTCTGCTACTATAAGTATCACCAAAAGCCCTGTGCAGCATTCGAAAACAAAATATACTGAAATTCGATATCATTCATTCGAGACTGTTTTGAAAAGAAATTAATTAATATTGAAAATGTGCACACGGATTTTCAACGTGCTGACCTGTTTACCTGGCATTTGACAAAACTCATTTTAACTTTTTGCTTGGTCTAAACGGTCTTAAAACACTTACTGAGGTCCTTAAACAAGGATACTTATCTTTATTTTCTTTTTGTTTATTTTCTTTCCTTTATTTTTATGTTTTGGGTTTTCGGGGTGAAAAATGAAAAATACAAAAATATTGTGATTTTTGTTTGTATAGAGAAAAACCAAAAATATTTAAAAATGAAAAATACAAAAATATTGTGATTTTTGTTTTGAAAATTGAAAAAGCAAAAAATATTGTGTTTTTCTTATGTATAGAAAAATTTGAAAATACAAAAAGATTGTGTTTTTATGTATATAAAGAGAAAATCTAAAAAGATTTTTGCATACTTTCGCTTAAAATTATGTCAATTACTCATATTTGGAGGACATATACGTGTATATGTTTGGTCCTGATATTTACTTGTAAATGTTCGGGATAACCATTTACCTGATAATTGAAAGTAGTTGGGGCGATTGTTATGCGTTCTTATTTAATTATCTTTTTGAAAAATTATGTTGGTTATTTAAGTTTGTGGAACATGCGTGCATGTTTTGGTCCTACTATCTACTTGTAGATTGATAGGATAGCCATTAATCTATAGACTGAAAGTGACTGGGGCGATTGAATTTATTTTTGTGCTCCTCAAAAATGAGTTTTGAAACAAAAAGAGAAAATTATAGTACATTGATCATCTAGTCCCATATCCAGAAAGAAATAAGCTTAAAAGGTTGAGTGCTTAATTGCATTGGTGCATTGATAGGTCTTAAACAGGCCGTTAAGTAAAGTATGTGATATAAACATAAAGAAACGCAAAATTGAAAGAGGTGTTAGTCTCTACCAAAAATCTCAGTAATGATGGCAGAAATGTAATAACATATCATACTCAAGCCTTATATTTTTTTGATCACCAAAAATAAAATAAAGCAAATAACAAGCATTCGGATTCTGGACAATGTGAGTCTTTATAGAATATTTCAAACGCTTTTAGAGCAAACCCAAATTCATTAAAAATGATCACCGATGTTCAACGTAAAAATTAAACTACTGACTTGATCAAAATCCGCTGTTAGTCATACATTTGTTCCTCCCTTATGCGCGTCTCGATACCAGTAAGAAACGGACCCTAGGGGATACAATGTATGTAAGCCTACAAATGGACTCGTGCACACGCACTCACAGTAAAAGAAACTTGGTGCATTGCTCAAAAGTTTCTATAATTTCAAAATTTTGATCGACAATATAATGGTTTAAGTCAAGTTGGGGTGATACGGTAAAAATCAAATTAAGCTTGAACCGAGATTAGAGGCTGATAGTTTCTGATATTCTGTGCTCTAATTGAACATTTAGTCATATCACAAAAATGCTTGAAAGTTTATTACAAGATTTAAGTGGACAACAATATCAATGACCAACTTAATGCCAGTCATAATAACGCTGAAATATAAAACTGCGATGGAAGGGCAATTTGGTTAACATGATTCTCTGCTTAAACTCACAAAAACATGTACTGCTTTCGTAAAACATTCAAGAATTACAAAAAGATTTTCTTCTTTCATTTTAACATATTATTTAATATTTTTATAGTTATTTTAAGTTAAGTGTTTTTAAGCATAAAACACGTTAAGGTATTACATCTTACCACGTCGGGTAAGGATCGTAAGGTATAAGGTCATCGGGACACGAGTTTCATTGAGTTATTTATTCATTTATTTAATTTTTTATTTAGAGTTAAGTGCCATTTTAGTACCCACGGTTTTGTCAACTACGCAACTTTGGTACTTATTTTTTATTTTGTGCAAATGGCTACCTCAATTTCAAAAATCTTGCATTTTTAGTACTTTTTTTCTAACCCCGTCTATTATTTCCGTTAAGTCAGAGATAATTTGGTAACTTCGTTATTTTCTTTGTTTTTTTGCTTTTCTTTTAAACGCTTATATGTTGTAAACCCCAAATCCACAATTATAACATCAAAATCCAAATCCTAAATCCCCAAACCCTTTCTCCATATCATCATAGGGTTTGAAGTTTTACGATATTTGGGGATTTAGGATTTGGATTTTGATGTTTTGATTTGAGGATTTAGGGTTTACAAGCTATAAACGTTTAAAAGAAATGAAAAAAACAAAGAAAATAACGAAGTTACCAAATTATCTCTGACTTAACGGAAAAAATAGACGGAGTTAGAAAAAGAGTACTAAGAATGCAAGTTTTTTGAAATTGGGGTAGTTATTTGCACAAAATAAAAAATATGTACTAAAGTTGCGTAGTTGACCAAACCACAAGTACCAAAATGGCACTTAACTCTTTTATTTATTTAATTATTTTAAATTAATTTAAACAAAGAAAATGAAAAGGAAAAGGACTTTAAGGTAAATTCGTTATCTGACGATAACGAATGGGGTTATTCTGATAACGAATTACTTCATATTGTTATCCTCTATTTCGCTTCCGCCACTCTGTAACGAATGACCCAGTCCGTCATCTAACATATAACGAATTAAGCACGAATTAACCCTAGGTCGTTATTACTTCGTGATAAGTTTTAACGAATTACTCATTCGTTGCCATGTATTACGAATGTGATAACGAATTGGCTAATTCGTTATTTTTGAAATAACGAATCAGCTGATTCGTTGTCTTGGGAAGTGTGCCGATTCATCTTATATAAGGAACAGTCAACAATGGAGAATGATTCAGTTTATTCGTTCAATACTTTTTCTTCTTCCTTAAACAAATGGTATCAGTGCCAAAAAATTAAGATTTGTTAATCGGTCATCACCAAACCATATATTGTTCATCATTTAAGATTCGTTAGGTAATGAGGATCAAAACACAATACATTTCGTCAGATTTCATAACCATTTGATGGGTCCTTTAATTGATTATCATGTCGGTTTTAACTTATAAGTATAAATCTTAATTAACCTAACTTATACTGAGATTTTGTCAAAATGAGAATCATATATCAGTTATCGACGAGTTTCCAAGATGATTTGTGTAATTTGTAGATCATTACATCATGTTACATGGTTTAATTGATTCTGGGTGCATGTTTAACCTTCAAAGTTCATCTCAATTTTGACTTTGACTCATGATTCGTCAAAATTGGACATTATTGGCGACCATTCATTATGTGTTAACGAATTAACACTCATTCGTGTTCAATTTGTTACAGATGTCAAAACGAATCCACTCTTTCACAATTTTGATAACGAATTATATCACATTCATTCTTTAATTCGTTATTCCTTTGAAGGTGATTCATTATGTTTAATTCGTGGTCTTGCAAAGATAACGAATTAAGCAGTTCGTTATAACGAAATACCTAATTAGTTATTAGCAAACCATTCATAAATCATTAACGAATCAGATTTAGAATTATTTTGAAATATCCAAAATTAATTTTTTAAATAATTTATATTATATTATTTGATTATTCGTTTTACTAAATCTCGGGTTTATGTATTTTCAGTTATGGCTGACGAAGTTATCCAGGATGTTCCTGATGCTGAGCAACAACCAGTGCAACAACAACCATAGCATACATCTCCGTTATTACCATTTGATAAGAAGTATAACATTTGTGCCTTCGTGGGGGAACACCTTGCTGATGCAGACGTATTTGGAGATATGCTATCCTTCATACGGCGTCCTCGTATTGGCTATGCTGTTACTGGTAACGTAACGGTACATTTCAGCATTATACGACCATTCTGGAACTCGGCTCGTTTTGCTGAGTCCAAAAACCATATCATTGCTGAGATTAACAGGAAACCTGTCGTTATTACAACCGAAGTTATCCGCTGCTAAAGAGAATGTATTGAACTCATAATTCATTAGATACTTTTTATAAATGTCAACTAAGTCTCGTAAGTAAATTGCTCCCGATTGTTCAATCATTTGATAACCAGAGTCATTCATTGATAAATGATCACTATGAGTCAGACTCAATAAAATTTGATCAACCATTTTTTCTGTCGTTAAGGAAGAGAACTGAACAAAGAATTCTCTTTTTTCATCATCAATCGAATCACTTTTTGCAACCCAGGATTCTATTTTATCATCAATCCAGTCCCCGTTCACGTTTTTTCTTTTTATTATCAATGAATAGATCTCTTTACTTGTATGACTTAGATGTCTCATATTTCTCGAAAAAGTGATTCGATTGATGGGATTTGCTATGATACTTATGAGATCGATGATATCGATGAGATTGATATTCAAATATTTCTTCTTAGAGCGTCTTGATTTGACCCTATAAGCGGGACCACCACCCAATAGGGTGTTGCGGTTTGACGATAAAATAGACAACCCATTTGAGTTCGATAAGGGGTTGATCCGAGGTTTATTTAATCGTGTATTCTATTCTGGTGAACTTGACCGGTCCATGTATAACAAGGAACTTGTGCCCCACGTACAAGTATCTATTACACGTCCTTATTCACAGCCTTGGTGGACGTAAAGGAGGCTACGAAGAGTGCTGAATCATGTTACAATCAACATTTGTCACTTTGATTTTGAACAAACCGTTAAATTTCTCTAAGATGATTTTCTATCATCTCAAGGAAAATTTCCTGGTCAAGAATCGAAGAGGCAAATTCCTTATGTATCCATGGTTCTTATAGCAAATCATTCATGATCTTATTCCTGATTTGATGATTGATCAAACTTTGGAGAATGACGTGCTGAATGGAGCATATGACTGCTAATACTTTAAGGCGGATGAAATCTTATAGGCAGGATCAAACACCAAGGACTAAATGTTTGATTGGTCATCTGTCTAATCCGGCGTATGAATGTTCTTCTGATAACCGTTGGATCCACGATGACTCAGATTCCGAACGTGAAGAGGGTCCAGGTGGTAACAAAGGTGGTGATGATGTGGATGATGGTGATAATGGTGGTCAGGGAGGTGACCAACGTCGTGTTGACATTGAGGCAGCGAGTTCTCAAGCTGCTCAATGGAAACATAAAGGGAAAGAGGTGGATCGTTATGAACCATCCAAACGCGTATATCATAGGGTGCAGGTGTGTCGATTGGACCTCAAGCTCCAAGGTCGTCTACTCCTCAAAGACCAGCGGTGCCGCTTACTACTAGCACCCCGGAATTGACTTTGACGACTACGCTTACGTCGGATCCTAGGTTTGGTCTGATTCCTCAATCTAATTTATCCTCGATACCAAGGCCTACTACTGCTACTTAGGTGACTCCTCCGATACTGACCATGATGCCGACTACTCCGATGGACGTCTCGTTTATGAGAATGAGTCATCCTCAAGGTCCTGTGCAGCCGATCCTCAGTCATTTCATACTTTTCCCCTGGAAAATCAGATGAACATGCTCTTGAGTTTGATTCATTTATATGAGAATGAAATGGCAGCTGATCGTCAAGCTCAAGAGCAATTCATGCAGAATCAACGTGTACGAAGTATGGTCAATGCTGATGAAATCGAAGTGGGTCAGTCAGTTCAATGATTGGTTCTTAACACGTGAGTAGATATCTTTACTTCTAGGACTGAATGATGAAGAACTCGATGCTTTAGAAGCCGAGGATGATGTGGAGGTAGTAAACAAGAAGGAAGTCTTACAGGATTCGTCGCTTCCTCAAATGAATACTTCGTTTATTTACGATGATGAAGAGATCGAGGTTGAAGATGTGCAGCAGAGGAATACCCAGATCTATATCAACACTCAAATGTTGATCAGGGTGTTCCTACCTTTACAGAAGAAAACGTCAAAGCTGCTAAAGACCATTTAGAGAAGATATCAAAGAATAAAGGCAAATCGTTTGATTGGAATCCTGATCCGTCAGTAGCTGATATTCAGGATTGGTTTGTGTACAAGAACAAAATAAAGAACGTAAGATTATTGAGGCGTACAGGTATGTTCATGAAGAACAGAAAGTTGACGCTATCACACGAGCTAAAGTTAATCAGAAGACAACATTCAAAGCTGTGTCGACAGTAAAAGGTGACATTGTGTCCTGGTTGTATGATTATGAGTTAAAGGTATGTATCATCAAGTGGGAGAACGGTGTTCAGTACTATGAAAATATCACTGACGTTCTCTCACCACCGCATTGGGATGTTCGCGAGTCGACCTTTCATTAATCGCGATGGAAAACGTCGAGTAGAATGGTTTCGTCAACATTTGCTCTTTGAAGTAAACCGTGGATTTAAAATCCTTAAGCTACATATTCCTATCCGTAAACATATTGACGAGATTGATCCACGAACGGGTTGGAGGAAGCCTGTGCTTAAATTAAAACCACCGAAGACGATGAAATACGTACCAGTGAAGACATTATTCCACATGGTCTTCATCTAATATTTAATCGATGATACTATGAAAATCGTACCGGTGAGGCCGTCATTGTTTTGGGAAAAGGTTTAAAGACAAATTTTATTTGAGTTATTGACCCGATGTGGCTCGTTAACTTATCTGAAACAGATAATGACATGCTGTTCGTGAACAAGATTTTAATAGAGCGTTGTGAAGACTATGAACGAGCTATGCAGTTCCAGTGTGTTGTACGTGTATGCCACGAGTACGAGATTCATAGTTGTCGGGATTGGCAGGCAAAGCGCTTCAAATAATTAAAGACAAAGAGCTCAAGACGAGGGGGTGTTTGTTAGTGCACAGTTTTGTCATCTCGAGTCTTTGTAAATTATCGTTTGTAATTTATTATATTTTAATGTTTAGGGTATTTATGGAATTTAAGTTAGTTCGTTAATGTAAAGGCTAATTCGTTAAGGATGTTTAACGAATTAGCCAGTTCGTTATTTGTAAAGCCCATTCGTTAAGGATGTTTATCGAATGGACTGTAGTTCGTTATGTAAGTTCTCATTCGTCATGGAATGTTGACGAATGGGGGCATAACGAATCACTTATTCGTTATGTTTTCATTTCGTGTCTTATAAGTTAACGAACTAGAGCCAATGCGTTACGGGTTGTGTAACGAATTGGTCTCTATCGTCTATTTATAGGGTGTCCATACCCTCATAATTTAATTTTCGAGTTTAACGTATTGAACATCTGCCTGAATTCTCTCTCACACAATTCTTCGTTAATCTATTACTAATATACATACTACAATTACTAATACACACCCACACACACACACACACACATATATAATTAATAGCATATCATAAACTAGATCCTTAAAAAATTATATCTAATCCGATAATCAATATTGATTAGATCTAACGTATTTACAACTTGCTTTCTATCTAAAGTGGAACCAACGAATGTTCGCATGGCTCTTGAAGATCCATCTTGGGTAGAGGCAATGCAGGAAGAGTTGCAACAGTTTAATCGTTAGGGTGTATGGGATCTCTTTGACAAGCTTGTTAGAGTTAAGAAACCAATTCCAATAAAATGAGTATTTAAGTGCAAGAAAGACGATCGTGGGGTTATCGTAAGAAATAAAGCACGATTGGTTGTTCAAGGATTTCATCAGCAAGAGGGCATATATTATACTGAGGTATATGCTTCAGTTGCTAGATTGGAGGCTATACGAATATTTTTAGCCTATGTTGCATTCAAGAATATCAAAGTTTATCAAATGGATGTCAAGAGAGCGTTTCTTAATGGGAAATTACATGAAGAAGTGTTTGTTTTGCAGCCTCCTGGTTTTGAAGATCCAGATTATCCAGACCATGTTTACCGATTGAACAAGGCCATGTATGGTCTACACCAAGCCCTGAGAGCTTGGTATGACACACTTGCTGACCATTTTACCGATAATGGCTTCAAGCAAGGAACTGTGGACTGCACTCTATTTTACCAAAATGTTGGTGATGATTTGCTCATTGTCCAAATATATGTTGATGACATCATATTTGGTTCAACAAATGACAAGTTATGTAAGGAATTTGAGAAGTCGATGCAGAAGAAATTTGAAATGAGCTCGATGGGGGAGATGAATTTCTTCTTAGGGTTGCAGGTTCATCAGTCTGGCACGTGAATCTTTATTCATCAGAAAAAATATGTGAACGATGTCTTGAGCCGATTCAAGATAACTGCCAGAAAAATCCCTTCGACACCTCTTCCCGTAGGTCACAATTTGTCACCGGATGAATTGAAGGATACCGTTGATCCTACTCTTTACCGAGCTATGATTGGTTTTTTAATGTACTTAACTGTTTCTTGTCCAGATATAATGTTTGATTTTTGTTTGTGTGCTAGCTACCAATCGAGTCTCCGAGTGACTCATCTAGCAGCGGTTAAACGTATACTTCACTATCTTAGGGGTATTCATGACACCGGGTTATGGTATCCCAAGGACGATAGTTTTGAACCCGTTGCGTTTTTCGATTCTGATTATGGAGGATACAAGATCAATTTCAAATCGACTACAGTGGGTTGGAAATATTTAGGAAGCCGGCTTGTTTCCTGGCAGTGTAAGAAGCAGACAACGGTCTCCACTTCAACCGCTGAGGTAGAATATGTGGCAGCCTCGAGTTGCTGCTCAAAGATTCTATGGATCCAACAACATCTGCGCGACTACGGTTTGAAGTTACTTACTACTTCAATTTTAATTGATAACTCCGATGCCATAAGTATCACCAAAAATCTTGTGCAACATTCAAAAACAAACCATATTAAGATTCGATATCATTTCATTCGAGACTGTTTTGAAATGAAGTTAATTGATATTGTAAAAGTGCATACGAATTTTCAACGCGCTGACCTGTTTACCAAGGTATTTGATAAAACTCGTTTTAACTTTTTGCTTTGTTTAAACGGTATAAAAACATTTGCTGATGTCCTTAAACAAGGATAATTATCTTTTTTTTATTGTGTCTTTTTGATTAATTTTTCTTTCATTTCTTTTATGTTTTGGGGTGAAAATAAAAAATAAAAAATATTGTGATTTTTGTTTGTACAGAAAAAATCCAAAAACATTAAAAATTTGAAAATCCAAAAACATTTGCAAAAGTCAGAAAAATCTGAAAAGACAAAGAGATTGTGGTTTTGTTTGTATAGAAAAATCTGAAAAGACAAAAAGATTGTGTTTTTGCATGTACAGAGAAAAACCAAAAAGATTTTTTTCACTCTTTTGCTTAAAATTATGTTATTTACTCATATACGGAGGACATATACTTGTATATGCTTGGTCTTGATATTTACTTGTAAATGTTCGGATAGCCATTTACCTGATAATGGAAAGTAATTGGGGTGACTGTTGTGCGTTTTTATTTAATTCTCTCACTGAAAATTATGACGGTTGTTTATGTTTGTGTAACATGTTTGCATGTTTTGGGCAAGTTATTGATGTAAATAAAATAATACATCATTTCGGCATCAAATAATCTCTAAAAACTGCAATTTCTATCAAATAACATAGCATAAAATGCTACTTATCATACTAAAATGTAATTTCAGGTGAAACCAAGCCCCAAACGAAAAAACAAGCGAAAAGACGAAGAAAAACAGAAGAAAACACAAGAAAAACAAAGAAACACGCCCCCATGCCTCAAGAAACACGCCCCCATGCTTCTAAACACCATAAAAGACAAAAATCTACAAGAAAAGACAAAAACAGGGAACAACAGCACAAGGCAGTGCCTCTCAACCACGGGGTCGTGGACGTCTACCAGAAAAGACAAAATGAATTCAGCACATGTCACTAAAAAGCACGGGGGCGTTCCTAAGTGGACACAGGGCCGTTCGTTTCTCTCCAGATTGCCTATAAATAGTGGCTAATGTTGCACTCATTTGGTGTGCCTTGAAAAGAATTCTATCCGGTTTTCTCTTATAAAAACACACACTAACACTCACGTAGAAGTTTTAGTGAAGAGTTTGAAGGCTTGGAGGTTATCACCATCAACCATCATCATCATCCATCATCATCATCATTAAGAAGGAAGATTCATCTACATTTGGTTAGATTGTTCCAAGTTTAATCATGTATTTGTTATCATCATTCATCTTAATGTTTATCATCATGCTCATTATGAGCAAAACTCCTTTTACCATCTAAAATCTATGAAGAAGCTTTGTTTTACTTGATAATTATACAAAACATGTGGTGTAGTCTAGTAAAGTACATGGTTATATTACAATTATCTTTTGATGAGTAATGTTTCACCATCTTAAATCACTAATTCAAAGTTGGTGGTTGTCAATTCTATTGGCAATCGTTCGTGATCAATTCATGTTCTTGAAAGATAGAAATACTTTGATACATTATCGCAACATGGATTGTTATATTGTACTTAGAAATGATGAGATATAAGTTATGATGTATTTCTCTAAGTATTGGTAATCCGAAAATGGCTTTGCTTAGGATATCATGCTAGTTAAAGAAATCATATGTTAATGGAATGTGTAATTATAACCTACATAAATCAACCAATGGGAGGTTGTGTGACTAAACTACAACCACCCGAAGTTGTTAGAATTGGTATTTGAGAAATCGAAGTCAATCCTAATCTTTCTACTTTACGAAACTACTTGCCAACTTAAATTGACATCATTGAGGTGACATGACATTAGGAAAGGGTGGACTTTAAAATGCGCATGTTACCTCCTTAGTGCCAAAGATGCTCACTTAAGGCTTAAGGAGCTATCTATCATATATTGCTATCGCAAGTTTACCATATGTTTGAATATTAGTTATCAATGCTAAAATGGAGTGTATTCTTGATCTTAGATGGTAACCTTCGCATAATTGAACAACTCGTTTAGAATCTCTCGTCTTGGTCACCTATATATTATATATAAGTATTTATATTTTATAAAAAGTTCAAAAATTAACCCCAAAATGATTAAAACCTCCAATCATAGTAAAACAAGGATTTATTATTAGAAACATTTGTGTCCACGGATCGATACTTGGTTCTTACCAATACTATTCTACATATATGATAGGTACACTTGCCTATTTTGTGTGTGTTTAGTCTTTGTAGAAATCACTTTTATAAATTTAAAGCACGATCTTGTGCAAAAGAAATCATCCCATCTTTTATATTTTACCACACGCACAGCAAGCATCAAGTTTTTGGCGCCATTGCCGGGGACACTGTACGTTCTAAGAACGATCCAAGTTTTTATTTAATCATTGTCTATAATTGTACAAATTTTTAACTTCTATTTTTATTTTATCGTTATTGTTTTACTAAAATATATAATTTTACGACTAGCCTACTTTTTACCTTTATTTACCTTACTTTACTCTAGCTTAATTAGCTTAGACCTTAGTTTAGTTTAAAATAGCTTAGCCTAACTTGTAGTTTAACTTCTACTAACTTTAGCTAACTTTTGCTTTAGTTTTCATTTTGATTTAGTCCCATGTATGTCCTCTACTTTTGAATCGGAGCTTGTTTCCCCAATTTCTGAACCGGAATGACTCTTTCGTCGACGAGCACATAAACGGACTACAGAAACCGCCGAAGCAATCAAAGACGAATCAGTAGACGCCACCACATCAGGAGAAAATCAAACCGAAGAAATGATGGCGGCCCAGAACAATGAGCCGAACATGAGCCAGTATGCCAAGCCAACTCTCGAAGGCTACAACAATGCACTGGCTCCACCCAAAATCACCGAAAATTTCGAAATAAAATCAAGCACCATTCATATGGTGGAAAATTTAGTTCAATTTCATGGTCTCCTCGACCAAGACCCTCTTTCTCACATATCTCGATTCCTACGAATATGCGGAACCTTTAAAATTCAAAACTGTTCAGACGATAAAATCAAGCTTAAACTCTTTCCTTTCTCTTTAAGGAGCCAAGGCCTAAAATGGATAGAATATATTTCCTCTGGTTCCATCACCACTTGGGAGCAGATGGTCGAACAGTTTCTCCTCAAATATTTTCCGCCTGATAAAACCGCCAAATACCGAGCTAGCATTACCGAATTCCGGACCGATGATGATGAATCGTTACACGCAGCAAGAAAAAGATACAAAAGCCTTCTGAGAAGATGCCCACACCATGGACTGAGCGTATGGTTACACGTACAAACTTTCTTTGACGCACAATCCAGTCAAAACAAACAGGCCATCAACCAAATCGCTGGTGGAGACCTGGGATCCAAATCACCTAACGAAGCATTTGAAGTCCTGGAGAAAGCCACAAAGAAGAGTTTTGCTTACAACTCACCAAGATCTACACCTACCCATAAAGGAATACACCACGTCGATTCCAATACTCTTGTCACAACACAGCTTGAAGCCCTTTCCAAAAAATTCGAACAACTTCAAGCCGAGCTATCAAAAACCAGACTCATCTGTGACAATTTTGGAGGAAATCATAAGACAAGTGACTGCAAACAAGTCATCATGGCTATGGAAGAAGTCGATTTCGTCGCTCGACAGAACAACGCTTTCAGCAACAACTACAATCTAAGATGGAGAAACCACCCGAATTTCAGCTGGAAAGACGGAAGTAACACTCAACCATTACCAGGATTCGAAAAAAGACCGATGAATCAATCCTTCCAGCCTAAACCTCAGTTTCAAGATCAAAGTTCTAGTAGCCATCAAAACCCAAGCTACTCAAAAATCGAAGAAATGTTGATCCAAATTATGACCAAAACAAATGAAGCAAAAAAGAAGGCCGACTCAAGAGCTGTTGATATCAACGGAGTATTTGTTAAAACATGAAGCCGACCTCAAAAGTCAACAAGCAATCACTACAGAATCTAGAAACTCAAATCGGACAAATTGCCCGAAAATTATCCGAAAGACCACCTGGCACTCTTCCAAGCAACACAATCACCAACCCGAATGCGACAGCTAACGCTGTTACACTTAGAAGTGGTACAACCACTGTTTCCTCACCAACTTCATAACCAACTACAGAAAAGGAGCCTCTTGATGAAACGCAGGAAAGACTGACCCCAACAGGCACCGTACAACCCAAGGAGCCAGTCCAAACTTATGTTCCACCTATTCCATACCCTGTAAGACTGAAGTAGGAACGATTGGAAGCTCAGTACGGGAAGTTTTTAGAACTCTTCAAACAACTCCATATCAACATCCCTTTTGTCGAAGCCATCGCTTAAATGCCAAAATATGCCAAGTTTCTTAAATAAGTGCTGACAAACAAAAGGAAGCTGGAGGAACTCTCACATGTCACCCTAAGTGAAGAATGTTCAAAAGTCCTCCAAAGCAAGTTGCCAACGAAAATGACCGATCCAGGGAGCTTTACTATCCCTTGTCTCATAGGATATTATTCTGTTAGCAATGCCCTGGCTGACCTACGAGCTAGTATTAATTTAATGCCTTATGTGGTTTTTGCAAAACTAGGGATAGGAGAACCAAAACCCACCTGCATGAGCATTCAATTAGCTGATCGATCTGTTAAATATCCTCGGGGCATTGTTGAAAACATGCTTGTCAAGATTGACAAATTTGTTTTTCCAGTAGATTATGTGATTTTAGACATGGAGGAAGACAAAAGTGTACCTCTGATTTTAGGAAGACCCTTTCTAGCCACCGCAAAGGCTATTATTGATGTTTGCACCGGAAAGCTCACTCTCAGGGTCAATAACGAGGCAATCAGTTTTGACATAGGAAAATCTATGCAATATCCGCAACATTAAGATGGTACATTATACTGTGTTGACATCATAGATTCCATCGTAAGTTGCTATATGCGAGATTCCTCCATTAATACACCGCTATAAACACAAGTCTTAGACAAAACACTCAACATACCCATGTTAGAATACGAAACTATCAATGAAGATTATCAGGAAGCATCAGAAGTAATATATGAAATCACTGAATATAATGAAAAATCACAACCATCAATCGAAGAACCACCAGCCTTAGAGTTAAAAGAACTACCAAAACATCTCGAATACGCCTTTCTAGGAAAATACTCTCAACTCCTAGTAATTATTTCATCTCACCTTTCTAAAGAAGAGAAAGACAAACTTCTTAAGGTTCTCAAGAACCATAAGAAGGCCATCGCATGGAAGATCATGGATATCAAGGGGATCAATCCCTCCATTTGTACTCACAAAAGTCTCATGGAGGAAGAATACAAACCCGTGGTCCAACATCAAAGAAGTCTCAATCCCAACATGCAAGATGTGGTGAAGAAGGAAGTAATCAAACTGCTTGATGCCAGATTAATCTACCCGATCTCGGATTCACCTTGGGTAAGTCCCGTTCAAGTAGTACCCAAGATGGGAGGAATGCCGGTCGTAATGAACGAGAAGGAAGAGATGATACCAATGAGAACCATCACAGGCTGGCGAGTTTGCATTGACTACCGGAAGCTTAATGACGCCACAAGAAAAGATCATTTTCCACTCCCCTTCATCGATCAAATGCTTGAACGATTATCTAGAAAAATGTTCTGTTGTTTTCTTGATGGATTTTCCGGATATTTCCAAATTCCCATTTCTCCTGAAGATCAGGAGAAAACCACCTTTACATGTCTGTATGGAACCTTCGCCTACCGAAGAATGTCATTTGGATTATGTAATGCTCCAGCCACCTTTCAACGTTGCATGGTGGCCATCTTTCTTGAAATAAACGAAAACTCTATGGAAGTCTTCATGGACGACTTCTCAGTATTTGGAGATTCCTTCGATCATTGTTTAAACAACCTCAACAAAATGTTAACCAGATGTGAAAAAGTAAATCTAGTGCTCAACTGGGGAAAATGTCACTTTATGGTAAAGGAAGTCTTTTCCAAAATTGCTAGACCTATGACCAAACTTCTGGAGAAAGACGCACCATTCGTCTTCTCTGAAGAATGTGTTGAATCATTCAACACATTAAAAGACAAACTTGCCAATGCACCAATCATGACTACACCCGATTGGACCCTTCCATTCGAAATCATGTGCGATGCAAGTGACTTTGAAGTTGGAGCCGTACTCGGACAACGCAAAGAAAAACACTTTCACCCTATCTAGTATGCTAGTAAAACTCTTAACGATGCACAAGAAAATTACACCACAACAGAAAAAGAGTTGTTAGCAGTAGTTTTTGCCTTAGAAAAGTTTAGATCCTACCTAGTTCTTTCCAAAACCATAGTCTACACCATCCACGCCGCAATACGTTACCTCTTCAACAAACATGATGCCAAACCCAAACTTATCCGATGTATCTTACTACTCCAAGAATTCAACTTAGAAGTCAAAGAAAAAAAGGGAGCAGAGAATGTCGCCGTAGACCACCTCTCACGCTTAGAATGCCCAGCTTCAGAAGTACTTCACAAGAAAATTATCAACAATAATTTCCCATATGAAATTCTCATGCGTATTCAAGCGGTCATAGAGGAGAAATACGAAAGTCCTTGGTATGTCGACTTCGCAAACTGCGTAGCTTGTAGAATCCTAAGAAAATGACTTACTCATCAACAGCGGGAGAAATTCTTTTCCGAACTTAAGTTCTACTTCTGGGAAGATCCATACTTGTTTAGGATATCCGCTAACAAGTTATTCGTAGGTGTGTAGCAGGCAAGGAAGACTTAGATATTCTCAAACACTGCCATGAAGGACCAACTGGTGGGCATCACGGTACCACCACTACGGTCAGAAAAGCGTTCGATGCATGATTCTTCTGGCCCACCATGTACAAAGATACACATACTTTGATCCAAGCATGCGATGCTTGTCAAAGAGTCGGGAACATCTCATCCAAAAATGAGATGGCTTAAAAAGGTATTCAAATTTGTGAAATCTTTGATGTATGGGGAATAGATTTCATGGGCCCATTTCCTAACTCATTCGGAAATAAATACATCCTTGTAACTGTCGACTACGTGTCTAAATGGGTAGAAGCACAAGCTCTTTCCACTAACGATGCTCGAGTGGTTGTAAGATTCCTGAAAAAGTTATTTTCATGATTCGGCACTCCAAAAGCCCTAATCAGCGACAGAGGTACCCACTTCTGTAACGTTCTGATGGACAAAGTCTTAGCACGATATGGGGTTCACCACCGACTGGCGACTCCATATCACCCTCAGATTAGTGGGAAAGTGGAGGTCTCAAATCGAGGAATTAAAAGGATTTTAGAAAGAACTATAGGAATGAATCACAAGAATTGGGCAGAAAAGTTAGATGACGCTTTGTGGGCCCTCAGGACGGCTTACAAAACCTCCATAGGAATGACACCCTTCAAACTCGTTTACGGGAAAGCATGTCATCTACCAGTAGAATTAAAACACAAGGCCTACTGGGCTCTCAGAGTAGTAAACTTTGATCTAACGTCTGCCGGCAAAAACCGGGAAGATCAAATTCACGAGCTCGAGGAACTGAGAACATTAGTCTATAAAAATTCTTGGTCTTACAAGGAAAGACTAAATGCTTGCACGACGCCCATTTAAAAAGAAACAAGAAATTTCAAGCTGGCGATCGTGTACTGTTATACAACACTCGTTTACGTCCTTTCCCAGGAAAATTGAAATCTCGATGGACAGGTCCATACATAGTTGAATCAGTTTTTGACTATGGGACAGTTGAGATCTCAAATTCAAACGGTCAAAAGTTCAAGGTAAATGGGCATCGATTAAAACCATATATCGATAGACCATTTGAAGAAATTTTGGAGGTAGCAACCCTCCAACTCCCTGAATAGGAAATCAAGGAAACAAGGTCTGGCCAAGGCCTTCAGAAAACTAGGCCTTGTAAATACGTAAGCATATTAAGAAAAAACATCTAAAAAACACGGGGCGTGCTTCCAACAGCACGGTCCCGTGCCAAAAATCGCGGACCGGAATCTTCGCTGCAAAAATCTCAGTCAGACTGGTTTGTAACAGAAGTGTCAGAACAAAGACACGGGTTGTGCTTCCAAAAGCATGGGGCTGTTCTTAGGATACTGGTTGGCTATAAAAGGCACCTTGTGTCATTGCTTCCATGCACCAACCAAAACCAAACCAATATTCTCTGAAAATTCAACATGCCGACTGAGATGAGTGAAGCAATCCCCGTTCCTCGACACCCGAGGAACGATGCCCGCCATGTTTCCAAAACCGAGCATCTCTTGAAACTTCAAGAACTCGTTAAAGAACTCACCGAAATGAATCTCCTTGCTGAGATGCGCCTCGTTCAACTCACTGAATCAGTGGAAAACATGAAAATGGAACTTTGAAACGTCAATGAACAACTCCAGTTTCAAGTTCTCGGTTTAACGTACTTTCCATCAGGACCATTCGGAGGAAGAGAACCTTTCGAGGACATCTTGGAAACTTAATTTTCTGTTTTTATGTGTAAACAAGTGCATTACGCACAAAGTGTTAGGAAGTTCGGGCTTAACCCGAATATTTTCTTATTTCTAGGAAAACCGGGCTTATCCCGTATTTGTTTTAGGACCTTTTAATTTTAATGAAAAGTAATTTTTAGGATGATTAAACTTCTAAATTATCATACTAAACATCATTCTAAAAATTCTAGCTCTCACATTTTGCTGAAAAATACAAGAAAATTATCTATGACAAAAAGCACGGGCCGTGCTTCCAAAAGCACGAGGCCGTGGTCACCCTAGAATCTTCAGCATGATACGCGCTGTCTCCGTACAATTATCTGAATCAGAAATATTTATACCCCTAGCAGCAAGGGGCAGTTCTCCCAAAAGCACGGGGTCATGTTCACCTTTCCAGTCTCTATATAATGCATGCATAAACTCACTATTCCATTCACACCAAACGAAACATTACTGAAATGGAAAGCAAGTAGGTTGAATGGAGGCCAGTGAGGAAAGGCAAGCAACATGAATCATCCTCATACCTTGAGGAGAAGGTCATGAGGATACAATGCATCATGAGAGATCAAGTTGAATGCAACATTCAAACCGAAGCTCGCGTAGTCTAGCTAATCAACAAAGTCGAACTTCTTAGGTTCGAAAACTTCCATGTTGTGGATGGCCACCACAAAGATGTGGCTTCCAAGCTCAACTTTCTCAACCAAGAAATCGTTAAGCTCGACAAAAAGCTTGCCAAACTCTTGGAAGCCAAACGAGCACTACCACACATTCAAGACTTGTTCGGGAATGGTGGTCGTTGAAGTCACGACTTTGTTTGACGTTGAAGTTGCTCCCGCTTGTATTATGTGTTAGGATCTAAGATTGCCGTTGTACTTTTCGTTTCTACTATGTTTAATTGTGCCTTTATGTTTTATGTTTTAATGAAATTTAGGACTTTTAATCTTAAACTAACCAGAAGAGAAAATCAGTTGAAAACGAACCAGCTCGACAAATAAACAAAATCAAAAGAAATACTGTCTGCTTCATGCAGCACGGCGCCGTGCTTTTACCCCAGAACAGTTACGATTTTTAAAACATTAAAATAACTTTTTCCAAACATCAAACCTAACATCCACTTCGTTTCTGGATGAAAAACCGCCGACCATTCCATATTACACTAGTTTCTTCATCAAATCTTCAATTCCGTGCAAAAGGTATGTTAATTTAACAATTGTATTGTTCAAGTTCATCATTCTAGGTTTAGTTTAACCCTAAAATCTCTCGAATTGACCAAATCGGGTCTAGACCCAAAAATAATATGGGTTATTCTATTAGTATAGGATGAATAGATTGTTGAAAGATTGATTGTTAAGGTTTAATTGAAAAGAACAATTCGGGTTGGGATCTTGATATGGATATTCAACAAATTAATAAACCCAATTGTTATAACCGGTTCGAATCTGAATAGGATAGAAATTAGTATTAAAAACACGAGTCGTGCCCTAAACAACACGAATCGTGGTCAACCATTAGTCAACCAAAAGTCAAAATCAAACGGAAATGAACAGCAGCAAACAACACGGTACCGTGCTTCTGAAAGCACGCCGCCGTTCTTTGCTCTCTGTTCCAGCAAACTGAAATTTTTTGATGAATTTTGACTAATTTAGGTATAAATTGCAGATGGCCGAGTTTGGAGACGATGTTCATGCATTTTTGGTCTTTACCGGACGAAATTCAAGAGACAGACAGGCTAATGCAAGAATAAGCTACCTAAACAAACGATTTCCGGAACCTAACTTCTATGCTTGCAGAGACACCTTGCACCAAGTTAATCAATGGGCCTGATACAAGACATTTGTTAAAGGGCCATGGAGAAGGGTTTTTGAGAAAACGGGGGAGGCAGTAACAGAACTGACAAAGGATTTCTTGGCCTCTTTCAACATGAAGAAGAAGAAATTGGACATGTGGGATGAAAGTGCAATCAAGTTTAGACGTGGGGTGAATGACAAACAGTTTCTGTCACCCAACTGGGAATTGATCTGGGAATCTACACGACCGAGGAAACTGACTCAGAAGTTTGGTTTAATGCTAAATCGAACTTTGCAGATGAAGATGCTGATGACGAAGCTGAAGTAGGAAACACACGTTTAGAGGCTTGGGAACAACTGAGTTATGGTACTGAGGAATACAATGCAAGCGTCTCAAAGAGCACAGCACTACGTGACCCGCTCATGAGATACATTCACCGTCTGCTCAGTCACACTGCCACGGCTCAAGGCCAAAGTGAGGGGGTTGTTACCTGAGGGATCTTTGGGCACTGTACTGCATGAAGAATGACATACATTGTAACATCACAATGTTATTCTGCCAGCTATTCATGACAAATGCAGCTGCCAAAGGAAATACCACGATTTTTGGTGGCCCGTGGATCTATAACCTTTATAGGGCCTACAATGCAGACACAGAAGGAACCCGAAGCCCATATCCGATAACCCTCAGCCTTGTCTATTGTGAAAGCATGTAAATGTTTCAGCAAATCAAAAAGAACCCGGATGTGTGGAGATTCTGTGATAAGAATAACCAGGTTTGGTACCCAGAAGACCCAGCAGAGATGATGATTCAGGATGTGCATTAGGGGAGAAGATCACCGCCCAGACAATACCGCCGCCGCACCTACCATATGCGAGGAGGCCCATCTTTATCAGACGATAGCTGATACTCTTTCGAGGGTCTATATGGACTCATTGATCAATTATCCGCTAACACTACCGCCTCATTTAACAGGATTACATAGCAGATGGCTACCTCAGATGCACAACGAGCAACCGAATATGCAGAGACGAGGCGAGAGATTGATTGTTTGGGCTATCGCATGGACAAACAGTGGGGACCATTTGACCCGGACACGGGTAACTGATGACTGGCGGCACTGGCATGTCGGGCATGGGCATGGGTTGGTAGTACTTTATGACATTATTATTATGTGTGTTTTAAACAATTTACTTTTGGTCGTACTTGTGTGTTTGCTTATTTGTTGGTTTGAATACTTTTATGGCCGTGGGTGCCAAAGAAATTATGGTAGGTACTAATTTAGACCGATAGGGCAAGGGATCGATGATTCCATACCCAATTTTCAGCAGTTTATGCTTGGTTGTTTGTGGTTGTTTGCAGTTTTATATTATAAATGTACAAAAACAGGAAAACGGACGATAAACAGGGGACGCTCTGTCGAAATTTCGTTAACCCGTAGGGAAGTAACTCTCCATTTTAACCCACTATACTCAATTAGAATTTTTATATTTTCATGAATCTTTCCACATTGAGGACAATGTGAGATTCAAGTATGGGGAGAGGAATTACTTGACCAATTATTTGTTCAAATAATAAAAAAATATATTTTCTAATCAACAAATATTTTTGCAGCAAACAGATTATTTGTATAAAATCTAAAGAGAAATCAAAGAAAATTGTTTCGCAGATAACCAATCATTACTCCAATAACCATAGGATAGTGGAAAAGTGAAAAGAAGTTTTGTAATTTTGAGAATAAATTTATGCAAATTATGGCGTTAATACCCAATTCCTCCGTTACTGTGAGATAACCCTCATGCCCTATAAATATTTTTCGGAAGCTTTGAGTGAGTCATATGTTTTGTGTGATTTAGAACTTGTCGCAATTATTCATTTCAAGACCGCACGAAGTGTTGTATAAGGAAGAAGGTAATGTTGTCACAAATCCATCAAACCATTCGCCAAATTACAAGACCCAAAAACCTTAACCAAAATACAACACTGGTCTTTACTGACAGACCCTAAATAACTGGAAATGCATTCTTTCGATTTCTATTTCCTTTGCTGCATACACTTCACCAAACCTAGGTTGCCTCCAGAACTTAGGGAGTGAATCTTTCTCTTTAGTAATGAGGTGAGGAAAAAGTGGCGCCAAGAAGAACCAAGGCCACCATTTTGTGGAATTTCCAAAATCGCAATGAAGAGAAGAGTAAAAAGATACGAACGATGTTTAAGTTGCGAAAGCTGATCCCACGAAGGAAGATGTAGAAAAAGTCAAACTCAGTCTCAGCATGAATATACCGAACTAATGAGGATGGGGGCTATTAGGCTCAAAGTCGAACGATCCATTAGAACTGGAAGTTATGTTCAGAACATGATTGAGGAAGAACTAATCCACATCCTTGATAAAACTGGTCTTGACGATCTGACCTTAAAAGAGTCACTAGGTCTCTAAAAAAAATTTAAAATTTTTATCATCGGGATGAAAAGCTAACCAGCGAAGACATCTCAGAATCCCCCATTACCAGAAAATTGTATTTACCGTCCTCAACCAAGAGCCCTTATCCACCACAACATACCAAAAATCCCAACTCACACAAAACCAACCCGTATTACGTTCTGATCTATGCAACACTTCATAAAGGTGGAGATTTGGACTTGTGACAAGCTTATTTATCACAGGTTGCATTATGACTAAGAGTGTTCACATACATACATCACAGGTATGATCAGATATAAAACCGAGTGTGAGTGAACATTGTGAGAACGTGACGTTTGCATAAACGGAAGCTCATTAAAACAAAAATTTCCTTGTTATTTATCACTAATACGAATTAAGATTGGTTATTTTGTTTCCATTTTCATGGAGCTCACTTAAGAGATGGTTATAATCTAAGTTTGCTGTTTTTAGAGAATATTTATAAACAGATTTCTTGAGGACAAGCAATGTTCAAGTGTGGGGATGTTTGATGTACATAAAATTATAAATCTTTTCGGCATCAAATAATCTCTAAAAACTGCAATTTCTATCAAATAACATAGCATAAAAGGCTACTTATCATACTAAAATGTAATTTTAGGTGAAACCAAGCCCCAAACGAAGAAACAAGCGAAAAGACAAAGAAAAACAGAAGAAAACACAAGAAAAACAAAGAAACACGCCCCCATGCTTCTAAACACCATAAAAGACAAAAATCTACAAGAAAAGACAAAAACTAGGAACAAAAGCACAAGGCAGTGCCTCTCAACCACGGGGCCGTGGACGTCTACCAGAAAAGACAAAATGAATTCAGCACATGTCACTAAAAATCACGGGGGCGTGCCTATGTGGACACAGGGCCGTGCGTTTCTCTCCAGATTGCCTATAAATAGTGGCTTATTTTGCACTCATTTGGTGTGCCTTGAAAAGAATTCTATCCGGTTTTCTCTTATAAAAACACACACTAACACTCACGTAGAAGATTTAGTGAAGAGTTTGAAGGCTTAGAGGTCATCACTATCAACCATCATCATCATCATCCATCATCATCATCATTAAGAAGGAAGATTCATCTACATTTGGTTAGATTGTTCCAAGTTTAGTCATGTATTTGTTATCATCATTCATCTTAATGTTTATCATCATGCTCATTATGAGCTAAACTCCTTTTACCATCTAAAATCTATGAAGAAGCTTTGTTTTACTTGTTAATTATACAAAACATGTGGTGTAGTCTAGTAATGTACATGGTTATATTACAATTATCTTTTGATGAGAAATGTTTCACCATCTTAAATCACTAATTCAAAGTAGGTGGTTGTCAATTATATTGGCAATCGTTCATGATCGATTCATGTTCTTGAAAGGTAGAAATACTTTCATACATTATCGAAACATGGATCCTTATATTGTAATTAGAAATAATGAGATATAAGTTATGATGTATTTCTCTAAGTCTTGGTAATCCGAAAATGGCTTTGCTTAGGATATCATGTTAGTTAAAGAAATCATATGTTAATGGAATGTGTAATTATAACCTACATAAATCAACTAATTGGAGGTTGTGTGACTAAACTACAACCACCCGAAGTTGTTAGAATTGGTATTTGAGAAATCGAAGTCAATCCTAATCTTTCTACTTTACGAAACTACTTGCCAACTTAAATTGACATCATTGAGGTGACATGACATTAGGAAAGGGTGGACTTTAAAATACGCATGTTACCTCCTTAGTGCCAAAGATGCTCACTTAAGGCTTAAGGAGCTATCTATCATATATTGCTATCGCAAGTTTACCACATGTTTGAATATTAGTTATCAATGCTAAAATGGAGTGTATTCTTGATCTTAGATGGTAACATTCGCATAATTTAACAACTCGTTTAGAATCTCTCGTCTTGGTCACCTATATATTATATACAAGTATTTATATTTTATAAAAAGTTCAATAATTAACCCCAAAATGATTAAAACCTCCGATTAAAGTAAAACAACGATTTATTATTAGAAACATTTGTGTCAACGAATCGATACTTGGTTCTTACCAATACTATTTTACATATACGATAGGTACGCTTGCCTATTTTATGTGTGTTTAGTCTTTGTAGAAATCACTTTTATAAATTTAAAACACGATCTTGTGCAAAAGAAAATCATCCCATTTTTTATATTTTACCACACGCACAACAAGCATCAGTTATCTACTTGTAGATTTATAGGATAGCCATTAATCTATAGACTGAAAGTGACTGGAGCGATTGAATTTAATATTATGCTCCTCAAAATTGAGGTTTGAAGAAAAAAGAGAAAACGATAGTACATAGATCATCTAGTCCCATATCCAGAAAGAAATAAGCTTAAAAGGTTGAGTGTTTAATTGCATTGGTGCATTGATAGGTCTTAAACAAGCCGTTAGAGTAAAATATGTGATATAAACATAAAGAAACGTCAAATTGAAAGAGGTGTTAGTCTCTACCAAAAATCTCGGTAATGATGGCAGAAATGTAATAGCTTATCATACTCAAGCCTTATATTTGTCTGATCACCGGAAATAATAAAGCACATAAAAAGCATTCGGATTCTAGAAACTGTGAGTCTTTATACGGCTTAATCATCTGGGTATTCATATGCATGAATATTTCAAATGCTTTTTGAGCAAACCCAAAGTCATTAAACTTGATCACTGTTGTACATCGTACAAATTAAACTGATGACATGATCAAAATCCCATGTTAGTCATACATTTGTTCCTCCCTTGCGCGCGTCTCAATACCAGTAAGAAACGGACCCCAGGGGATACAATGTATATAAGCCTACAGATGGACTCATGTATACTCACTCACAGTAAAGGAAACTTGACGCATTGCTAAAAAATATCAATAAAATCCTAAATTTTGATCGACAATATTGTTAGGACTGATATTTTCGATACTGAGGATATGTTATCCTTGAAGTTGTGTCTGGATCAGTTATCCTCCTGAAGAGTTCCAGAGCCATGTCAAAGATCAAGGATCCTCAGAGATTGATGTTATTAACAATTGTTTCATGTGTGTAGGTTAGTATTCTACAGAAGTAACGACTCTATGACTGAGTCTACCTTAAAGTTTGCTACTAGAAGCTCCCAGCACGTGGTCAATGAACGTTGGAGGAGTTATGGAAGAGTGGTGGATAGTTAGGAATTATTGTTAGTTGTAATTTCCTTTATAAACATTGAGATAACGATCGATTAGATCTCCTTGTATTCTCACACACACTAGAGCAGAACTCTTAATTCTCTATACACACTAGCATTCATTGTAACATCGATCGTAATCTCCAAACACTTGTAACCTTTTTTGTGATTAATAAATAGGTGATCAACGAGTTGTCATCACCCGGGGTTGTTTTCCTTTGATCTGAACAAGATAAAGGGGTTTTTCCTCGCAACAAATCATGGTGATCATCTCCAGTTTGTTCATATTTTTATTGTTATCATTTTAGCACTAAACCTCACATAACAGATTTGGATACATTATCCTTAGCAGATTTTTGTCCAAAACAATTTGGCGCCCACCGTGTGGCAATTGGTGCTATAATCCATATCATTCCCATCGATTTTTGATTTTTTCATACCCATATCACTATCAGTGGCTTCTCAATCAAACTCTGCTTCATCAACCATGCCGTCTTCGGTTCCTCTCTCATCAAGAACTTTACCGCCAATTCCTCTCTCATCAAGAACTTCATCAACAATGCTGGGATTTCTAGAGCTTCCCTGCCAAACTTTTTAACGAAATCCCTAAGGGATTCATCACTAGGTTGGATAGCGCGGTATAAATCGCTAGTTAACTTCTCAAATTTCCTACTACAGGAAAATTGACTATTGAACAAGTTAACTAAGTGTGAGAAAAAAGTAACTGAAAAGGGAGGAAGACTTAGCAGCCATTTTAATGCTGATCCTGTCAGTGTGGATCCGAAGACCTTGAATAGGCAGGCTTCCTTGAGTCTCTCAGGGATAGGATTGATCTCCATCCATTCTATGAATTGTTCCAGATGCTCCCCAGGATCAGTGGTCCCATCATAAGTCTTCATGTTGGGGTCTGGAATCGCTTCGGGATTTCAGTATCACATATAGGTGGAGAAAATCTGGATAACTTGTGGCTTCCCTACGGTATCTCGGGGATTGGACGTATCACCCCAGGAACACTGGATATCATATCCTTGAGCTTTTGTAGTTCTTTGGCCATAGCTTGGTTGATACCTGCATCCTGCATGGAACCACGATTAACATCTATGAATATAGGATCATACAAGTTACCTCTTTGCTGGGTGAAGATTGGCATCCCGGATGAGTAGTTGTGATAAGAAGCGTCTACTACAGGAGTTGGTCCACCAGGGGCTATGGTCTGCATGAGGATTATATATCCTTCATGGACTTCGGAGGATCGCTCATGTTGAACTCCTGAGGATCCTTGATTCTGAAAGAAAGATCCTTGAGGTTGGGAATTATAGGATCCTTGGCGATATAACCCAGACGATCCTGGTTGAAGGGTGGATGATCCTTGTTGGAAGTATGAGGATCCTTGGGTTTGCTGACCCATGGACCCTTGTTGAAGGACAGATGATCCTGGCTGGAACAATGAGGATCCTTGAGTCTATTGACCTATGGACCCCTGTTGAAGGATAAATGATCCTGGCTGAAACAACGAGGATCCTTGAGTATGTTAACCTATGGACCCCTGTTGAAGGATAGTTGATCCTGGCTGAAATAGTGAGGATCCTTAAGTCTGTTGACCCATGGACCATTGGTTAAGGATAGATGATCCTTGCGTTAGCTGAGCCATGGATCCTGGACTGGTGAAATCCAACATCCTAGGCATCAAGGGAGTGTGATCCTCCGCTGGATTCTTAGTCTTCTTGAGATCTTCTATCTCATGAAGGATCCTTTGGTTGGTCTTGTTCTACTGCTCCATGTAAGCCTTAACCTGCGAAAACATAGAGAAAACATCACTGTTAGTATTAACTACTGGCGCAACAGCAGCAGTGGTTTTCGAGCTCTGGAAGACTGGTAATTGTGTCTTACTTCCAGTAGCAGCAGCCCTTGGTGCTCCCGTGATGGGCGGAGGCATCGGCGGCAATGTTCTTGATGAGAGAGGAACCGATGATGGCATGGTTGACGAAGCAGAGGTTGATTGAGAGGCCATTGATAGTGATATGGGTATGAAAGGTTGAAAATTGATAGAAAATAATCTGGATTATAGCACCAATTGCCCCACGGTGGGCGCCAAATTGTTTTGGATAAAAATCTGTTAAGGATAGTGTATCCAAATCCATAAAAGTGAGGTATAGTGCTATGCTAATAACAACGGGTGTATGAATAAAAATGGAATGAACAACATGATTTGGTGCGAGGAAAAACCCTTTGATCTTGTTCAGATCAAAAGAAAAAAAAAACCCCGGGTGATGACAACTCGTCGATCACCAATTTATTAATAAAAAAATAGGGTTGCAAGGGTGGAGTTTATGATCTGATTAGAGAGTTCTTGAGAGAGTATTTCTGAATGTGTGTTGCAGTGAATGAACTGATTAGAGAGTTCTTATAGAGAGTATTTCTGAATGTGTGTTGCAGTGAATGTGTTTGTGACGTAGATCTGATCATAAACTCAGTTTATAACAAGAATAAAACCTAACAAACTAGTCCTATAAATCTGCCATCTTCCCACTATCTTTATCCACAACTTTGACAACGGGTTTGACAAGTCCAGTAGCGAGATATACGGCGGAATAAGTCTTGGAGCCATTGCACTTGATAAATATCAACCTTCATATAAGAAATAACCATTAACAATACCAATTACTGAGGATCCTTGATCCTGACATAGCTCTGGAACTCTTCAGAAGGATAATTGATCCAAACACGTCTTCAAGAATAACATATCCTCAGTACTCAGTTATTTGTGACTCAACAAGAAGTCCTATAAGTCCGCCACTTCTCCCACTAGCTTAGTCTTCAGTTTTGACCACGTGCTGCAGGTGCCTTGGAGCGAAATATATGGTAGACTAGGTCCTGGAGCCGTTATATCTATCATATAATAAGACTACACATGAGAAACAATCGTTAGTAAATAATAAATACTGAGGATCCTTGATCCTGACAAGATCTGACTAAGTATTATTGATCCAAGAACATATGCCAGGATAACTTATCCACCGTGTCAAATTTTCGTGCCATAACAATTATTATTATTATTATTATTGCTATTATTATCTTTTAACAAAACAATTATGATTATCATTATTTTCACAATTATTGATTATTATTATTATGATTATTATTATCATTATTAAGGAATATTATTAAAATCTAATATTGTTAACATTATCCATTTGTTTTATCGAACCGAAACCCATGTCGGGCCTAGTTGTCGTTTAACGACATCGTTACTCGAGTTATATTCTTATCACTAATACTAGTATTATTAAAATGCGACAAGTATTAGTTATTATTAATATGACACATATAATTACTTATGAAAAAATAATTATTAATAGTAAAATTCATAAAATCTGTTAATAATGTATTCAACAACAAAAGTAATTATTATTATATTTATTATTATTATTATTACTATTATTAGTTTTAACAACAATCCTCGATTTGATAGTATATTTATATATTATTATCGTCATTATCATATATATATATATATATAACATATTTTTAAATCATTATTGTCATTACTATCTTTATCATTAATAACATCATTATAAGCTTTATTATCTATTCATTTTTATAAAACCGAACTCTTGATTTAAACCCGTCTTGTTTCTATTTAATATTAGTTTAATTATTTAAAAGCCCAATAAAATAATATTATTTTATTTTAAATTACCAATGAAGTACGAGTCCTTAATCGTTAACAAATTAACCGGTAATCCGATTAACAACCGAACCTTCTCGTTCAATGTTTCAACTGTATTTCCAACTAAAGTTCAAGTTCATTAATATATTTTATTTATTTGTTTTTAATTAGCTTTCAAGTCGGATTCGTTCGTTTTGTTCACAAGCTTTCTATATATCGATCATTTATTATTTCCCGTTTCGTCAATCGAGGTGAGTACTTTCATACCCCTTTTTCCATCTTTCGTTTTGGGGTGACATTTCATACTTATCAAACTAAATGCTTTATTTACTTGAATCTTAAACCCACAAACGTGATTGTATACTTTACTTAAATAATTACTCGATTTGGTGTTCTATTCTTACATGCTTATATACTTATGTGTTTACCGATTTTGGAAGGTTGATTCATAAATCCGTGAACTATCTGGTATTCTCTTATAGAACGGTGTCGTTAATGTATTCTTATTAACGACCTCATTAAATCCGAATCTATCTATAGACGGTGCCGTTAATGTGTTCTTATTAACGACCTCATATAAAAATCCTGAACCATCTGGTATCCTCTTATGGCAGGTGTCGCAAATGTGTTAGCGATCTCATATTATCCATATTGTTTCTTTTATTTATCGTTTCGTATACAAGTTTTGTGGCTTTTTATTACTATATATTTATATGCTCAAACTTATGAATTGCTCACCAACCTTTTTGTTGACAAACTTTATTTTATGAAATGTTACAGGTTTGACTTTTGTTGACTCGAGGACTTGACGAAAAACATTACCAAGACCATTAGGGTATTAGTAAAACGAACAATATTAATGTTACTTGTATTCAATTTGTTTGTGAGAACGAGATGTGTTGATTATTGATTTATGAAATAAATGAGTTGATTAAATTTTATCACTTTAAATAGTGTCTTGTGTATTTGGGCAATCAGTTGCACCCCGACATGTCTTATTAACGACCTCATATAAAAATCCTGAACCATCTGGTATCCTCTTATGGCAGGTGTCGCTAATGTGTTAGCGATCTCATATTATCCATATTGTTTCTTTTATTTATCGTTTCGTATACAAGTTTTTTGGCTTTTTATTACTATATATTTATATACTCAAACTAATGAATTTCTCACCAACCTTTTTGTTGACAACTTTATTTTATGAAATGTTACAGGTTTGACTTTTGTTGACTCGAGGACTTGACGAAAAACGTTACCAAGACCATTAGGGTATTAGTAAAACGAACAATATTAATGTTACTTGTATTCAATTTGTTTGTGAGAACGAGATGTGTTGATTATTGATTTATGAAATAAATGAGTTAATTAAAGTTTATTACTTTAAATACTGTCTTGTGTATTTGGACAATCAGTTGCACCCCGACATGTCTTATTAACGACCTCATATAAAAATCCCGAACCATCTGGTATCCTCTTATGGCAGGTGTCGCTAATGTGTTAGCGATCTCATATTATCCATATTGTTTTTTTTATTTATCGTTTCGTATACAAGTTTTGTGGCTTTTTATTACTATATATTTATACGCTCAAACTTATGAATTGCTCACCAACCTTTTTGTTGACAAACTTTATTTTATGAAATGTTACAGGTTTGACTTTTATTGACTCGAGGACTTGACGAAAAACGTTACCAAGACCATTAGGGTATTAGTAAAACGAACAATATTAATGTTACTTGTATTCAATTTGTTTGTGAGAACGAGATGTGTTGATTATTGATTTATGAAATAAATGAGTTGATTAAATTTTATCACTTTAAATAGTGTCTTGTGTATTTGGGCAATCAGTTGCACCCCGACATGTCTTATTAACGACCTCATATAAAAATCCCGAACCATCTGGTATCCTCTTATTGTTGGAATTACGTATGCCCGAGACACATACTTATATTAATGTGGCTAACTGTGTTTGATCCAAGTCGGGTCATACCCAATAACAAGCTAGACAACACCAAATGTATTCTTTTAATGATTTGATCATTTAAACGAATACCGAACACTAAGTATTTAGAAAAAATTGGTTTTCTAAACAAACACACTTGAGGATTTAAATAAATTATCTAGATAATTTGTTTATATAAATTAATTATTTAATTGGTTAAATAATTATATAAATGTATGTACATTTTATAAAAATGAGTTTTATAAAATGAATGGAGATGTTTTAATGGTTAAAACAAAACAAAAATAATAATAATAATAATAATAATAATAACCGTCCACCCCATGTGGGTGGAGGTTTTTGGTCCAATTAGATGGCATGCTACTTTTTGCATGTGGTGATGTCTTGTTTCAAAACTCTCCATACAAATTACATGCAAAGTACCTACTCTTGTAATTTTTCAAGTGTGTTACAAGCTTCAAAAAACTCTCTCTCCTTCTCTAAAACTTACGGCCCATTTGGGCAGAAAATTGGGAGCTTTGTGAGATTGTTTTGTGTTCATAAATCCTAGCAAAACAACTTGGTGTTGTCACAAATAGCTTGGGGTATCACACTCTTGAGGTCTTCTTCTTTGGAGGCTTGTCATTCATCCACCATCCTCTTCAACAATCCACTTGTTCTTCTAAAGGTAGAAGAAGGTACAATTTACATTTTGTGAGCATATTGTTCTTGTAATTTTGATCCTAGCTCTTTGGGTTTTAGTTTTAACATAATGGTATGTTCATAACTTGTTTTAAAATCTTAGCTTCCGTTGCGTTTTCATGTTAAAATGGTTAACTTGAACTTTGATAATCTTGTATAAAACCCAACAATGGCATCAAGAGCCGGTTACAAGGACTTATGCTCCTTACATGTTCCTAAATTTCGGGTTTTTTCATGGGTGAAAAAGGGGTCCGAAAATTTGGTGGATTTTACCCCTCATGGTTTTGTAAGATCTTGACATGCATGGAAAGATCTTAGGAAACCATTTAACATTATGGATGTTGAAATATCAAAATTGTAAAATTTGGGGGGGGGGGGGGTGGCCGTAGCCTCTTGGGGGGGGGGGGGCACCTTTTGGTTTTGTGATTTTGGGCAATGGTTGCTTAGGTTGCATGCTTAGAACATTTGGTATGTTTGGATGTGTCATAACCGAAACCTAGACCTTGGATGTGTTGATTGTTGTTTTGTGTATGTTGATTATGTTTATTATTCAATATGGTTGTAATAATTCATAATTTTAGGCTTGTGTAATTTATTTGTTCATAAATGGTATGTAATAAATAGATTAGTTGCATTTTCTTCATTTTAAAAAAAAAATATGTATTAGGATACATGTTGTAAAAATTGAAGATGCAAGAATTGGTGGATTTGGGCCTTGGACCGAAATTTTGGGCTTGTTGGGCCTCACCGGCCCATCATGGGATTCAAGCCCATTAAGCCCATAAATTTCACTCTTGGGCCAAGAAGACTTTTGGAAGTTTGGAGCCCATTAACAAGCCCAACAAGAACACAACAACTTGGAAAGGATACTTGAAGCATTTGGATGCAAGATCAAGTGGGAGTCAACATTCCATCCTTGTGTCATGTTTTGTCCCTTAGGTGTGACTTATGACCTATACTTGTTTCGGCTAACAAGTATGGTCAAATTTAGCGGTTTTCGGTTATGACTATATTTTGCATGTGTATGCTTGGTTGTTTGTTTTACTTATTGTAATGTGTGGTTGATAGATATTAGGATATCCAAACCGTCACATAGGAACGACAACTAGCATAAAACGGGTTCTAATATATATTTGGTAATATCGCGTCAATTAGTTTAATTAAATGGGTTTATTAAAACTAAGCGATCACTCACTTATAATAAAATTGGTTTTATTATAACTAGAACCTTGAAAATTGGTTTTCAAAAATCGCCATATTACTAAATGCATGTTAGGGTATGGCATAATGTTTTTCAACTAGAATATTTGAAAATTTAAAAATCCCTTTTTCATAATTACCAAGGAAACAAGTCTAACACCATCCTTTTGTATAACACTTAACGTATTAGGGAACTTTAAATGGGATAAAGGTCACCTAACCATTTTGAGCAAACTAATATACTTAGGGTAATATTAACATATTTGTGGGATAAAGGTCACCTAACCACTTGTATGTTAATCTTACATGTTTATACAAGTAGGACGACTTGAATTGGAAACCATGTGATAAAGGTCACCTAAGCATGGGATCCAATGGTGTTGATGGGATAAACATGCCAACACGAAATAAGGATTTCGAATGGTCCCATACCTCTAGAAGTTGCAAAGGGTTGCAATTGTCAAGGTTGACTACCTTGTTAAATCAAATAACGGGATAAAGGTCACCTAACCGAAATTTGATTTATCGTTGGATTCTAGAATTTAATTATTATTTTAAAATATGAAATAAAAGGGTATTAATAATTAAATTGATTATAATACTAAATAGAACTTTGTTAAATTTTGTAGATGGCCACTAACAATGCAAACACCTCTACCCATAACACCCGTAACCTATCCTTAAGAACCATCCTTGAAAAGGATCGTCTAAACCATAATAACTTTATGGATTGGTATCGCAACTTGAGAATAGTTCTCAAACAAGAAGAGATATCATATGTCTTAGACGATCCCATTCCCGATGAGCCTAACGTGGAAGATGAGGAGGCTTATAACTATTGGGTCAAGTACACCAAAGATTCGGTGCAAGCCTCTTGCCTCATGTTAGGGACTATGATTCCCGAAATCCAAAAGGATTTCGAGCATCATGGGGCATACGACATGATAACTCAATTGAAGGAAATGTTCCTTCAACAAGCTAGAGCGGAACGTTTCGAAACGGTTCGAGCGTTTCATGCATGTCGTATGGAGGAAACCCAAAGCGTCTCATCGTATGTCCTAAAGATGAAAAGCTACATCGAAAAGCTTCGTAGGTTGAATTGTCCCGTGTCTAATGAGTTGGCTACGGATTTGATCCTCAACTCTTTGACCAAAAGGTTTGAAACCTTTGTCATGAATTATAACATGAATGGGTGGGACAAAAGCATTGGTGAGCTTCACGCAATGCTAAGAACGGCCGAAGCGGGAATGGGTAAAAGGGTTTTACCCGTTCTAACAATCAATGAAGGAAAAAGGGGACATAACTCCAACCCCAAAGCAAGTGTTGCTAAGGGCAAGGGCCACGTCCAAGGAAAGGGAAAGAGGAAAGCCATCACGCCCATCAAACCGAAGGAAAAGAAGCAAAAGGTTGCGGCGCAAGATCCATGCTTTGAGTGTGGAGAGATAGGTCATTGGAAAAGGAATTGTCCGACCTATCTCAATGCGTTAAAAGATAAGAGGGATGCGGGGCATACCTCAGGTATTATCTTTACTATACATATTGAACTAAATGTTATTTCTTCAAATACATGGGTACTTGATACCGGATGTGGAACTCACATTTGCAATTTGTTGCAGGGGTTCAAAAGAAGTAAACAACTCAACAAAGGGGACATTAGTCTCTTTATGGGCAATGGAGCAAGAGTTGAAGTCCAAGCCCAAGGAGACTACTTGTTAAAGCTTCCAAGTGGTTTGGAAGTAATTTTGAAGAATGTTTTGTATGCTCCTAAGATAAGGAGAAACATTATTTCCGTGTCTCTTTTAAAACAATGTGGCTTTGATCTTAAATTTATAGATTATGATATTCATGTTTTGATGAATGGCATGTTTTATTTTAAAGCTATACCCATGAATGGTATATATGAAATAGATCAAAGTGGTATGTCACATAGTAGTTCAATGTACAATGTCAGCACCAAGAAACTCAAGAAGGACTTGGGTGATTCCTATCTTTGGCATTGTCGCCTTGGACATATAAGCAAGAATCGCATGCAAACTCTTCGCAAGAGTGGTATTCTAGAAACAAATGAGTATGATTCATTTGATGTATGTGAATCTTGTTTACAAGGCAAAATGACAAAGCAACCCTTTAATAAAACTTTTGAAAGGTCAAAAGAATTATTGGGTATCATACATTCGGATGTATGTGGTCCTTTTAGACCAATGACTAGGAATGGTGAAAGATACTTCATTACCTTTATTGACGATTATAGTCGATATGGTTATGTGTACTTAATGAAACACAAAGATGAAGCTTTTGAAATGTTCAAAGACTTCAAAACTGAAGTAGAAAGACAACTCAAGACCACAATCAAAGTACTTCGTAGTGATAGAGGAGGTGAATACCTAAGTGGTGTTTTTCAAGATCATCTTAAGAGTTGTGGAATTATTTCACAACTTACTCCACCTGGAACACCACAACATAATGGTGTGTCTGAAAGGAGAAATCGTACCCTATTAGATATGGTTCGATCGATGATGGCTAGAAGCACTTTACCTCTATCATTTTGGGGCTATGCTTTACTTTCCGCTGTTCGCATATTGAATATGGCTCCAACCAAGAAAGTGGAGAAGACACCTTTTGAAATATGGCATGGAAAGGCTCCATCGCTATCATTCTTAAGAGTTTGGGGTTGTGAAGCTTATGTAAAGCAATACACCCCAAAAAAATTAGAAGTCCGATCCACTAAGTGTATCTTTATAGGTTATCCTAAAGATGATTTAGGATATTACTTTTACGATCCTAGTGAGCAAAATGTTATTATTGCTCGAAAGGGTAAGTTCTTGGAAACTAAGTTCCTTGAGGAAGGAACTAATAGTAGAACAGTGAAATTTGATGAGGATCAAGAATCACAAGATGATACACAATTGGTTGATACTAGCACTCAACAAGAGATTGTTGAAAGTGATCAAGTGGTTGATCAAAACACACAAAACGTTCGCAGATCTGGTAGAGTTAGCAATCCACCTGAAAGATATGGATTTTTTGTAGAAGGTTGCTACGTGGTAGATTCGGATGAACCAACCACATACCGTGATGCAATGTCCAAGAATGATTGTGACAAATGGCTTGAAGCCATGAACGTTGAGATGCAATCCATGTATGACAACCAAGTTTGGGAATTGGTTGAACCACCACTCAACTCCAAAGCTGTTGGAAGTAAGTGGGTTTTCAAAAGAAAAACTGATATGCATGGAAACTTGGATACTTATAAAGCAAGACTTGTAGCTAAGGGTTTCACTCAAACTCAAGGGGTTGATTATGATGAAACTTTTTCGCCTGTGGCAATGCTAAAGTCTATTAGGATATTATTTGCCATAGCTGCACATTATGATTATGAAATTTGGCAAATGGATGTCAAGACCGCTTTCCTAAATGGATATCTTGAGGAAGATGTCTATATGGTTCAGCCTGAAGGTTTTGTCGATCCGAAACATCCTAATAAAGTATGCAAGTTAAAGAAATCAATCTATGGATTGAAACAAGCATCTAGAACTTGGAATCATCGTTTTGATGAAGAAATCAAAAATTTTGGATTCATCAAGAACGCTGATGAGGCTTGTGTGTATAAGAAAGCTAGTGGGAGTATAATTACCTTCTTAGTATTGTATGTCGATGACATTCTACTATTTGGAAATGACATTCCAACCATGGAAAGCGTTAAGGCTTGGCTTGGAAGTAGATTTTCCATCAAGGATCTTGGTGAAGCTGCCTATATTTTGGGAATAAAGATCTATAGGGATAGGTCAAGGCGCTTGATAGGTTTGAACCAAAGTACATACATTGATAAAATCTTGAAAAGGTTCAAGATGGAAAACTCCAAGAAAGGTTTTGTACCTATTCAAAGAGGGACTATATTGAGTTCAGCTCAATGTCCAAGCTCAAAGGATGAGCAAGAGATGATGAAACAAATCCCATATGCTTCTGCTATAGGATCCATCATGTATGCGATGATATGTACTAGACCGGATGTGTCATGCGCTTTGAGCATGACAAGCAGATACCAACAGAATCCAGGAAACAGTCATTGGATGGCTGTTAAGAACATATTGAAATACCTTAGGAGAACTAAGGATATGTTTCTGATATATGGATCTGGTGAGGAGGAACTCGCTATAAAAGGTTACACGGATGCGAGCTTCCAAACTGATCGAGATGATTCTCGATCACAATCTGGGTATGTGTTCACTCTTAATGGAGGAGCTGTCTCTTGGAAGAGCTCAAAACAGGAAGTGGTAGCATTGTCCACTACAGAATCAGAATACATCGCCGCTTCATTGGCAGCTCAGGAAGCTGCATGGTTGAAGAAATTCATTACTGATCTAGGGGTGGTCTCTACCATTCAAGACCCCCTAGAAATCTTTTGTGACAACGAGGGTGCGATTGCTCAAATCAAGGAACCTCGTTCGCACCAAAAGACAAGGCACATAGAGCGGAGATTCAACTACATAAGGGATGAAGTTGAAAAAGGAAAGATATGTATTCGCAAAGTTGGAACTGATCAAAATCTTGCGGATCCATTCACGAAGCTCCTAGAAAGACCGAAACATGAGCGTCATGCGAGTGGCTTAGGACTTCGATATTCTAGTAATTGGATTTGATCTATTTTGTATTTACGTTTAAAAGACTTTTGTAATTTAACTTTTATATGATTATGGAATCTTGAGTTAAATTCTAATTTTGCATGTTTAATCCATGAATAAGTTATCTTATTCTAAAAGTCCGTAGTCGATCACATTTGTGGGAACAAATATGAAGCAAGACTATTATGAACTAGGATTGGTGGATATTCATAAGGAATGAATATGGAGCATAGGTTTGCTGCCAAGGTTCATAGATATTTGCGGGATACAAATATTGGACTGACCCGCTCTCAATATTACTACATGGAGTCGATGGACCTGATCATTAGTAATTTTGAGTAAAGGAGAATTTCATATTATCCTTAGACCTGAGATGTATACTGGGCCTTGATTTTCACCGAGTATTACACTTTGACTCTCCCCTTCGCTATTCGTAAAAGATGGTACATAAGGATGAGCTCGGGTGGAGTATAAAGTGATAGTGAGAGGCGTATACAGTCAAGACGGAATTTGTTCCTCTTATGTGTTGAGAGTTTAGATGTCTAAGGCCTGATAAAGTTGAATTGTAAAGAGAATGATCACCTATGTCTCTTAGATTCAACATGATATCTAGTAACAAAGGGATATAATGATAGATTCACCTAAACCATATCAAGTAAGGGACTTGAAGGGGTGATGTTATTGAATGGCACTTCGTCAAACACATTAGGGGTGGTGAACTGTTGTTAGGCGGTATTCACCACTTGCATTAATTTTCTATGTATCTCGTGCAAGTGGGAGATTGTTGGAATTACGTATGCCCGAGACACATACTTATATTAATGTGGCTAACTGTGTTTGATCCAAGTCGGGTCATACCCAATAACAAGCTAGACAACACCAAATGTATTCTTTTAATGATTTGATCATTTAAACGAATACCGAACACTAAGTATTTAGAAAAAATTGGTTTTCTAAACAAACACACTTGAGGATTTAAATAAATTATCTAGATAATTTGTTTATATAAATTAATTATTTAATTGGTTAAATAATTATATAAATGTATGTACATTTTATAAAAATGAGTTTTATAAAATGAATGGAGATGTTTTAATGGTTAAAACAAAACAAAAAAAAAATAATAATAATAATAATAACCGTCCACCCCATGTGGGTGGAGGTTTTTTGTCCAATTAGATGGCATGCTACTTTTTGCATGTGGTGATGTCTTGTTTCAAAACTCTCCATACAAATTACATGCAAAGTACCTACTCTTGTAATTTTTCAAGTGTGTTACAAGCTTCAAAAAACTCTCTCTCCTTCTCTAAAACTTACGGCCCATTTGGGCAGAAAATTGGGAGCTTTGTGAGATTGTTTTGTGTTCATAAATCCTAGCAAAACAACTTGGTGTTGTCACAAATAGCTTGGGGTATCACACTCTTGAGGTCTTCTTCTTTGGAGGCTTGTCATTCATCCACCATCCTCTTCAACAATCCACTTGTTCTTCTAAAGGTAGAAGAAGGTACAATTTACATTTTGTGAGCATATTGTTCTTGTAATTTTGATCCTAGCTCTTTGGGTTTTAGTTTTAACATAATGGTATGTTCATAACTTGTTTTAAAATCTTAGCTTCCGTTGCGTTTTCATGTTAAAATGGTTAACTTGAACTTTGATAATCTTGTATAAAACCCAACACTTATGGCAGGTGTCGCTAATGTGTTAGCGATCTCATATTATCCCTATTGTTTCTTTTATTTATCGTTTCGTATACAAGTTTTGTGGCTTTTTATTACTATATATTTATATGCTCAAACTTATGAATTGCTCACCAACCTTTTTGTTGACAAACTTTATTTTATGAAATGTTACAGGTTTGACTTTTGTTGACTCGAGGACTTGACGAAAAACGTTACCAAGACCATTAGGGTATTAGTAAAACGAACAATATTAATGTTACTTGTATTCAATTTGTTTGTGAGAACGAGATGTGTTGATTATTGATTTATGAAATAAATGAATTGATTAAATTTTATCACTTTAAATAGTGTCTTGTGTATTTGGGCAATCAGTTGCACCCCGACATGTCTTATTAACGACCTCATATAAAAATCCTGAACCATCTGGTATCCTCTTATGGAAGGTGTCGCTAATGTGTTAGCGATCTCATATTATCCATATTGTTTCTTTTATTTATCGTTTCGTATACAAGTTTTGTGGCTTTTTATTACTATATATTTATATGCTCAAACTTATGAATTGCTCACCAACCTTTTTGTTGACAAACTTTATTTTATGAAATGTTACAGGTTTGACTTTTGTTGACTCGAGGACTTGACGAAAAACGTTACCAAGACCATTAGGGTATTAGTAAAACGAACAATATTAATGTTACTTGTATTCAATTTGTTTGTGAGAACGAGATGTGTTGATTATTGATTTATGAAATAAATGAGTTGATTAAATTTGATCACTTTAAATAGTGTCTTGTGTATTTGGGCAATCAGTTGCACCCCGAAATGTTCCGCCGCCTTTGGTCGGGGTGTGACACATATGCTGTTAAAAGAGAAAAACTAATCAAATATCTAGATGTTGTGAAGGAATTTGCAAAATCCTTCTAATTGTTTAGCATTGTACATGTACCAAGTGAAGAGAATGCTGGGGTAGATGCTTTGGAAAATTTAGCCTCATTTTTGAAGATTCCAGAAGACACGAAGATCCCAATCATTCATATACTCTCGCTAGCAATACGAGAACAATAAGTTGGAGAGATAACAACTGACAAAAAAATCGTACTTTGGGATCCATCATCGTCAAACAACCAAGGATCCTGGATCCTCCCAATCAAAAAATACATTCAAGATGGAGAAATTCCAGCCACAGAGAATCCGAAGTCTTTCAAACTCAAGGTATCACAATACATTTTATTACATGATATGTTTTATAGGAAATCTCTTGCAGGTTCATACTTGTGGTGTATCGAGGATCCTGAAATTCAAGAGGTGCTCAAAGACTTTCACGAAGGAGATTGTGGTAATCATACCGGAGGTAGAGCTCTGTTTTCTAGGATTCAAAGAACAAGATACTTCTGGCCAACAATGAAAAAGGACGCCATGGAATACTCAAAGAAGTGCGATGCTTGTCAAAGGCATGCAAAAATCGTACATCAACCAGCAGAACCTATGTATCCTATATCCTCATCATGGCCTTTCATGAAGTGGGGCATGGATATTGTGGGTAAACTACCTAAGGCACCAGGAGGAAAAGTATTCATGCTTGCAATGACTGATTACTTTTGAAATAGATAAAAGCAGAAGCTTTTGTTCAAGTACGCGAAAAAGAGGTGATATCTTTCATTAAAAGAAATATTATTACTAGATTTGGTATCCCTTCAGAAATTATTTGTGACAATGGTTCCCAGTTTATCGGGAAAAGAACCACTAACTTTTGTGACAGTTGGGGCATCAAGATGATTACCTCTACTCCAGTGCATCCTCATGCTAATGGTCAAGCGGAGTCTAGCAACAAGATAATCAACAACTTGGAGAAGAAACTAGGATCCAAGAAAGGAAAGTGGGCTGAAGAGCTACCTTTTGTTCTTTGGGATGACAGGACAACACCCAAAATATGCAACGGGCCAAACACCCTTCTCATTGGTGTTTGGATCAGAAGCACTAATCCATACAGAGATGGTGGTTCCTACAGCCAGAACGAGCATCCGTGATCCTGAGGCCAATAAAGAAATCCTTCTCGAAGACTTGGATACTGTTAAAGAACTCAGAGACCTAGCCAAGATCAGAATGTCAGCTTATCAACAAAGGGTAGTTGGGGCATACAACAAGAGTATAAGGATCAGAAGATTTCAAGAAGGAGACTTAGTCTTGAGGAAGGCCTTTCAAAACACAACCAATCCGGCGGATGGGAAGTTAGCACCCAAGTGGGAAGGTCCTTATCTGATCGAGTCGGAAGCATGGAAAGGGGCATATCATTTGCTCACTATGGAAGGTAACAGGTTACCAAGAGCATGGAATGCTATCCACCTCAAGAAGTACGTCTTCTGATCAGGATAAAGTATCCTTAGAGGATCAAGGATCCCAAAATTGGTAATATCTATTTGATCACTTATTCTTTTTACTTTCTTATTATTTCAAGGATAATATATTCTTAACGATTTGTTTCTTCGAAGTTATGAGTAACAATGCAGGGTTCTAATAATATGTTTGATGATCAAGAGGTTGGCCACCTCTCCTTTACATTTAAGGTACTTTACTATTTCCCTTGGCCTAGCCCACGATTTAAAGGTTTCACCTTTCTTACAAATTAGAGTTTCTACACTCTCTCCTAGAGCACACGTTATCCAACGTATAGTCTGGGGCAGCGGGACCAGTACACGCTTAGTGGCTGACAATTTCGTTGTCTTCGGCTATATGGAGGATCCTACGATTTATGGTAGACGTACCATACGGTCCATACCACCGATTTACAACATTTTCATGTTGTCTCATGTTTGGGCTAAATCCTGGTTTGGGCGAGTCCCCAGTTGACATCCGTATCCTTGGGCCAGTCCCTAGTTTGGGCTTGTCCCCAGTATTTGGGCTTGTCCCAGTTTAACATAAGGTTTGGGCTTGTCCCCAGTATTTGGGCTTGTTCCAAGTTTTGGGCTTGTCCCCAGTTGCATGGGCTTGTCCCCAGCTTAATGGGTTTAATCTCAGTTAACATTATGAGTTGTTTGCAACAGATTTTCTTAGTTCATTGTGAAGAACAAAACTTATGGATTCAAAATCCTTAAATTGCTTCTACAAGGACCACAGAAGGCTCATCACTTATGGTAACCTAGATCTAATTAGATCTTATGGTATGACTTCTACTTGTCAATTTACATTTGTTCGGTTGTTCAAGGATATGAAATTCTTACTCTATTTTTACAAGGATATTCTATCCTAAAAAACTTTTTACTCAAAATTATTTCTTAAAATTTTCAATAAAGCTAAGACTATATTAAACTTACTTTGAAAATAACAAATAACAAGCAAATAGTCAAAAGTTTTATATTATTAAACATAAGTCACCTGGACTTACCCAAAATCCTTATCCCGGATTTCTCCTACGAAAGATGGACCATCCACCCGGGTTAAGCAGGTGTTACTAATTGTTCTTAAAGTGCAGGAAAATAAAAATCAGAGGCACCAAAGGCTTCATCCCCACAAACAGAGGATTCATCCACCTTCGGTACCCCTGAGAATTGTCTTGAGGATCAGTAATCCTTAAATCATAATTACTATTGTTTGTTACAACCAAACCATCCATAAATACATCAACATATAAAAAAAATGGGCTCGGGCCTTGTCTTAAATATCCTTCATCACCCATTCAAGCTGCTTCCTCGCCTTCCGTAGCACCTGCTCCTTCACCAGTTTCCCCCGCATCCTTGACCCCACTAGTTCCAACCTCGTTCTCCTCGGCCATGTCTGCATCTCCTTCGCCACCAAGAGCCGCTAGAGTAGTCTTCCACTTTTTCACATCCAAGGCCGCTTTGTCAAAAGCAGGATCACCGGCATCCATCGCCATTTTGATCCTTGCCTGCAGCACCGACCTGGCAGCCCACATCTTAGCCTTTTTGTAGCCTTCTTCATCTCTTCTTGGTGTTGAGCATCCACTGTGGATACTTGATCCTCTAGCTGCTTCTTAAGATGGATCAGGGCTTTATCCTTATTGACCACAACATTCCCCAACCCGGACAACTTCTCACTCATCTGGTTCACAATCTTTTCATAATGTTCTTTGAAAGCATTCACAGCCTATAACCAACAATTAAGTAAGGATTAAAAGGATATTGGATCCTTAAATTCAAAATAGCAGGATACAAGATACTTACAGTGAGGATCACGTCAAAGTGGGTTTCGGGCTCAGAGGACCTCTTTCTCTTGGAAGCGGCTGACTTGGCTCTGGTAGTTGTAGTCTTTGGCTCAGAACTGGTTGCTGCCTTCAGAGCTTCTTTCTTGACGTCTTGAGGAGTGATCATACTATCGGTGTCTTCCAAGGAGAACTTGCTAGCAGATTTCTAAGACTTCTTGGCGCCTACAAGATTAAGTTAACAGATAAGTATTCTATCTAATTTTATTTGTTTCAAAATTATTATACTAAACTTACTTGACATATTGGAGTCTGAGGAGATCTCACAAAAAGCTTCGACAAATCGGGCTTGAAAAGTTCTAACCTCAGGATCCAGTGCAAGGAATCGCTTTTTTTTTCTCTTCTGTACCAGGTAGCTTAGCCAAAGAAGTGAAGTTTTCAACTACAAATAAAAAAGAATCAAGGTTAGATCAGTCATCACGGATCATATATTTTTTAAGGACCGATGATCCTACCCTTTCTGACCCATTTTAAATGCAAATAGGTCCCACCAGGTATGGAGTCACGCTTGACCAAGAAAAACTGATTCCTCCAAAAGGAATCATTCAAGGTGACTTTCAGAATCGGATGGGGTTGTCGAGGTTTGGATTTCAATATGAATCAGGCAGGACTGTGGGTAGTGAGGGTGTAAAGGTGAGACAACTCTTGAAGGCCAAAGTCAACTTTCTCCTCTTCAATGATTCTGTCGAGGACTCTCCACACCATAGGCATAACCTGGATGTAGGATATGCCAGTGGAATCGAAGAAGCTTTGTGTGAAGGGGGGGGGGGGGGGAAGCGGATAACGATAGCCAATGACAAAAGGGCAAGCCGGAAAACACACCCAAGTTTGAGAATATAGATCGCATCGGACGCCGGAATCGTATGGTCGGAACACGGTCTCCGGTGGAAATAGTGAACGGAACTCATCGATTTCGGTATCTGTGAACTTACAGAGTTCGATGGATGGATTGGCTATAAGGATTTGAGGCTGCATCTCCGTTAATCCGGAGTCGTCGGAGGAATGGTCGGACGGCTTAGAGGGAGGTGAAGAAGACGAAGCGACTGACATTATTATCAAAGCAAAGAAAATAAAGAGAGAAGAAAGGATACCTAATGATCCGCCTGGATATGTGGTTATAAAAGAAATATAAGGACTGCACATATAGGCGGTTATGATTAATATCAAGGGCTGGATGCTAAATAACTTTGGCAAACCGTCTAATCACCCAGTTTTCTTAGAAGATTCAAATTTCAAAATGTCAGCTGTAAAGCATAAACACCCGCCATTTTGGGGGCAATTGTTAGGACTGATATTTTCGATACTAAGGATATGTTATCCTTGAAGATGTGTCTGGATCAGTTATCCTCCTGAAGAGTTCCAAAGCCATGTCAAAGATCAAGGATCCTCAGAGATTGATATTATTAACAATTGTTTCATGTGTGTAGGTTAATATTCAACAAAAGTAATGACTTTATGACTGAGTCTACCTTAAAGTTTGTTACTGGAAGCTCCCAGCACGTGGTCAATGAACGTTGGAGGAGTTATGGAAGAGTGGCGGATAGTTAGGAATTATTGTTAGTTGTAATTTCCTTTATAAACATTGAGATAACGATCGATTAGATCTCACTTGTATTCTCACACACACTAGAGCAGAACTCATAATTCTCTCTACACACTAGCATTCATTGTAACATCGATCATAATCTCCAAACACTTGTAACCTTTTTTGTGATTAATAAATTGGTGATCGACGAGTTGTCATCATCGGGGTTTTTATTTCCTTTGATCTGAACAAGATCAAGGGGTTTTTCCTCGCAAAAAAATACGGTGTTCATCTCCATTTTGTTCATATTTTCATTGTTATCGTTTTAGCACTAAACCTCACATAACAGGTTTGGATACATTATCCTTAGCAGATTTTTGTCCAAAATAAATATAATGGTTTAAGTCAAGTTGGGGTGATACGATAAAAATCAAATTAACCTTGAAACTAGATTAGAGGTTGATAGTGTCTGATATTCTATGCTTTAATTGAACATTTAATCATATCACAAAAATTCTCAAAGGTTTGTTTAAGATTTAAGTGGACAACAATATCAATGACCGACTTCACGCCAGTCATAATAGCACTTAAATATAAAACTGCGATGGAATGGCAATTTGGTCAATATGATTCTCTGCTTAAACTCACAAAAACATGTACTGCTTTCGTAAAACATTCAAAAATTACAAAGATATTTTGTTTTATAGTTTAGATACTTGTAAGGCCCCGTTACTGATGCCTCACTTTGGACGTTGAATTTACTCATAAACACAGTTCTAAATATCATAGTTAATTAAAATTTTCGCGGAATATAAAAACTTCAACCATTATATATTACATAACCTTCAAATCTTGTCTCATCAACATTCATAGTCATTTAGAAATTAAACATAGTCTTTAAAACATCATAACATTTCCTCCTGAGATGCCAGTATCTTCAGTTCCATGCCATGTGTCCTCTTCAAGCGAGCTGCCTCATTCTACTCACATGCGTGCATACTAAAAGTCAGCTATGCTGAGTGAGTTCTAGTTAATCAGGTAACATACAATACTTCCATACACTCACTTATATATGTACCCTAGGTACATATAACATACTTAGCTTTTTACCTTTCTTCATACGTTCATACAATCATTCTTTCATTATTTCTTTTATTCATACATGTATACATATACCTCACCCTATAACCTTCACAGATATTATTAGGGTCTGTTCCCAACATTCGCAGATATTATTAGGGTCCGTTCCCTACATTCGCATATATTATTAGGGTCTGTTCCCTTCATTCGCATATATTATAAGGGTATTGTTTCAGTTAAAAATTAACAAAGTAATTTTTGATCAAATTCGTATGTGAGATAGAGTGCTTGATCGAAAATAGGGTGAACACAATGATTTGATTTCGAGAGAAAAAGCCCTTGATCTATAGGATCTCGGCATAAAAAATCCTCGGACGGTGAAAATTATCACCGTCTATTTATTAATAACAAAAAGGGTTACAATGGTGGAGATTATGATCAGTGTTACAATATTCTCTAAGGGTGTGTGTGTATTGCTGTTGTATTCGTAATGAATTGTGTGTCTTTTCAAGCTGATCATAGCTTCAATATATATACAATTAAGATAATAACTCAATGACTTTATGAATAATAATGGTATTAACTATGTTTCCTAAAAATCCGCCATTGTCTTCAATATAAATGTTTCATGCTTTGATCACGTGGTTTAATGGCTTTAAATGCGAAGTTATATGTTGGACTTGGTCTCTTAGTCGTTACATCTTTCAAATATAATGTCATACACATGAAAAAATCGTTAGTAAATAATAAATACTGAGGATTCCAGATCCTGACAGGATCCGGAACACATGCTAAGGATAACTGATCCATATCATATGCCAGGATAACGTATCCACAGTGTCAAATTTCCATGCCCAAACAGTTCATCCCATGTCTTTGACTGATTCTTTAGGGAGTCACTCGTCAAACGTGGTCCCATCTGCGAAACAACCTCAAATATTCGAGGATAATACAACAGTTAGTAATTATCAGAAATACTGAATACTGAAACCCTGTTAGTAAATCTGAGATCCTTATACATAAAAATGATTCCTGACAATAATAGAGTTCTCCCACGTGCTAATATTAACTATAAGTGCGAGATTTCAGCATACAGTCAATATTTGACCGTTAACCATTACTTGGCCTTTACTCATAACGGTTATAGCTCATTCGACATGTTTTCTTCAACCACCAACCGTATATTTCGCATGGACTAAATCAACAATTAATATATGCAATTATAAATCAACGCCAAGAGAGAAATATCTATTTATTAGCATTATTACTCAGGATACTAAAATTATTCGAGAATCCTGAACATATTCGGGATTCAGAGCATATTCAGGATCCTGAACTGACCAAAGATCCGACTATAAAATTTGGGCCCTAACAATTGTCCCCAAAAGTTGACAGCTGCTTTTTACCAATTTCAGCTGTTAAATTTTCTAATGATAAACTGTTTTCCATGTAGCTCCAAAATTTTATGATTTAGCAATGGCTAAAGTTGACATCATTACGAGAATAGATCAGTCATTCGAAATCACAGAATCATATAACAACTAACTCTGATAATATATAGACCATTTCTTCCTTGTAATAAGATTACTTTTCATAATGTTCCTCCAATTCTAGGGATATACTGATGGACCTGCAATATTAACATTATCCTGAAAATAATTTCAGAAATTCTCGCGACAAGGCCTAAACAAACTGGCGACAAGGCCCTTAGAAGAGGCGAAAAACCCTTAATCCTTAGGAATAAACTGGCAACAAGGTCCTTAGAAGAGGCGAAAACCCCTTAAACCTTAGGAATAAACTGGCTACAAGGCCCTTAGAAGAGACGAAAACCTCTTAAACCTTAGAAATAAACTGGCGACAAGGCCCTTAGAAGAGGCGAAAACCCCTTAAACCTTAGAAGAGGCGAAACCCCTTAAACCTTAGGAATAAACTGGCGACGAGGCTCTTAGGGATGGTACGTATACCATTAATTCTAGATTCAGACCAACAGCTGAGGATAGCGAGGTAACAAGTCACTATATTTCATGTGCTGGCCCCTCCTCTCAAACTACGGCTGAATAAACATGCGCTATAGGCGATCTTCGGAAGAGGTGAAAACCCCTTAAACCTTAGAATGTATCAAATAATACCTTACCTGGTGACAAGGCCCAAAGAAACTGGCAACAAGGCCCAAATTAACTAGTGGCAAGGCCCAAATTAACTTCATTCCATGTGGGAATACCACATATCTTCAGGCTACAAAACAGTCAAATCTAAGTGAGAGGTGGGTGTTAGCTTTGCTAACACCCCTCCGATGCTTAAGTCAGTATCATGGTAGAAGAATAATAATATTGAAAATGAATTAAAATATAAATTCGAATACATACCTTAGCTGCTTAATATAACAATTATCCTCGGGATAGAAATCTTACATAAAATATTTTTTGAGGTGGATAGCGTTCCAAGCCCTTGGTAGCAAGTCACCATCCAAAGTAGACAATCTATATGCCCCCTTTCCTGCTTCTGAGTCAACCAAGTAAGGACCTTCCCACTTTGGTGCAAGCTTTCCATCTGTAGGATTTGTAGTATTCTGAAATAGCTTTTCGGAGAACTAAATCCCCTTCTTGAAATCTACGAACCCTGATATTCTTGTTGTAGGACTTTGCTATTTTCTGCTGATAAGATACCATTCTGATCTTTGCTAAATCCCTGAGTTCTTCTACTGCATATAGATCCTCAAGTAGACTTTGAGTATTATATTCGGAATTCTGATGACTGACTCTAGCTGTAGGAATAACCATCTCTGTATGGATAACTGCTTCAGCTTCAAATACCAATGAGAAAGGAGTCTGACCAGTAGCATTCTTTGAAGTGGTCCTATCTACCCAAAGAACAAAAGGTAGTTCTTCGGCCCACTTTCCTTTTTTAGACCCCAACTTTTTCTTCAGGTTATTGATAATGATCTTGTTGCTTGATTCGGTCTGTCCATTAGCCTGAGGACGAACAAGTGTTGACGTGATCATCTTGATTCCCCAACTGGCACAGAAGTTAGTTGTTCTCTTGCCAATGAATTGTGAGCCATTGCCACACACTATCTCTGCTGGAATTCCAAATCTTGTCAGGAATTGCGCTTGATGAATGAAATAACCTCTTTCTCTCTGACTTGAACAAAGGCTTCCGCTTCAATCCACTTCGAGAAATAATCAGTCATTACTATCATAAAGACTTTTCCTCCTGGATCCCTGGGTAGCTTTCCAACAATATTCATTCCCCACTTCATGAAAGGCCACGAGGATATAACAGGATACAAAGGTTTAGCTGGCTGGTGCAAAATGTTGCTATGTCTCTGGCATGCATCACATTTCTGAGAATAATTCATAGCATCCCTTTTCATCGTTGGCCAAAAGTATCCTGTACTCAGGATTTTGGAAAATAGTGCTTTGCCCCCAGTGTGATTCCTACAGTCTCCTTCATGGATATCCTGAAGAACTTCTCGAGCTTCTGGCTTCTCCAAGCACCTAAGATATGGTCCTGCAAGAGATTTTCTATATAATATATCATTCATTATAGTATATGGGACTACCTTTGTGCGAAAAGCTCTAGGGTTTTCATCCTTGGGGATAACTCCATCCTTAATATATCTTCTGATCGCGATAATCCAAGAATTTTCATTATCCTCAGGATTCTTGACTCCCATATCTTTATCATCGTCTGATATTTCATTGACACCTTGCACTCCTATTGCTGGGCTAAGGATATGTATGATAGGAATCCTGACACCTTCTAGAATCTTGAAAGATTGTTAGGACTGATATTTTCTCTGCTGAGGATATATTATTCTTGAAGATATGTATGGATCAGTTATCCTCCTGAAGAGCTCCGGAACCATGTCAAAGATCAAGGATCCTCAGAGGTCAGTATTATTAACAATTGTTTCACGTGTGTAGATTATTGTTCAACAGAAGTAACGGCTTTGTGACTCGGTCTACCTAAAATTCGCTACTGGAAGCTCCCAGCACGTGGTCAATGAACGTTGGAAGAGTAGTGGAATAGTGGCGGATAGTTAGGACTTTTAGTTATATGTATTTTCTTTATAACATCGAGATATGATCGATTAGAAATCACTTGTATTCTCACACACACTAGAGCAGAATCAATAACTCTCTCTACACACTAGCTTACTTTGTAACATCGATCACAATCTCCAAACACTTGTAACCCTTTTTGTGATTAATAAATTGGTGATCGACGAGTTGTCATCACCCGGGGTTTTTTTCTTTCCTCGTAGCAAATCTTGGTGTTCATTCCATTTTCGTTATTATATTCACTGTTATTAACATAGCACTAGACCTCACTTTTACGGATTTGGATACATTATCCTTAGCTGATTTTTATCCAAAACAATTTGGCGCCCATCGTGGGGCAATTGGTGCTATAATCCATATTATCCCTTTCAATTTTTGATTTTTTCATACCTATATCATTATCAATGGCTTCTCAATCAACCTCTGTTTCATCAACCATGCCGTCATCGGTTCCTCTCTCATCAAGGACTTTGCCACCGATGCCTCCGCCAATCACGGGAACACAATGGCCTACTGCTGCTTGAAGCAAGACGCAACTACCAGTCTTCCAGAGTCAAAAACCGTTGCTGTTGCGCTGGTGGTTAATACTCACAACGATGTTTCATCTATGTTTTCGCAGGTAAAGGCATACATGGAGCAGCAGAACAAGACCAACCAGATGATCCTTCGTGAAATAGAAGATCTCAAGAAGACTACGAAGCCAACGGAGGATCACACTCCCTTGATGCCTAGGATGTTGGATTTCACCAGTTCAGGATCCATGGCTCACCTCACAAAGGGATCATCTGTCGTTCAACAGGGGTCCATGAATCAGCAGACTCAAGGATCCTCGCTATTTCAGCCATGATCATCTATCCTTCAAAGGGGGTCCACGGATCAACAGATTCAAGGATCCTCATTGTTTCAGCCAGGATCATCTATCCTTCAACAGGGGCCACGGGTCAACAGATTCAAGGATCCTCGTTGTTTCAGCCAGGATCATCTATCCTTCAACAAGGATCCATGGGTCAGCAAACTCAAGGATCCTTATACTTCCAACAAGGATCATCCATCCTTCAACCAGGATCCTCTGGGACATATCACCAAGGATCCTATAATTTCCAACCTCAAGGATCCTTCTTTCATAATCAAGGATCCTTAGGATTTCAACATCAACGGTCCTCCGTGGTTCATGAAGGAGATTTCATCCCTATGCAAACCATTGCATCGGGTGGCCCAACTCCTGTCGCATATACTTCCTACCTCAGCCAATCTTCTGGAATGCCAACATTCACACAACAAAGAAGTAACTTTTATGATCCTATATCCTTAGATGCTAACCGTGGTTCCATGCAGGATGCATGTATCAACCAATCTATGGCCAAGGAACTACAAAAGCTCAAGGATATGATATCCATCATTCCCGGGGTGATTCGTCCTATCCTCGAGATACTGGAGGGAAGCCACAAATTATCCAGATTTGCTCCACCAATCTGTGATGCTGAAATCCCTAAGAGATTCCAGACCCCCAACATGAAGACCTATGATGGGACCACTGATCCTGAGGAGCACGTTGCACAATACAGAGAGCGGATGGAGATCAATCCTATTCCCGAAAAGCTCATGGAGGCTTGTTTATGCAAGGGTTTCGGATCCACACTGGCAGAATCTACATTAATATGGCTGCTAAGTCTTGCTCCATTTTCCGTTACTTCATTTTCTCATTTAGTTATCTTGTTCAATAGTCAGTTTTCCTGTAGTAGGAAATTTGAGAAGTTAACTAGTGATTTATACCGCGTTATCCAACCTAGTGATGAATCCCTTAGGGACTTCGTTAAAAAGTTTGGCAGGGAAGCTCTAGAAATCCCAAATCTTGATATGGCTACAGCTGTTGAAGCATTCAAGATGGGACTTCAGAAGGGCTCCCCCTTTTATGATGATCTTGTGATGACTCCATGCAGGACCTTAGATGAAGTCAGGAACAGGGCGCTTATGTTCATTCGTTTGGAAGATGATAAGAGGATCCAAGATCGTTTGGGAGTTCAAACAAAGCAATAATCTCCTGACAAGAAAAAAGGGTTCTCGTACAAGAACAACAACTCGAAGCCCTACTCCAAGTTCAACAATCAAAACGTACGAGCAGTTGAAGAAGGAGACGATGATGAAGACTATCCCTACATCTCAGAATATTGCTTTTCCGTAGATACCCATGGCCTAATATGTGCCATGAAGGATCTAGGGGAGAAAGCAAGATGGCCCCGGAAGAACGAGAAGCCAACTGCCTTCAGAGAAAAGTCTAAATGGTGTGCTTTCCATGAAGACTTTGGCCACCTGACAGACGAATGCATCGGTTTAAGGAGGGAAATTGGATACCTCCTGAGTAAGGGCCACTATAAAGAGCTTTTAGGAAGAAAGAAATCCAGGACCCAGGATCCTGAAGAAGCTCCTCAGAAAGCAACGCCACCACCGCCAGACGCGCACGTGATCAACTTCGTCTCCAGAGACTACGACATATTTCAAACATCCTGTTCTGCAGAAAAGAGGCCCACCGAAGAGGTCTAGTTGGATGATGAAAGAAAACCGTTCATCCCCACTACTTCAATAACTGATAAGAGAATCTTCTTTGAACAAGAGGGTAACACCAGGATCCATGATCCTCATCGAGACGCGCGCATGGTCAATTTTATCTCCGGAGGGTCAGACATATGCGGAACTTCTTTCTCCGCAGCTAAGAGGCTCGCCAAGGAAATCAAATTGGATGGCGGGGACCGACCGGTTATATCCACCACGTTGACCAATGATAAAAGGGTCTTCTTCGACGAGGAAGATAAATCAAGCATTCAGGATCCTCACCATGACGGTTTGATTGTTACTTTATTTATTGCTAACCATTATGTACGCAGGATCCTGGTAGACGGCGGTAGCTCGGTCAATATCATCCAACATGATGTCCTTCAGAAGATGAACATACCAGATTCAGAGATCATCCCAAGAACATCGGTGCTAGTTGGTTTCAGTGGAGAAACCAAGAACATATTGGGGGACATCAACCTCCCGATATATATTGAAGGGTTAAATTCTTATCAAAGATTTTTTTTATTGATAACCTTTATTGTTGCAATGTTATTTTAGGCAGGCCTTGGTTACATGGAATGAAAGCAGGGGCTTCTACATTCCACCAATGCATTAAACTCCCTACCCCTTGGGGAGTAGTATGGATAGACGGTGATCAAGTGGAGGCCAAGAACTATTATTCATCATCAATGAAGCCGACAGCCAAGCAAACTGTAGCATAGTAACCACAGCAATATCCTAGGGACGTTCTAGAATCTCGGGAGAAAGACATTAAAGAAATATCCCTGGACCCAGAGGATCCAGATGTAAAGGTGTTCCTAGGATCCAGTATCCCCAGCAAGATTGAGGAGGATTTGATATCCTTCTTAGGGCGAAGAAAATCTACCTTTGCCTTTAAACATTTAGACATGATAGGTATTTCAAAGGAGGTAATCACTCATAAATTAGGCCGTGATTTATTTGTTAAACTCGTCCATCAAAAGCGAAGAAAATTAGCTCATGAGAGGCACAAGATCATACAATAAGAAGTTGAAAAACTTCTTAAGGCTGGTATGATCAGAGAGGTTAAATATCCTCGAAGGTTGGCTAATGTGGTTGTTGTTTCAAAAAAGAATGGAAAGTGGAGGGTGTGTGTTGATTTTACAGATCTAAACAAGGCATGCCCCAAGGATCCTTTCCCGTTACCACATATAGACTCCATGGTGGATGCAACGGCAGGACATGAAATGCTTACCTTTATGGATGCTTTTTCTGGATTTCAACAAATTCAGATGAAACCATCTGATCAAGAGGATACATCATTCATAACTCCCACCGGCATATAATTTTATATTTCTATGCCATTTGGACTAAGAAATGCAGGGGCAACATACCAAAGACTAGTCAACATGATGTTCAAGGATCAGTTGGGCAAGACTATGGAAGTATACATAGTTGACATGGTGGTAAAGTCAAGGAAGGCTGAGGATCACCTTAGAGACCTCGAAGAAGCATTCAATATCCTTGACCAATATAACATGAAACTGAATCCGTCAAAATGCCATTTTAGTGTTAAGGCTGGAAAGTTTCTAGGATATATGGTGACCAAAAGAGGGATAGAAGCAAGCCCCGAGCAGATTGAAGCAATTATCAACCTGAAGTCGTCTGCAAATGCCAAGGATGTCCAAAGGCTCACGAGAAGAATAGCCGCTCTCAACAGGTTCATCTCAAGATCCTCTGAGAGGTGCAAAGATTCCTACGACATTCTTAGAAAGAATAAGAAGTTTGAGTGGACGGAAAAGCATGAGGCTGCGCTCAAAGCCTTGAAGGATTACTTATCCTCAGCTCCAGCTCTAATGAAGCATGTGGATGGAGAATCCTTATATTTGTATCTAGCTGGTTCAGGAAATACTGTAAGTGCCGTCCTTGTGAAGGATCATGAAGGTGAACAACATCCCGTTTATTATGTAAGTAAAAGTCTTCTAGATGCAGCAGCCAGGTATTCTCATTTAGAAAAATTAATTCTTGCACTTATTATGGCTTCTACTAAATTGAGGCAATACTTTGAGACTCATACTATTACTTTGAGAACTAAATATCATGTTAAGAATATCCTTAGAAAGCCAGAGTTGTCAGGTAGAATGGCCAAATGGGCTGTGAAAACTGAGTGCATATGATATTCAGTATGAGCCAAGAACAACCATCAAGTCACAAGCACTTGTAGACTTTGTGGCTGATTTCAGTAGCGACATGCAGAAAGAAGCTGACTTGGAGGTTCAACAATTAGAAGAGACCAAGTATCTTTGGATACTCTTCACTGATGGAGCTTCCAATGTAAGAGGAACAAGATTAGGAATCCTACTGAAATCGCCACAGGTGGACATATTACCCCAGTCTATAGCCTGTGAGTTTCAAGCAACGAACAATGAAGTAGAGTATGAAGCTCTGATCGCGGGTTTGCAATTGGCTAAGTGCATGAGGATCAGGTATCTTCAAGTATATATAGATTCATTATTGATTGCTAACCACTTTAATGGCTCATATGTTGTTTAAGGCGAGAAACTAATCAAATATCTAGATATTGTGAAGGAATTAGCAAAATCCTTCGAATTGTTTAGTATTATATAGGTACCAAGGGAAGAAAACGCTGGAGCAGATGCCTTGGAAAATTTGGCCTCATCTTTTAAAATTCCAGAAGACATGAAGATCCCAGTCATTCATGTCCTCTCGCCAGCAATAGGAGAACAAGAAGTTGGAGAGATAACAAATGACAAAGAGATTGTACTTTGGGATCCATTATCCTTGAATAATCGAGAATCATGGATCCACCCAATCAAGAAATACATTCAAACAGGAGAAATTCCATCCACTGAGAATCCCTAATCCTTTAAACTCAAGGTATCACAATATATTTTATTAGATGATATGCTATACAGGAAATCTCTTGCAGGTCCATACTTGAGGTGCATTGTAACATCGTAAAAATTTCGAGTTCAAAATATAAACTTTCCAAAGTCTAGGGACTAAAATTGCCAAAATCCAAACCCTAGGGTTAAAATTAAAAATTCTGTTTTCTTGACCCATAGCGGTACACGCCGGATCAAAAGAGACACCCATCGCGGTACGCGATAGGATGTCTAACACGTTGTGACACGTGTGCCACGTGGCACACGGTGGTACTGTCTGCTGCCACGTGTCACCACGTGGCAACACAGCCGCCACGTGGCGCAACGTCTGCCACGTGTCACCACGTGGCGCAACGTCTGCCACATGTCACCACGTGGCAGACCTACTTGGTGACTCACCTGGGCTACGTCGTGGTACGCGACGGGTGTCAAGGGAACGGGCGCGGTACGCGATGAGACCCAAGAAAATGTCTATAAATAGCAAGGTCCGGGTTCTCCGTTTCACACATCAAAACTCAGCCTTGTTTTCTCTCTCTAACATCTCTCTAAGTATTATAAACTCGACCCTTGATTTGCCTCGATAAACCTGTCCCGATCCTTCGATTGTATACCAACATTTCCTCGAAGTTCGTGCCACCCTCCACCCACATACCAAGAAGGTGTTTGTTATAATGGCGATGAATCTCTATAAGTGTGCCATCGTGTGTTGAAGATTGGCGTTCGTTGATTTGTTCGAGAAAAGAAGCGGCGTAGGAGTGCTGCTCAAGTCCCTAGGGTTTCTATACTAAGGTTAGGCGTAATAATGAATTCAATATAATTCAATATTATATTAAAGGCTTAAGCCTTAAGTCGATGTTATACTCGATACCTCGATAAAAGAAAAGAAAAGATAACATAACAAAGAAATGAATGATTATTGAATATTGTTGAATACGTATATATGTGTGTAAGTATATCTGAAAACATTCTTTGTTATGAAAATATTATTTAATGAATAATGAGTATTCTTAAATAATAAAAGAAAATGATTACGTTTCTTAGAGAAGAAGAATTGTCGGGTTTCTATATAAACTAAAGTTTTATAATTTACTTTTAAACTAAAGGTTTTCAAGTAAATAAGAATTGAACTAAAGGTTCAATCGAGGATTGAGATATAAAATAAGACTAAAGGTCTTAAGCCGGATCGTGTATCCGACTAACAAATATTTACACTCGTACTATAGGTGCGAGATAAAGAAGGGAAAGACCCTTGGACGGTGAGTGAAGCTAATCTTAAAGAGATAAGGTGAATACACCCCCAAACTTTTAAACTTGTTTTTCAAATGAGTCAAACTTGTTATATGAAATTGTTTACAAGGAACTATGTGTTCCTAAAACCGTTATAACAATGGGTATGAACTTAGCCCTCAGGCTGTGGTATACGTATGTCTGGATCCTTACATAGGTGGTACTATGCGGTGAATGGGCACATATCGCACCACCCTTGGTCGTAGGACGCTCTCCTGCAGGGAGTACGACCTTATGTGTATATTTACGGGTACTTAACTAAGTCGAACGTTGCGGTGTTTGCTGAGGTGACCTAGAGTAGAGGCTCTAGTTTATAATGTGTTATTTGACTTTGTTATTCCTAAGCCACGTTGGGCCAAGTCAGGCGTAGTCTCGAGGGGTAATAAAGTAAAAGAAGTTATTTTGCGTCAGCGTGTTCACCAGCATTCGTTGCTGACGTATTTTCTTACATTTTGCAGGTGAACAATGATAGCGCTTGGAAGTGTCGAAGTGCTATAAATATCCGATGGCTCAGATTTCTTTTGTAAACTTAAAATATGGTGGTTTGTAAACATAAACAAGCAATACTTTTGTAACAACTTAAACGGGTATTTTATTATCCCGTCTTTTGAATGTATATATCAATGTTACACTTTTGATCCTTAAAGTTTTATAAGTCTTCCGCAAATTAACGCAACTCTGATTTATTTACAATTACGTTACCAACTTATGGTTCACGCTCCTAGGCCTAAGATGGGGGTGTGACAGGTTGGTATCAGAGCCATCGATCTTAGCGAATTGGGTATCATAAAACAATACCCAAGCTTCGATCTAAGTATAGGAAATAATTGATTATATGTTTTAGGGATAAGATAGGCTGGTAACCTTTCTTTACCTCTCTACATTCTAAACCGCCCATAATATTAGATGTCCTTCAAAGCTCATATCGAAGAATTTGTGCGCAAGGCAAAGGAGGCCGGAATTGCCGAACTTTACCCTGAGGACAACATGAGTGATGGATACTATGAAGCGTCCTTTGACCAAGATATGGAACATGACTTGACCAAACCCGTGTACTACCCCGGAAGTCGACACTATCCGATAGACGTTCCCGAGAGTCCACCAAAACAAAGGATTGAACCACCAAGACACTCAAGTTACCATCCACCAACGATACCAATGTACCAACCCTCCGAAGTACTGACGTACCACCCACCGGAGATTCCAACTTACCAACCCTCGGAGATACCACAATATTTCCCGATTGGATATCTACCACCAAATCCACATCCGTCATATGCCTTCCTTTCCAACATACCCATCAAGGAGGAACCAAGATCCCCATCTTCCGACTGGATGAAATGTCATTCCGATCCGTGTCGATGGTATACCGGAAGCTCCACTTTTAATGAAGTCAACTCTCAACCCAACAATAGTTAAGGGCCGTCCCGAAAGCCTAAGATGAGAATAATGATGCCTTTTGAGACTTTCCAGATGCTCTCAATGAACATTGAGACTACACAACCCATGGAAGAAGATGAACCAGAAGAAGAGGAACCAGAATAGGAGGAGGATCCTGAAGAAGAGGAGGAACCCGAGGAAGAAACTGAGGAAGAACAGGAAGAAGAGCATCCTGATAACCCTAATGAGATGTCAAGCCCAATGGAAGGATCACTCACTTCCAAAAACACAAGCTATAGTACTGTGGATCCATATGTCCAATACCTTGAGAAACTTAGGATTCCAACTTTGTCAAGCTTCCCACCATTCCAAGGAGAAATTCCATCAATCCAAGAGCAAGCCGATGAGATCCGAGAACAGAACCGAGCTGCCAAGACCTACCTCTACCTTTTATCCGATATGGATTATGTTCCGTATCCAGAGCCAAGGAATCACTACGAGATGGTGACACTGGGTTACCGCGACCCACCTCCATAGTATGGATACCCCAATATAATCCCGCAATCGTATGAAGAGCATTTGGATCGTGCCTTACACGAAACCGACGATTGGAGAAAGAAGGTAAATGAGGAAGAAAAGAAAAGAAGAAGGTGGGAGAAACACTCCTTCGTAAGTGCACCAAACTAACGAAGGTTGTGAAGAAGTTTAAGAAGAACTGAAGATGGTGGAATACGATGTGAAGCTATGTGTAATATAGTTTTATATGATATGTGTGTAATAAAGAACGTTTCTACGTTCTTAGAATAAAGATAGGAAATATATATCGTTGGAACGATATATATATGTGTATTATGAAATATATATATATATATATATCCTTGTGATATATTTAAATATATGAATGTGTAATAAATAAAATGAGTGTTTAATAAAAGAAACGTTGTTAAAAATTTCAGACTAAATTGAAAAAAAGAAAGAAAAAGAAAATGTCTGAACAAAGCAATAACAAGAATGCTCGTAGAGAGAAAGAGATAAAAGAAAAGGGGAAAGGCCCTGAGAATGAGAATGAAAGGGATGAAGAAATTCCTGAAAAATATATGAACAAAATTCAAATGATGATTAAGAAAGCTGTTAGGGAAGAATCCGAGTTTAGATCTCAATCTTGACAATCCAAACATTCCCGATTTGTTAATCCTTTCGTTCATCCTTCTAAGTCCGTGAAATCCCGTCCGAAACCCTCTCATGATGAGGGTAGTGTTCATGAGTCTAACGCCGATTGTGGAGTTAGACGTGAGTTCAAGAAACTCAAGATAAGTGGTTGTTTGTTTAAGGATTTCAAATACTATGGACCGAAAGAGTTCCATGGTGACAAAGGAGCCATTTCAACCGTGAGGTGGCTTGAGGAGATGGAGACAATCGTGATTACTAGCAAGTGCTCCGATGAGGAGAAGATCCAATATTCTTCCCTCATGTTCAAGGGTGAAGCCCTCGAGTCGTGGAATGCTCCGTTGATGAGCAAAGGTAGAGAGATGATGTATGGTTTGAGTTGGGAAGAGTTTAAAGCATTGCTGATGGCGAAATTTTCCCCCATGCATGAGACCGACCAAATCCAAACAAAGTTTCTCAATCTTAAGGTCGTGGGGACGAACCTTCGTGAATACAACACCAAGTTTCACGAATACTGCCGTCTGGTTCCCCAGCTAGTTAACCCTGAGTCCAGCAAAGTCACGCGATATATATGGGGATTGCCGCGGGAAATCCGCGACATGGTGAGATCGCACTTGCCTCACACCGCTGACTCTGCAATGGAGTTGGCTGGTTACTTGATGGGCGGCATGGTCCGCAACAAAGAAGAGGACAAGAAGGTGACAACAACAGTTGCTCAAGGAAAGACTGGAGGAGGTTCCAATTTCAGAGGTAAGGGCGTAAATAGAAACAATTCTACTCCATGCAAGACATGTAGGAGGTACCACAAGGGCCGATGCAATTTCACCCCGTCTCCTAAAGTCTGTGAGTCCTGTAATCGTACGGGACATGATGCTGCTAACTGTTGGAAGAAGAAGATGACTTGCTTCAATTGCAAGGAAATGGGCCATTTAAGTTTCGAGTGTCCAAAGAACAAGCCTGCTGCTGGTGGTACGGGTGGAAGTCGCCAGGACAAGAAAGGAATCTCTCGAGTATTCGTACTCGACACAAAGAAGGCAGCTGACATGCCGGAAACTATAACCGGTACGTTTCTAGTCAACGACACCTATGCTAGAGTTTTGTTTGATTCGGGTGCGAATTTAAGTTTTATAGATTATAGTTTCTGTAGTCTATTAAACGAACCATTAACAAAATTAGATAAAACTCTAAGCGTCGAGACTTCTAGTGGCGAAATCGTTAAGATCTCCAAAGCCCTTGAAAACGGAAAATTTGTTTAGCTGGTTATATTCTGCCTATTTGTTTGTTACCCATGGGTCTGGCTAGTTTTGATATTGAACTTGGTATGGATTGGTTATCCGATAACCATGCTCGTATCATCTGCAATAGCAAACCGTTGAACTTCAAGCCCCTGATAAACGAACAATTCGAATTGAAGGGGATAAAGATGCTGGCCAAGTTAGTATAATTTCTATGATTAGGGCTAACAAATGTTTGAATCAAGGATGCCTCGCATTCATGGCCTACGTCACTGAAGAATCAAAGCCAAAAGAAATCAAAGACGTTCCTATTGTTTCCGAATTTTCTGATGTCTTTCCTGATGAACTTCCCGGAATCCCTCCCGATCGTGAAGTAGAGTTTAGGATTAATCTTATTCCTGGTACTACTCCGATCGCCAAAAATCCGGATCGTTTAATGCCGACCGAAATGAAGGAATTGAAGGATGGTTATATGCAAATGTGATCGATTATCGTGCGTTGAACAAAGTCACAATCAAAAACCGATATCCACTCCCTCGTATCGATGATCTTTTTGACCAACTTCAAGGTGCTAGCTTCTTTTCTAAAATCGATCTTCGTTTCGGCTATCACCAACTCAAAGTTCAATCCGAAGATATTCCAAAGGCCGCATTTCGAACAAGGTATGGACATTATGAGTTCATGGTTATGCCTTTTGGACTTACTAATGCCCCAGCCGCGTTCATGGACATGATGAACCGTATTTGTAAGACATACTTAGATAAATTTGTTATCGTATTCATCGACGGTATACTTATTTACTCTAAGTCAAAGGCCGATCATGAAATCCATCTTCAAACTTTGCTTGAAATTCTTAGAACCGAGAATTTGTACGCTAAGTTCTTGAAATGCGAGTTCTGGTTGCACGAGGTGCAATTTTTTTGTCACATCATTAACGTTAATGGTATTCAAGTGGACCCCGCTAAGATTGAAGCTATCTCTAAGTGGGAGGTCCCGAAGTCGCCAACCGAGATCCGAAGTTTCTTAGGTTTGGCCGGCTACTAATGTAGGTTCATTGAAAATATTTCTCGTATCGCCGTTCCCCTAACTTCCTTAACTCGTAAGAATATCAAGTATGAATGGGGAACGAAGCAACAAGAGGCGTTCGATATACTTAAACAAAAGCTCACCCAAGCACCTATACTGGCTTTTCCAGAAGGTATTGAGGATTTTGTGGTATTTAGTGACGTATCTCACTCGGGTTTGGGATGTGTACTAATGCAACGCAAGAAAATAATCGGCTACGCCTCTCGACAACTCAAAGTACACGAAAAGAACTACACGACTCACGATCTAGAGTTAGGCGCCATAATCTTTGCACTTAAGATATGGAGGCACTATCTCTATGGAGTAAGATTTACCGTGTACATTGATCACAAAAGCTTGAAACATATTTTTGATCAAAAAGAGCTTAATATGCGCCAACGACGTTGGATGGAAACTCTAAACGACTTTGATTGCGAAATTGTTTATCATGAAGGTAAAGCCGTTGTGGCTGACGCCTTAAGTCGTAAAGAGCACGAAAAACCTAAAAGAGTCCGAGCGTTACGTATATAACTCCAAATTGATCTCATTGAACAAATCAAATCCGCTTAAACTCAAGCGATCAATGAAAACCAAATCTCCGACGAAAAACGTAATGGCACCATTGACTCGTTAGTCAAAGTGACGATGGTATCCTTAGAGTCGAAAATAGGATTTGGGTACCAATCGTTGGAGAGTTGCGTGAGAAAATCTTGAATGAAGCTCACAGGTCGAAATATATGATGCATCCCGGGAGCGACAAAATGTACCATAATCTAAAGGCGAACTATTGGTGGAACGGAATGAAAAGGGATGTCGCTTGGCATGTTGCGAAATGTTTGACATGTTTGAAAGTCAAGGCTGAACATCAAAAGCCTTCGGGATTGCTTCAGCAACCCGAACTTCCCGTTTGGAAGTGGGAGTTAATTACTATGGATTTCATTACCAAACTCCCGAAGACGACTCGACAATACAATGCTATTTGGGTGATTGTGGATCGATTGACAAAATCCGCACACTTTATACTCATCAATGAGTCATACTCTATGGATAGATTAGCACGTATCTATGTAAACACCATTGTTTCTTTGCATGGAGTACCGCTGTCTATAATTTCTGATCGAGAAAGTCGTTTTACGTCTCATTTCTGGAAAAGCTTCCAACAAGCTCTTGGTACTAAGTTGAACCTTAGCACCGCCTATCATCCACAAACCGATGGGCAAAGCGAAATGACAATTCAAACATTGGAAGATATGCTCCGGGCTTGTGTTATCGATCTAGGAGGAAGTTGGGACGACCACTTACCTCTAATGGAATTTTCGTACAATAATAGTTATCACGCAAGTATCCAAACCGCACCATTCGAGGCGTTATATGGCCGAAAGTGTAGAACGCCCGTGTATTGGTCTGAAACCAGAGACAATCAATTATCTGGACCTGAGATAGTCCAAGAAACCACCGACAAGATTCTCCAAATTCGAGAACGACATAAGACGGCACGTGATCGCCAAAAGAGTTACGCTGATATCCGTCGTAAGCCGTTAGAGTTTAATGTTGGTGACAAAGTATTATTGAAAGTCTCGCCTTGGAAAGGCGTTGATCGCTTCGATAAGAAAGGAAAATTCAGTCCTTGATTCGTTGGACCTTTTGAGGTACTTGAATGAATCGGCACTGTTGCAACCGTTTGCGACTGCCGAGGAAATTCAAGGGATACACAATGTATTCCATGTTTCGAATCTGCGTAAGTGCTTAACCGACAAATCTTTGGCTATGCCATTAAAAGACATTGAAATAAACGAGAACTTAAAATTCGTAGAATGTCCAATACAAATTGAAGATTCGAAAACAAAGAAATTAAATAGACGAACTTTGAAAATTGTGAAACTAAAATAGGACTCGCGTAGAGGGCCCGAATATACATGGGAACTCGAATCGGAAATGAGAAAGAAATACCCCCAATTGTTCTTGTAAAACAATCTCGAGGACGAGATTTGTTTCAAGGTGGGAGGATGTAACATCGTAAAAATTTCGAGTTCAAAATATAAACTTTCCAAAGTCTAGGGACTAAACTTGCCAAAATCCAAACCCGAGGGTTAAAAATAAAAATTCTGTTTTCTTGACCCATAGCGGTACGCGCCGGATCAAAAGAGACACCCATCGCGGTACGCGATGGGATGTCTGACACGTTGTGACACGTGTGCCACGTGGCACACGATGGCACTGTCTGCTGCCATGTGTCACCACGTGGCAACACTGCCACCACATGTCGCCACGTGGCGCAACGTCTGCCATGAGTCGCCACGTGGCATACCTACTTGGTGACTCACCTGGGCTACGTCACGGTACGCGACGGGTGCCCAGGGAACGGGCGCGGTACGCGATGGGACCCAAGAAAATGTCTATAAATAGCAAGGTCCGGGTTCTCCATTTCACACATCAAAACTCAGCCTTGTTTTCTCTCTCTAACATCTCTCTAAGTATTATAAACCCGACCCTCGATTTGCCTCGATAAACGTGTCCCGATCCTTCGATTGTATACCAACATTTCCTCGAAGTTCGTGCTGTAGGTTCCCAGCCGGATCTATACAGGAGTATCTCGTAATACGAGGGTGCGGAATCCCCACGTATACGATACGAGTGTCGAGACGATTAATACGTTGAATATATATTTAAACACATGAGAGTATAAGATAATACTTGATATATTGCTAGGACCAACACGTGATTCAAAGAATTACAAGACAAACAATCGTTCCAAAAAAACTTCCAGAAAAAGCCGAAGTTATGAGTTTATATAACTCGACAACTTCGCCTAACATACTAGGCGAAGTTGTCTTAACTTCGCTGACATCAAGTTCGCCTAAAACAAGGGCGAACATATTATAACACGTTCAACATAAAACAAACAGTTTAAACGATTACAGACACAAATAAACATGAGATATTGAACTACTGGCATCATGCACCAACAGACTCCTCCTTGGCAGTAGCTTCATATCTCTACCTTCTTTCTCGTGTATGGTAATCCAAAAATCTCGTACCACTCGTCTTCAAGCATGAACGCCCTGTCTTACACAGACAGAGACCACCCTATGGTACTTCTTAGCTTCATCCTTCCACGCAGAAATGTAGAATATCTTCTTATCATTGAGTACCTGCAAATCAACTTGAGACAAATTAACCAAGTGCATGGGATCATACACTCTCAGAATCTCCTGTTCATCCTCATCTTCCATAACAGCTTCAGCAGTCTGGCAGTAAACGTACCACCACTTGAGATCCTTCAACACATCCTTGGGCATCATCTTCATCGGAACCTCTTTCAAGCATCGAATCGGCTTATATTTCATCACCATCCAAGGCTTACCATCAGCCCTCATGCCTCGTTCCTTGTCTTCGACTTACTTCCATTTCTGTGGCTTCAGCAACTCAAACTTTTTCTCTTTAACACTTTCTTTCCACAAAATCCTTCCAACCCACCTTGCAAAGTTGTCATCGCTTCGATTAATCAACCTCAAACGTGCCAAATCTTTCACCTCACACTCAGGCAAGGTGTTGAGCGATCTCAAAGCCTTCTTAAAATACTGAATCCCATCATAACGCTTTATCACAAACAACTTCAACTGTTCATCATACAACCAGCAAATGATACCTTTCTTTGACTCAGCGTAGCCCTTGATATTATAACTCTTCTTAAACATTGTTGGTACCGCAGGCTTCTTTGCCTTGAAGAACCACTGAGCACAGCCTTCTTTCCATCTTGGCTGTTCTTCCCACTCAGACTCATCTGGCACATTTTCATCTTGACTCTGCTTCACCTCATCAATACTTGGAATATCATGCTCTACACCATCATCAACTATCTCCCCTTCTTCCAACTCACTATCAATCTCTATCTCTTCCCCAATCTTTTCAATCTCATCAACCGTTAACACATCATCAACTAACTCCTCATCGTCATTTCCCAACACTTCCTCATCATTTATAACCACCACATTCTCACCACCTGTACTGCCTGACGGACCAGCAGACTCCCCCTGAGATGTGGAAGTCCCAAGAGTTTGTTCAGTTCTTGGCAACTCACCACCTGCATTTTTCGATGCATTGGGATCATCGTCCCTGTCTTGCCTCTTCTTAGTTCTCAACTCATCACCCTTGCAGCTCGTCTCCCCCTGAGATGCTAAGAACTGTTTAAGAGCATCAAAGAGTTTACCGTGTTCAACGAGGAGTGATGATTGTATCTGATTTTCTGCCACCAGCCTCTGAATAGCTTGTGTCTGGATGAGGTTGATCCGTGATTGCTCAGCAACTACCTGTTCAAGAGCAGCAATCCTTTCAGATTCGGACAAAGTAGCATCAAAGTCAAACCGCATATGAGAAATATCTTGAGCATATGGTGGTGGAATTCCCAAACTAGTCAGAATGTCAGAGGTAGGCTGAAAAGTAACCGTGGGTGGTATGGAAACAGGTAACCCCGCAGTAGAAACCAACGTCGACTCAACAAATCTAGCAACAACCTCCGATGGAGTAAGAGTAGGAGGTGGCAAGGAAACTATCTCCGGGGCTGTAAATTGAAATGTGGTTGCTCATTATTCGGAGGTGAATCATAGAACACCAAAAGCTGTGCTATCTTATGGACCTAACATAGGTCACATCCCTCACGTGCGCCAAGAGCACATTCGATAGCATCCTCTTAAGGTTTAAAGATCCAAACCTTCTTCTTCCTAGCGGAAACGCAAGTACTATAGTTCGAGATATATACTATAGTACTTTTTTTTTTTGAAAGTCAGTCAAGCAAGAAGGAAGGCAGGATTAGCTTTCAAGCAGTCTTCAAGCATGACATGAATTCAAGCCAGTCTGCTTCGGAGATCTGATTCTACTTTCATGCCACCTTTCACTTCCCCGTGGCATTGCCTTTGATTCTGGCTTTAGATTAGGGTCTTGCTTACAATAGAGATCAATCTTTCATTCTCTTTCCCAGTGCACTATAAGCTATTAAAGAAGAGCTTAGGGCTATGGTCTCACTTTCCCTAGTCTCATAATCAAAGACTACTAACCAATCCTAATAAGTGAATAGCTTAGGTGCCGTGGACTCTCTTGCTTACCGTAGACTCTCCTTATAAGTCAGCCATGACTCTTAGCCCCCTAACTAAGCCGTAGCGCTGGGCTGCACTCTTTCTTCTATCAACTGAGGAAATGCACCTTTCGTTTGAAATGCCCTTGTACTCCTATCTACTTTCAGTCTCTTTGCTTTGCTCGGTCCAAAAAGGATCAAGATCTAATTCTGCCATACGTTTCATTTTCCCCGTTTTCACAGAAAGAAATCGCTGTATACTTTCTGGGGGAAATATGTCATCGAATTGTAAAAACAATCGAAATAGTCTTTTTTGGTCGGGGACTGGCCACCAGCTCAATAACCTCTACCACTCTTGTAGATCACTGCGCCTATCTTCGCTTTTCGATCAGCCGTTGCTCCCCGTTCACTTAGCCTACGAACTCCGGCTCACTTCCAGCTTGGATCACTTCTGGCTCGCTTAGTCCTAGCTCGAAATAGCCAACTCACTTCGCCTACGCAACGAAGAGAAGTAGTTTACTTGCTTAGCTCGAACATGCCAACAGCATTCCGTTCACTTACGCAAGATTCACTCGTTTACTTGTTAGCTAGCGCTATTCCACATTTTATTTCAGGGAAGCCCACGGAGCAGTTCTGAAAGAACGTAGTGGTGAACGAAGTTGACTTTGACTTATAGCATTTCTCCTTCTCTTAGCTGAAGGCTTATCCATGAATCCGGACTTGAAGAACTTGAGGGCATAGGATTCAATCCAGCCACAGGTTCTCCCTATGGCTACCTTGTTGCGAACGAAAGACCGGATCTCTTTTCTTCCAGCAATCTTCTTTTGATGAGAAAAAAGAAAGAAGAGAAAGAACTGGGAGTTGGTGCCTGCATAACTGCTTGCTTGCTTACCAAGCCATCCTGGCAAGCTCCCCCAGTTCGATTATCTTTTCTATTCTATTTCTTTTTCGTTGCATAAAAATGTGATCATAAAAATATGATTTCGCTTGATTGTATTTAATCGACAGAATCAAGTCAAACAAAATAACCAAATATAGGGTGTATAAATTGATGATTATTCGGACACACCGACTGGTTATGAAATGGCGTTGATAGCCTCTACTCGTGTCCTAGCCCGTCGTAGAGCTAGATTTGCCTCAATTGTTTGTCTCTTTCCTTCAGCTTTTCTCAAAGCATCTTCCGCTATTTCAAGAGTTTGCTGAGCTTCTTGTGGATCGATGTCACTACTTTTCTCTGCATCATTTATTAAACAGTGATTTCATTATTACCTATTCTAGCAAAACCGCCCATCAGTTCACTACAAAAAGAAGGATCATTGTCAATCTCAAAAATTTGATTTTCAATATCAAAATATATAGAATAAATGTCCCCATTATTCTCTTTAACTAAAAAAGTATCATCAGAGATGAAACTCCGAATGTCCTTGACGCCAAAAGAAAGATCAACATTACTGTAATTGTCATGACCACTCCAACTCTGAATGTTTTTATCCGTATCATTTATATTCGGATCTTGACTTTCGTTGGCATTTTCAATTTCAATAGGACCAAGACTGCCCGTTGATTTACTTAGCCTACATCTGTGTTCGAACTCCTTCTTAAATAAGATCGAATTGAACCAACATCTTTTCATATAGTTTTATTGCTCCATATTTGCATGAAAATACAATAGATGAAGTAAATACTATAAAAAAGGGCTTTCTACATAAGCATCGTCTAAAACAACGATTTTTATTAGCTGTAGAAAAGAAAGAAACTTCATAGAAGTTGAAATATGAAGAAATAGATATGCCTAGCTATTTTAGTCTATGGGTAAAGTATCTAATTGATAGAGTAAGCACCGTAAAGATCAATTAGCGAGGTTTTGGCCGATACAATAAGAACTGCTTACTTATGTCATGATGTGAGACAAACGTTAGTAATCAACTTATGTAATAGAGTTGATCCACTAAGGTATTGAGCAGCGGTGTAGGATCAAATCCCAAAGATAGTAAGTCTTTCCTTTCGAAAGTATTTTTCAAAAATTCTATATAATCTAAATTTCTATATGGTATGAAATTGAGATAGTTACCTTTCAGAAAATTCTAATGATAGGCGAAATGTCTATGTTTTATTCTAGACGTGGTCACCAATGGAATACTTGAGGTTACCGGTAGTGTGACAGTCGAAGAAGCAGGAAACATAGTCATACCCGATAATGATGGTGGAGAGAAACGAACAACCCTCGAACTTTCACCAACTCTTGAACTTTCACCAACCCTTTTCTTCTTTGATCTTCGCACCAGACGATATAAATCCTCCTAATAGTATGATTCACTATTATCTGAGTCTTTCTTTCTCTTGCCATGAATTCTTTCTTATCTGGAAAGTATTTGCTGTGCTTCGACTATATCGTCAGTGGAGGAATCAGAGTCGGTTCTCTCAGAGTCTGCCACAGATGTAGCAACCATGGAAACATTTACACCAGACGCCTCAGCTACTGAGGCATGAACTTCAGTAGCTGGATCAACCCGTTCCATGTCAAAGAACCCTTGCCCTCCAAAGGCAACTTCAAGGTCAACCTGTTCTTCCGGAGCTGCAACAGGATCAGCATGCGGTGCTTGTTGTACCACGTGTGGTGCTTGAACCACAGGAGTTTGTTGAGGAACATTGGTCTGTTGCGCTGCTGGATCAAGAAATTCATCACCTGGAGGAGCAACATAAGCATGATTCACTAAGTACCCAAATAAAGCTGTGTGCCTAGGACGTAACTCTTCCCTGCTACGTGCACTCGAAGAACGACACTGTGCAAAAATTCTCTTAGACACACTCTCTACATAAGAAATCGGACGTCGTTGTGGCAAATTGGGAGCCACATGATTGAGGGTCATCTGTAAGAATCTCAGATACATCAAAAATCTTTCCCGATCCACTGCACGTCTCTGATGATCAATCTCATAAAAAATCATCTGGCTGAAACTATAGGGCTTGTTGTAGGTTAAGGCAGTCATAGCCGATTGCATCGTCGCACCCATACCATCCGTACCAACTTTGTGATCGGACATGCACACGATCATCACGTGCATCAGAAACCTCCACTGATCTAACAAGAACCCCTTCCTTCTCTGAGAATCTCCCAATGGACCTGAATACCCCATACGAACGAACGCACCATTTCGGAAAGTAGCCAAAAAGTCAGTAGGGTCGTCAGTAGTCTCAACCCCAAGCTGTAAAGCTTCTCGGATCTGATCGGCTCAGAACTGTACCACTTGATTGTTAACTGTAGCACGCATCACAGGTGGGTCAACATGACAGTCATACTCAACAGTGTTCCAGAAATCTTCTATGTTCGGTACTGAGATCGGAAGAGTAGTAGTGATAGCATGGAAAATACGTGAGCGTATAAGAAACGTAATGATCTCGCGAAATTCATTAGTTCCTCAACCATTCGGATCCAAGGTGATATACATGTTGTGACCCGGAAACAACTGTCTGTTATTATCTCCACCTTCATCACCACCAGCGCCACCAGCACCTGCCACAGCAGCCATTTCTGCAAAACAAACGAGCCAAGTTAGATCTGTGCAACAGCAGGCTACAACTTCTCCCTGCATGATACAAGAGAAGTTATGAATTAGGCGATGTTAAATGACTGGCGAAGTTATAGAAACTTCGCCTGAAACCCTAAATTCGCCATACAAACCGGCGCAAGATTTACACCTAGGTACAACAACAAATGGCCGATCAGATAGTAGAAATATAACAATAGTAATGCGACTGACATAAACAATAACTCATTATCACTAAAAAGGAGTTTCAAATTGGACCGGCAAAGTAGTAAGGGTTTGTTACACAAAAGAGATCATAACTGATTATTTAGAACCCAATTAACCTTAAACAATATGGATTATGTGTTCCTCCGATCGAACCAACCTATTTTATGGATCAAAATTGACAAACACGAGGTTCGATTCAACTAGTAAGTTCGCCGAGGGTTTTGAAGTTTAAAGGTTTTGACTAAAATTGACCACTGATTTCCCTTATATACATCGAAAACACAGCAGCGAAGTTATGGTTAACTTCGCCCTATTTAACTTCGCCTATGGTCAACCACTTGGTCAACTTCGCTCATTTGCTAACTTCGCCCCAGAGGCAACTGCGCTTAAAAGACAACTTTGCCCATTTGGACAATTCGCACATTATTAAACTTAAAAACAACTTTGTTTAAAGTTTACCAATGGTCAACTTCGCCTTTAACTTCGCCTTAAAAGATTAAAACTTAACGATCAATGAACCAAGTAACCAAAAGTTTAAAAGTTTAAACCATAATACGAAGTACATAACGAAAATTTGAATAATAGAGTAAACGGGATCAAATTTCAGTCTTGATGAGAACCTGCATGTTTTTGAAAAGATCCGAACAGGAATCATTCTGATTAAGTGGCTGTCACACAGATCCATGTTCAGCGGTATTATGACATAGAGAAACAGGTTGTAGGCAGATATAAAACTTAGTATGGTTTTCATCGTTTCTGTGATACGGATTAGGTTCAATTAAGCTCAAAATTTAGATGGACATCACATGAGAGATTGTGATGCCTCCTATCTATTCTCAAAGCGTATTTGGCTTTCCCCAAGTCACCCCGAGTTGACTTTGACCCGTAGTGTCTGATTAATCAATGAGCACACATCGATATTCTGAGTCGTCTTCCTGATCTTTCTTATACTTTGAAATATTCTTTCTTGCCTCTTTCTAGATACTTGTAACAAGATTAGCTTCATAAGGCTTATCAATAATAACTAGAGAGTTTTTTTTTTTTAAACAAAGACAATAATACAACTGCAAATCTAAGACAACTGCAAGTCCCGAATCTGGATCACTGCAGATACTTAACACTATCTTCGCGGGAATCAGAACACTCACGGGCTCGTGTATGACTGGGTAATCACTTTTCTGCCTATCATTCGGAAAGATGTATGTGGAGACACGCACAACTCAGAATAATTCTCCACAGTAAATCGAGAAGATTTAGTTTGTATCACTTCTACTTTTACGCACCATAGAAAGCTACTATAACATACAATGACTGTTCTAGAGTCTTTTAGGCCTAATTACTTCACCAGTTAAGCACACAAAATCAGTTTATATATCACTTTCCAAGGTTGGATCAATTTTTTTTAAACACCGTATTGAAACTTCTTACGAAGTTATAGACTGGAAAAATTATATCATCTCCCTAAAATTTTTTTTATTAAATTCTAGCGCCCCGATCAAGTCAAAGTCTTTAGGTAAACGGCTATCCTAAAGATCCAATGGATCAGCCGGACCGACCACATACGAGTATGTGTCCTTCTGACTAAGTATGAACGACTAATTTTAAGCGAAAAAATAAACACCTATCATAAACCGCCCCGGTCACTTTCAGTCATCTGGTTAATGGCTATCCTTATAATCTTCATGTAGAAGTAAGGACCAAACATATCCTTGGATATGTCCTTCAAACTTGAGCAACCGACATAATTTTAAGCGATAGTGATGTTTTTTTTTGTTTTTTTTAAGAAGGAAGAGAAAACAAGGTTACTCGGGATTGACCATCCCATTAAGCTCAACAAGATTTTGAAAACGAGATCGGTCAAACGCTTTAGTAAAAATATCGGCAAAATTATCCAGTGAATCAACCTTTTCAAGCACAATTAATTTCTTCTCAGCACAATCCCGTATAAAATGATGATGAATGTCAATATGTTTAGTTATACTGTGTTTAACGGGATTGTTAGTTACTGAGATAGCAGCCGTGTTATCAATGCAAATAGGAGTTTGAGTGAAATTCATACCATAATCGCGCATTTGTTGTTGTATCCATAAAACCTAGGAGCAGCAGTTCGATGCTGCCATGTATTCTGCTTCGCAGGTGGAAATGGCTACAGAGGTCTGCTTCTTGCACTGCCACGACACCAATCTTCCTCCGAGAAACTGACATTCACCGGTTGTTGACTTCCTGGTTTGATTGCAACCTCCATAGTCAGAATCGGTGTAAGCTACCAAACCCAGTTCTCCCCCTCTCGAGTACCATGGTCCCAACTTAGGCTTTCCTTTAAGATACCGCAAGATTCTTTTTACTCCCTTCATGTGTGATTCCTTCGGGTTTGCCTGAAAACGAGCACAAAGACAAACTGCAAACATAATGTCAGGTCTAGATGCAGTTAGATACATTAAAGAACCTATAATTGCCCGATATTGAGTGGGATCCACATCTTCATCACTGTTGAAATCAGCACCCAGTTTATGGTTGACGCAGATTGGAGTGTCGAATGGGGTACTCTCATCCATCTTGAAGCGTTTAAGCACATCATGGACATACTTCGTTTGATGAATAAACATGCCATCTTTCTTCTGATCTACCTGCAATCCCAAAAAGAAAGTTAATTCTCCCATGGCGCTCATCTCAAACCTTTTCTTCATGACTGCTTCAAACTCCTGACACATAGTAACTTTTGAGGCAGCAAAGATGATATCATCCACATAAAACTGAACGAGTAGAAAATCACCCCCTTTCCTTTTGACAAACAAGGTACTGTCGATCTTCCCTCTCTCAAACCCATTCTCTAGCAAGTAATCTGACAAGGTTGCATACCAGGCGCGAGGTGCCTAATGTAGCCCATATAATGCTTTGCTTAGTTTGTACACATGATCAGGAAAATCTGGGTCAGGAAAACCCGGAGGTTGTTCTACGTATACCACTTCATCGACTTTTCCGTTAAGAAACACACTCTTCACATCCAGCTGGAACACTTTCATCTCTTTGTGTGCAGCAAATGCCAGAAACAGTCGAATTGCCTCGAGTCTGGCCACAGGAGCAAACACTTCGTTGTAATCTATTCCTTCCTGTTGATTAAGCCCTTTAACTACCAATCTTGCCTTGTTGCGTATGATTATCCCCTTCTCATCTCTCTTGCATTTAAAAACCCACTTTGTACCGATAGCGTTTACTTATTGCAGTTTTTCAACTAACTGTCATACTTCCATCTTCTCAAACTGTGCCAGTTCTTCCTGCATGGCTTCAACCCACGAGCTATCCTTCAGTGCCATTTGATAATTCTTTGGTTCAATCTGACTGATGAAGCAGGTGTACAAGCACTCATTTATAATACCCGTTTCTGTAATGCTTGCATACACACATGTGTGTTCATCCAAACTTCTTCTAGTACGCACACCATCAGAAGGATTACCGATCACATTCTCCAAAGGATGATTCTTGTGAACTTTGGTGGTGTGTACCGGACCGACTACCAGATCATTCTCAAGATTTGAAGAGAGTTCATCAGAATGAGGCTGAGGTTGAGTGTGAAATGGATTGTAGAATTCATCTTCATTCGACACAGCTGGAGTTTCAACCGCATTTGACAAGGTAGGTTGATCTTCATTATATTGCCGACGTTGTACCATGTCCTCCTCTTCGTCATACAGCATCTGTGAGGCCATTTTCTCATCAATATCTGCAAAATCCAAGTAAGGTATATTAAAAGATTTGAAAAGCTTATCATAGTCGAAAGCCTCTGTCGGTCCCATGCTAGGCCTTTGTGATTTGTAACTAGTAATGTCAGTGTTACAGACCACCTCAACCTTGCTATTTGATAGATTAAAGACTCTTCTGTTGGGTGTCCCAACAACATAGCCAACGAAGATACCTTCGTCAGCTTTCTCACCAAATTTAGAGTTAGTCTTTAATATCGAACATGGGGACCCGAAAGGTTCAAGACCCTTCAAATTTGGCTTTCTACCATGCATAAGTTCATAACAGGTTTTATTTAATCTTTTAACAGTTAAAACACGATTAAGGATATAACAGGCTGTAGCAACAGCCTCAGCCCAGAACACCACGGGAAGTTTAGCATATGCCAGCATGGTTTTCAGCGAAAGAATAAAAACACATCATAAACCGCCCCGGTCACTTTTAGTCATCTGGTTAATGGCTATCCTCATACTCTACAGGTAGAAATGAGGACCAAACATATCCGAAGATATGTCCTTCAAACTGAAGCAACCGACATAATTCTAAGCGAAAGCGACGTTTTTTTTTTACTCAAAAACGAGAAACACGGTTACTCGGGATTGATCATCCCATTTAGCTCAACAAGATTTTGAAAACGATTTTTATCAAACGCTTTAGTAAACAAATCAGCGAAATTATCTAACGAATCAACCTTTTCTAGCACTATTAGTTTCTTCTCAGCACAATCCCGTATAAAATGATGACGAATGTCAATGTGTTTAGTTTTGCTATGCGTTACGGGATTGTTAGTTACTGAGATAGCAGCAGTGTTATCTATGCAAATAGGAGTATGAGAGAACTTCAGACCGTAATCGCGCAATTGCTGTTGTATCCAAAGAACCTGGGAGCAGCAGTTCGATGCTGCCATGTATTCTGCTTCACAGGTAGAGATAGCAACTGAGGTCTGCTTCTTGCACTGCCATGACACTAATCTGCCTCCAAGGAACTGGCACCCCCCTGTTGTTGACTTCCGATCTGATTGCATCCACCATAGTCAGAATCCGTGTAAGCGACCAGCTCCAAGTCTCCCCCTTTCGTGTACCACAACCCCAGCTTAGGCTTGCCCTTGAGATACCGCAATATCCTCTTCACACCCTTTATGTGAGATTCCTTTGGGTTTGCCTGAAAGCGAGCACAAAGACAAACTGCAAACATAATATCAGGTCTAGATGCAGTTAAATACATTAAAGAACCTATGATTGCCCGATATTGGGTGGGGTCCACGTCTGCATCACTGTCTGAGTCAGCACCCAGTTTGTGGTTGAGGCAAACTGGAGTATCAAATGGAGTGTTGTCCTCCATCTTGAAGCGTTTGAGAACGTCTTGGACATATTTAGTCTGATGAATGAACATCCCATCTTTCTTTTGATCAACCTGCAATCCTAAAAAGAAAGTTAGTTCACCCATAGCACTCATTTCAAACCTCTTTTTCATGACGGCTTCAAATTCCTGACACATGGCGACTTTTGATGCAGCAAAGATGATGTCATCCACGTAGACTTGAACCAGAAGAAAGTCCCTTCCTTTTCTCTTAATGAACAGTGTGCTATCGATCTTCCCCTTTCAAACCCACTCTCAAGCAAGTAATCGGATAGAGTTGCATACCAGGCACGAGGGGCCTGATGTAGCCCATATAGCGCTTTACTTAGCTTGTACACGTGATCAGGAAAGTCTGGGTCAGGAAAACCCAGAGGTTGCTCAACGTACACAACCTCATCGACTTTACCGTTAAGAAACACACTTTTCACGTCTAACTGGAACACCTTCATCTCCCTGTGTGCAGCAAATGCCAAAAACAAACGAATCGCTTCCAATCTCGCCACAGGAGCAAATACTTCATTGTAGTCGATCCCTTTTTGCTGATTAAAACCTTTTACAACCAGCCTTGCCTTGTTCCTGATAATTATCCCTTTTTCATCTCTCTTGCATTTGAAAACCCATTTTGTGCCAATCGCATGCACATTCTTCGGTTTTGAAACCAATTTCCAAACCTCCATCTTCTCGAACTGGGCTAACTCTTCTTGCATGGCTTCGACCCACGAGCTGTCCTTTAGAGCCATTTGATAGTTCTTTGGTTCAATCTGGCTAATGAAGCAGGTGTACAAGCACTCGTTATTGATACTTGTTTCTTTGATGCTTGCGTAAACACAGGTGTCCTCATTCAAGCTTCGTCTTGTTTGTACACCATCAGACAGATCACCTATCACGTTCTCCAAAGGGTGATATTTATGAACTCCAGTAGTCGGAACCAAACTGACTTGCAGATTGTCTTCCAGGTTCGAAGATAGTTCATCAATGGGCGATGTTGTTGAGAGTGAAAAGGATTGAAGAATTCGTTTTCAGTAGAGGCAGCAGGGGTGTCGACAGCAGTTGACGAGGAAGGTTGACATTCATCGTACTGCGGTCGTTGCACAAAATTTTCTTCCTCATCATAAAGAATCTGCGTAGCTATTCTCTCATCAACTTCTGCACAATCCAAGTAAGGCAAATTAAAAGATTTAAAAAGCTTATCATAGTCGAAAGCCTCAGCAGGTCCCGTGCTTGGCTTTGGTGGTTTGTAACTTGTGATGTCAGTGTTACACACCACCTCAACCTTGCTGGTCGATAGATTAAAGACTCGTCTGTTGGGTGTCCCAACAACATATCCGACTAAAATACCTTCGTCGGCTTTCTCACCAAATTTTGAGTTCGTCTTTAATATCGAACATGGGGACCCGAATGGTTCGAGACCATTCAAGTTAGGCTTTCTACCATGCATAAGTTCATAACATGTTTTATTCAATCTTTTAACAGTTAAAACTCGATTAAGGATATAACAGGCTGTTGCAACAGCTTCAGCCCAGAACACCACAGGAAGTTTAGCATCGGCCAGCATGGTTCTGGCTCCTTCAATTAGTGTTATGTTCTTCCTTTCAGCTACTCCATTTTGTTGCGGAGTATATGGGGCACTGTACAGATGCTCTATCCCTTTCTGTAAGCAAAACATCTCCATCTGATAGTTCTTGAACTCTGTACCATTATCCCTCCTGATGTACTTAACCTTCCTCCCAACAATATTTTCCACCTTGGTAATCAAGTTAATTACCAACTGAACTGTCTCATCTTTTGCCTTCAGAAAATAGACCCCAAGAGTATCGTGAGTAATCATCGGTTACCACCAAACAGTATGAAGTTCCTCCTAGACTCTTTACATTCACAGGACCAAAGAGATCCATGTGAAGTAGGTCCAAGGTGCTGATAATTGAGTTAACTTTCTTGGAGTGATGAGGCTTCTTGTGTTGTTTTCCATTCTTGCATGATACACATTGGTCTTCAAAATTGAAGTTCTTCAAAGGAACCCCTAGTACCAACCCATTCTTGACTATATAGTCCATCTTACGAAGATGTATATGACCCATTCTTCTGTGCCACAACTCTGAATCAGACTCTGTTGCTTTTGACAGAAGACATGACTCTTCTGTTGTCATCTCGGTTGATCTCATATCCATTACATACGTGTTCTTCTCTCTTGGAGCTCTCATCACAACCCAAGTATCTGGTATCTTGAAACCAGGATAAAGTACGAGTGCCTCATCTTTAGTAAAAAGAACGGTGTATTCTTTATCACAAATCTGAGAGACACTCAACAGGTTGTGTTTCAAATCTTCCACAAAATTCACTTTTTCCAACTTTATTATGCCTTTTGTCACAGTCCCAATACCACTAATTCTTCCTCCACTTTCTCCTGTGAAACTAACCCTTCCTCCTTGAACAGACTTCCAGTCATGTAACAATTTCTTGTTACCAGCCATGTGCCGGGAACAGCCACTATCAACAACCCACATATTGTTTACAGCCCTGTTTGACTGTTCCTGCACAATTAAAGAACTAAATTAAAATCTGGGGACCCAAGACCTTCTGATCTTGGGTTGATTAAATCTGTTATCCGGCATCCAGTATCTTAGTTGCCCAAAGTCCGTTTGAGGAGAGTTTCTATAGGTTCTGTAAGAAAAACTTCTAGATGACTGGTTATGAGGCCATCCAAACCTTCGTGAGTTAATTGAATTATAATTGTTGGTTTGGTAATTCACTGGGAAAAAACGAGATTGATTTCTTTGAAATCTTGGACTAGTCCAATGATTGAAATTTGGTGTTTTAGCATTCTTACCATCATCATAATTAGTACTCGTTTTATTCTCAGTTTTAGTAGGCCTCATATTTCTAGATTTTCTCTGTTTCAGAGGATAATCAGCAACAAGGTGTCCTATCCTGTTGCATCTAAAACAACTTCTGTTCGAACTATTCTGGTTTTTTTGAACTTTCGTCTCAAAAGTTGTTGCAGATGTAGAGGTTGCGTTACTATCCGTTTGTCTCACATATGGTGTGACGAACGGATTTAGGGAAGATTTCTTTTCATCAAACTTATAGTCCTCCCCTCGTTTTAGTAACACAGCCTCTTCTTTTATCTCACCCGGTTCGGACGACTTGTCCGAATTTGACGAGACAGAACTAGAGACAGAACTTGTGACATTAGAACTTGACTTACTTGTTTCACTCTCATTAACTTTAGTTTCTTTAGCAGAAACTTTTATTGGAACTGTCTGACTAATTTCAACATTTGCAGATTTCTGATTACTAGGATCATATGTATAGTTATTGTTGTATGGTGGTGGAACTTTAGAGAATCCAATTCCCCCTTTGTTAACCGGGGAACGTTGAACACTTATGATGTGATCTAACATTGCAGAAGAATTTCTAAATTGTTCAATTTTTCTGTTCAGTTCCACCACTTTTACCTGGTAATCAGCTATCTGTTTATCTTTCTCAGCAATTAGTTTGGTTTTTTCTTCTAACACTTCATAACTAAGATCAATCACTTGTATTTTTTCAGCTAGAGTGGCTTTAAGACTTCTGATATCCTTTTCACTAGCTTTTATTTTTACCGAGTAACTGTTTTCTTTAGTTTTAGAATAGTGATGTTCTTCTTTTAAATTTTTAAATTGAGTGTCCAAACTAACAAACTGATCAGTTAATGTTTTCAATTGATCAGACAGGTTACAATGAAGTTCAGAACATACCTCTGAGAGTTGATCATTCACTTCTGCCATGTATGCTTGATCTTCCCCCTTCTCTTTGTCAGTTCCTCCAGTTTCGATGTTTACCAGATTTGCCTGTTCGAACACCTCCTCAACTTGTATATTCCAGTTGTATCTACCGTTCTGTTGAGATACCATAGCCTTATTTTCACTTCCACCCCCATTTTGTTGAGCAGTCCTGTTTTGGCTTCGTTCGACCCTCTCATTTGTACACTCCTTAACAAAGTGATCATTTTGTTGACATTTATAACAACGAACCTTTGACTTATCAAACCCCGGTCTTTCTCCAACGAACCTTCTACCAGTTTTCTTCATAAATCTATTTACCCTTCTTACTATCATAGCCATCTGCCACTGCAGATCCATTTCTTCCAGATCATCAGCATCGATCTGATCATAGTCTTCATCCAAAGTTGCAGGGTCGACTATTTTTCCTTTGATGTAGTTCTCATAAAAAGCAATGAAGGAGGCATACAGAGCAACCTGTTGTTCAGCTGATTTCACACTCATAGGCATCTGTGAGTAGTTCTTGCTAGAAGCATTGGTTGAGAAATTACCAGTTGTCGTTTGAGGTTTTGAGGAACTACTACCTCCTGCTACAAAACATACGTCATCATCCATATTGAGAATCACATGACCGTCTGGAGTGGAGTTGGGTTCCCCTTTTGAGTAGTAGGCAGTGGATTTTGTTTTTGAACTTGAGTTTGGGGTGACTTTAGCACCATACATTCCCGGATCCTGAACCTGATCAGTCGGTGTCTCCTTTCGAGCCATGTTTAGTTCAAAATTCCGTAACTTATTTACCACCGTCTCTAAATCAATCTTATCAAATTCCTTATCTTCTCTCATCAAAACAGTGTACATCTCCCATTTTGGTGGGAGAGCATCAAGAAGCTTTTCCACTATCTCTTCTTCCTTGTATTCAATGGAGTAGTTATTTAGCTCGGTCATCAGATGATAATATCGTGTGATGATGTCATCAAGTGATTCATTTTTTAGATACTTGAATACTGAGAATTGGGTTTTCAGTAGCTTTGTTTTGGAGGTTCGTATCCCAACAATTCCTTCATATCTATTCTCTAGTGCTTCCCATAGCTCTCTAGCTGTTTTGTATTTCTTAAAAGTATGAAGAATCTCTTGTGGAAGAGCCATGGTTATAGCTGCATGCGCATTACTTTCTGCCTCATACATTTTCTTTTCATCATCTTCCATCTTACTGTACTTCTTAATCTGTTCACGACCCTCAAACATGGATGTTGGTGGAATGTACCCGTCTTGAATGCAAACCCACATCTTTGCGTCCTGATACTTCACATACTGTTCAAACCGATCTTTCCATGCAAAGAAATCAGTACCTTTCAGTAGTTTTGAGAGAACGTCATAGAGACCAAGATCTAGCCGCTAATACGATGCATAAACACGAAATCGATACTTTAAATATATACTTTATTGATAAATATGGATGAATACATTAGAGAGAATAATAAGTTATGGAGAGAATAAATTAGATCTATGTACAAGTTCTCTACTAAATTATGAGCATGAGCTCCCTATTTATAGGCTATATTACAATATACATTAAATACAAATACTAGACCGCCTATAACTTATTCGATCGCTACGGACACCGAAACCGTGCACCAACAGACTTCCCCTTTTCCGTAGCTATTGAATACTTTATCATTGAATATTTTAACTGCAAATCACCAGTCACAAACCGTGCACTAACAGACTCCCCCTTGACTGATGATTTTCGGGCTTGTGTAGACAAACAATCTTTAAATCTTTTTCAGCAAACCAATAACTTGTAGCTTCTCATATCAGATCTCCCCCTCAAAGTGAGCAACTCTTGGAGATCATCCCGATCATCCATTGGCGTATGATATGGTTCAATCTTTCAACAATCAGCATCAAGTCATCAGCTATCTGTCAGCACCGGTAAAGAAAACATATCTTTACGTTTAACCTCATCACACATCTTCATGAACAACCCGATCATTCAACATCTTTCAATTTGGTTTTCCCTCTCTTGATAACGTGTATCCCAAATATACTCTTGAAGCTCTTCCACATCTCGTTCCCAAAGATGCACTAATGTTTGGGCATAAGATTTAGAGTTCCAACCTCCATTAATAAACCGTAAATGATCAAATTCTTCAATCCAATGACAAGACTCGTATATTCTTCAATAAGATCAATCCGTTCGAGAATCGTCGCCTTCAACAGAAGTAATCCGCCATTTACTCGTAGCCAACATAGTCAGGATCAAAGTCCCTCAGAAAGAAGTAATGGACAGACACTCGTATCCCACATAGTCAGGTTTCAATCTCAACCAAATCAATCACCAATCGAAAAACAACTACAGTCTTGAACTCAGTTAAACGCAGCTTTTCAAATACGAATTACCACCCGAATTGGAGTCATTTTTCAAGAAACCTTGCAAACGTAGAAAGCCAAATAATCTCAAATGAAAGTTTTATCTCCCCCATATCTTGACAAATTCGGAAAGGTCTTAAATAATCTTCCAGGTTCACAAACAAACACACTCATCCTTAAATTACACGAGATCTCCCCCCTCGGCCAGTCGAAACGCATAAACAGTCAGCCGAAAAATATATTACCAAAATTCGCACGAAGAGTCTCCAATACATTAGGAATAACCCAGAAAAATTTCGTATAAGAAATTTTTTTCCCGATTTTCCCGCCAAAAATTCAGCGAAAATTTTCGAAAAAATAAATTTTAACGCCAAAATTTTCAAGAATGAAAACTTACTTACGAGGAGTATTCTGGAAAAAATTAGCGCAAGAAATTTTTTATTTTTTAATTTTTTTTACGAATTGCCTTTCTAATTCGTTATAGATATACACCCCATTCGTTAACTTAGTTCGTCCTCTCCATTCGTCAACCAATCAGTCAGTCAGTTCGTTATAACTTACCAACTCTGATTCGTTATAACAGTTACACGAATGGCTTCCCATTCGTTACGATGTCCACACTTCGTCATACATAACGAATTAGTCTTAATTCGTACGCATACCTTAACGAATTAACTTCACAAATCACCTCAATTCGTTACATTTAACTTAATGAATTAACTTAGAGAATTGCCTTGAGGAATAACTTAATTCGTTATCTTTAACTTAACGAATTAACTCTTAATTCGTTAAATTTTCCTTAACGAATTGCAACAGTAGATTCGTTATACTCCTTAACGAATTAGCTACAGTAACATAACGAATTGCTACAGTCACGAATCAGGTTGTTGGATCTGTAACTGCTTCGCCGAAAAAAGCTGTTACAGTGACCAGAATAATCAGATCTAGCCAGAATCTGGATTTTTTGAACTTCATTCATGGTGAAATCATTAAAACACCATAAATAACCACGAAAATCTACCCGAACACTCGGATTTTCACCACGATTCCAAATATATCAACCATTTAACTTAACAACCACTTATTCATCACCAAATAGATCAACCCATACCATGCTCTTTAATGGTGAAATCTTCAATTCACCATAACTAACCACCAAAATCAACAGAAACATGTGAATTTCAATTATAAACACAAATCCATCATCCAATTAACTTAACACTCACTAAATCATCATAAACCGAATCAAAAATAACATGCTCTTCCATGGTGAATCACTCAATACACCATAACTTAACACCAAATTACACAGGAAGCGTCATCTTCCATCAATAAACACGAATTCACCCTCAAATCCACCAATAACACACTAATTTACTCCAGATCTGACCAAAACCCGAAGAACACGAATACCACGAAAACTCAGATTTACCTTATTGATGCATCGAGAGCAGCTCCTGCTCTGATACCACTTGTTGGAACCCCTTCTAATTATCAATCCAATAATGATTAACAGATCTCAGATCTGTTTATAATAGATTAATACCTAACTATAGATCTAGCTCATAATTATCTTTGATTCAGTGTTGTATGTATGTATGTATGTATGTATGTATATATTATCATATGTATATAATAGTTATAGTATAATATTAGGATGAAGATCGAGAGAGAGAATCTGGACAGAGTTTCGTTAAATAGCTCTCAAAACATAAATTAAACGTGAACTGAGTTCACTATATATAGAAGATAGGTCTGGTTCGCTAACATCCCCTAGCGAACCAGACGCTACTTCGTTACATACATAAAACTAAATAGCTTAACGAATCATCCTCTGATTCGTTAACATCCCCTAACGAATCAGAGGGAATAACCTTAAGTCTTAGTTCGCTAACATCCCCTAGCGAACTAGACAATACATATTAACGAATTAGACTTTAACTTAATAGTTTATTACATTAAACATAAACAAATACGTTAACGATAATTACAAAGACTCAAGACGCAAAACCGTGCACTAACAGACACCCCCTCATCTTGAGCTCTTTTTCTTTAAATTACTTGAAGCGCTTGGACTGCCAGTCTCTGCAGCTATGAATTCCATTTTCATGAAAAACACGCACACGCGTTGGAATTGCATAGCCAGGTCGTAGTCTTCATTGCGCTCGATCAGAATCTGTTTCCTGTGTAGCACGTCATTGTCGGTCTCTGATAACTTAACCAACCACATCGGATCGATTATCTTGATAAGCTCAGTCTTCAGACCTTTACCAAGTACAATGACGGCCTCGCCAGTACGATTGTCATAGTACCAGCGGTTGAACGAGAGATGCATTTATTGAGGCATCGTCTTCACAAGAACCCGCTTCATCGTCTTTGGCGGCTTTACCTTAAGTAATACAATAATATACTTGAAATGTCTAAACTTGAAGGTCGAAATTCAGAGAAAAAATTTGATTAAGGTGACTTTAGGTTGAAGAAAGAAGAAGAACAGTGAAGGAATGTTCGTATTTCTGTCTTATATGGCCTATCACGCTTCCCAATATACCTTTGGTATGAATCAAGAGATTCGTTTAAAGTTTAACCAACGAATTAGACAATTCGTTATTCCAATTCGTTACCTCAGGGTAGCGAACAAGATGTGACTCGTGTCTTGATTCGTTAAATATCTATAACGAAGTAGAAGTGATTCGTTACAGAGTGCGGAAGCGAATAAGGTGAGCGAACTAGAAACCAGTTCGCTAAAGAATCACCTAGTTCGTTATCCATACTTAACGAAGTAGATTTTGACTAATTAAAACTTTATTTAATTTTAAATTAAATAATTAAATAGAATAAAAGAATAGTTTAACTTAAGTTAATTACCGAGAATCTTTTATCCCGATAATTGAATAACATAAATACGTTTCACTTTTACGAAACATAACTTAAAATCATTAAATAATATGCAAAGTACGAAAGAATAAAATATTCTTGGTATTTTATAAAAATTAAAGAATGTATTTACAAAAAATATCTGAATATTAAAAATGGACAATATTTTTGTGTTTTTCTATGATTTATCAAAAGTAGTACATATTTTTGTGTTTTTGTTGAGTTTGAGGAGAGAATCATATTGGCCAAAATGCCCTTCCATCACAGTTTTATATTTTAGCGATATTATGACTGGCGTTAAGTTGGTCATTGATAATGTTGTCCACTTAAATCATATAACAAACCTTCGAGCATTTTTGTGATATGATTTATGGTTCAATTAGCGCACAGAATTTCAGAAACTATCAGCCCCTAATCTCGGTTCAAGCTTAATTTGATTTTTGCCAAATCACCCCAACTTGACTTAAACCATTATATTTTTTTAAATACATACTTTATTTATATTTATCAAAATGCCAAATCATCCTTCTTTCTATGGTGGGAGTATGCCTCTAAGTTCAACTATTTCTCCACTGACTGCTTTCCTTAGTCAAGCTGCAAGTGAGAATGCAACTACAGTGTATAGTGATCCATGAGCCTTTTTTAATACAGCTGGTAATACTGGATCTTTTGGTATCTCTGGATCATCTGGAGGATCGGGAACTTCATCATCTGCAAACCAATTCTCATCTCAAACTAATGTAAACATCAAGGAAGCTGAACAGAATTTCGCATTTTTGTCTGCCTTTATGTCTTCTTACGAGAATTTGGTGAGTAGCAAGATTGCAACAAGTGATTTAACCGATGAAGACTACGATCAAATTAATCCCGATGATCTTGAACTTATGGATTTAAAATGGAACATGGCAATGATTGTTCGTAAGGTGAAAAGATTTATGCAAAGAACCGAAAAAGATCTTCCTGCCCTGAATAAGAAATTGGGTTTTGACAAGTTGAAGGTAAAATGTTATAACTGTCAAGAATTCGGGCACTTTGCGAAAGAATGTGACAAGCCAAAGAAGGAGTATACTGGTCCTCGTGGTCTGGTCCTCGTGGTCAAAATCAAAATTCCTCCACACTACGAGTCAATGATGCTGAAAAGAAACCGTCTATTCTGGGTCACATGCAGTGTTAGCTGATGGAGGTGACTGATCACAACGACTATTGTGCAATGATAATCAAGCTAATCTAGCTATGTTTGGGTTTCCTGAATATGTTCAAGATGTTAGTGGAAGTGAAGTTTCTTCTGATGCTGAAACTGAGTCTGAATCTGATAATCCAAGTGAAAAGCTTCCAACTAACTTTGCTTGTATAGCGAAGATCAGTGATTCTGCTACATCTGCTTGCATGGCCAAACAAAGCGAGGTTAGTAATTCAAATTCTAAGTTATCATGTGTTGATTGTGAGTATAATAAGTCCAAGATAGACTCATTAAAACTTCAAAATGATAATTTGCTAAAAAGAAATTGTGTCTTTAAAAGATACTTATAGGCAATCCTTGACTTCTCAAATCAACTCGAGAGAGAAAATTGAGGCATTGACTATAAGCAATCATGATCTTAAAGCCGAGTTATCTGTTAAAATGACAATCAATGACCAAAAGTTTCAAGAAATCTTGAAACATCGTTCGAAAATAACCGAACTTGAGAATGAGGTTCTTGAGTTGAAGAACAAATTGGGTAAATTTTAAAACTCTTCGTTCTTGTTGAATGAATTATCGAAGTTTCTGGAAAACAAAAAGATTCTAAGAAAGGGATAGGTTTTGTTGAAATTCCTCCACCATTTCATAATGATTATAAAATGAATCCTTTTGCCAAAAAGGAAGAAGATGTAATTTTGAAAGAATCTGTGATTTCAGAAAATGTTAAATCGGTTAAATCTGAAACTGTTAAGACCCAATTTGCTCCTCAGAAATCTCATGTACAAAGCTAAAAGGTTTTTGTTGAACAAAATGACAAGGTTATTATTGAGGATGTGTTTGAACCCGAGAGTATACACAAGAATAAGAACATTCCAAGTTCTAACCACATTCTGTGCGAACCTCACGAATTTGAGGAAGCAGTGTATGGTTCACACAAACCTTAGGCGAAAAAGGAAAATCCAATGAAAGCAAACTCTGTGAAGGCAAAGAAGTCAGAAAAACCGAAAATTTCTGATGAAGACTTAATGCGTTTCATAAATCCTCCTAGTTCTAAGCCATCATCTGCTAGGGTTTTAAAGTTAAAGGGGATGGATACGATGTTCACAGAAAAAGATATTCCAATAAGTATCATCAAACCTGAACTTATTGAGAGTGTTTTTATCAATGGAACTTCACAGATTCAAGATCTTGAACGTCGATATGCTCAAGCGAAAACATCAGTTCCATCTGACCCATTGACTAAAGCAAAGCAGGTTTTAAAACAAGCTAAGAACTTTAACTTTGTGAAGTCAACTGGGACAGATACATTGAAAAGTTTTTCAAACTGTTCTAATTTAGATTTTTACTTGAAGAAGAAATCTGAATTATCTGATGCGTTTGCTAATAGCATGACTAAAAATCTGAGTCATCAACAAACTTTTGCTTCATTCGTTCCAACTACCTCTCAACATCATCGTGTAGACATGCGAAACTGTTTTCTCTACGGTCAACATGGTCATGTAGTGAGTAATTGTAGTCAGAAGAGCTATTAGAATCTTCATCCTTTTATCAAGGACCATTCTAAGCCGGTTCCTTTGGATTGAAAGTTTTTAAATAGCTGTATCAAAGCCCCAACGGCTTTGATACCAGTTGAGAGAACGTCATAGAGACCAAGATCTAGCCGCTAATACGATGCATAAACACGAAATCGATACTTTAAATATATACTTTATTGATAAATATGGATGAATACATTAGAGAGAATAATAAGTTATGGAGAGAATAATTTAGATCTATGTACAAGTTCTCTACTAAATTATGAGCATGATCTCCCTATTTATAGGCTATATTACAATATACATTAAATATAAATACTAGACCACCTATAACTTATTCGATCGCTACGGACACCGAAACCGTGCACCAACAGACTCCCCCTTTTCCGTAGCTATCGAATACTTAATCCTTGAATATTTTAACTACAAATCACCAGTCACAAACCGTTCACTAACAAGTTTTGGAGCTTTAGTTGAAGAACCAGCCTCAACCTCCATCTTCACCAGTTCTGTGATGTTTATCGAGGTCATAGTTTAAAGACTTGTGATTCAAAAATCAAAAACAAGATTCTGTGGACAGCTAATAGCGAAGTTAATACAACTTCGCTAGCTTGTAACTTCGCTAATACTTAACTTCACAGAACTAAAACTTCGCTACACAACTTCGCTACTTCACAACTTCGCTATCTTCACAACTTCGCTGAAACCCTATATGTTCGCCAAAAACCCTAGTATGGGTGACAGCAACTTCGCCAGACGAACAAAGATATTCTGCATGTTTAGTTAGGTCGATTTCCAGGGACAAGAGGGTGATTTGATGGTGTATTTGAAGAGTGATGAAGAACAACTGATAAAAACTAGGTTTTTCAACGTAAACTCGTTCCGCGAATGGTTTAACGGAACGATCTTAACACCCGTTTGATAATCCTGAACCACAAAATAATGAGCAAAAGCTCTGATACCAATTGTAGGTTCCCAGCCGGATCTACACAGAAGTATCTCGTAACACGAGGGTGCGGAATGCCCAGGTATATGATACGAGTGTCGAGACGATTAATACGTTGAATATATATTTAAACTCACGAGAGTATAAGATAATACTTGATATATTGATAGGACCAACACGTGATTCAAAGAATCACAAGACAAACAATCGTTCCAAAAAAAACTTTCAGAAAAAGCCGAAGTTATGAGTTTATATAAATCGACAACTTCGCCTAACATACTAGGCGAAGTTGTCTTAACTTCGCTGACATCAAGTTCGCCTAAAACAAGGGAGAACATATTATTACACGTTCAACACAAAACAAACAGTTTAAACGATTACAGACACAAATAAACACGAGATATTGAACTACTGGCATCATGCACCAACACGTGCCACCCTCCACCCACATACCAAGAAGGTGTTTGTTATAACGGCGATGATTCTCGATAAGTGTGCCGTCGTGTGTTGAAGATTGGTGTTCATTGATTTGTTCGATAAAAGAAGCGGCGTTGGAGTGCTGCTCAAGTCCCTAGGGTTTCTATACTAAGGTTAGGCGTAATAATTAATTCAATATAATTCAATATTATATTAAAGGCTTAAGCCTTAAGTCGAGGTTATACTCGATACCTCGATAAAAGAAAAGAAAAGATAACATAACAAAGAAATGAATGATTGTTGAATATTGTTGAATACGTATATGTGTGTAAGTATATATGTAAACATTCTTTGTTATGAAAATATTATTTAATGAATAATGAGTATTCTTAAATAATAAAAGAAAACGATTACGTTTCTTAGAGAAGAAGAAACGTCAGGTTTCTATATAAACTAAACGTTTATAATTTACTTTTAAACTAAAGGTTTTCAAGTAAATAAGAATTGAACTAAAGGTTCAACCGAGGATTGAGATATAAAATAAGACTAAAGGTCTTAAGGCGGATCGTGTATCCGACTAACAAATATTTATACTCGTACTATAGGTGCGAGATAAAGAAGGGAAAGACCCTTGGACGGTGAGTGAAGCCGATCCTAAAGAGATAAGGTGAATACGCCCCCAAACTTTTAAACTTGTTTTTCAAATGAGTCAAACTTGTTATATGAAATTGTTTACAAGGAACTATGTGTTCCTAAAACCGTTTAAACTATGGGTATGAACCTAGCCCTCAGGCTGTGGTATACGTATGTCTGGATCCTTACATAGGTGGTACTATGCGGTGAATGGGCACATCGCACCACCCTTGGTCGTAGGACGTTCTCCTGTAGGGAGTACGACCTTATGTGTATATTTACGGGTACTTAACTAAGTCGAACGCTGCGGTGTTTGCTGAGGTGACCTAGAGTAGAGGCTCTAGTTTATAATGTGTTATTTTACTTTGTTATTCCTAAGCCACGTTGGGCCGAGGCAGGCGTAGTCTTGAGGGGTAATAAAGTAAAAGAAGTTATTTTGCGTCAGCGTGTTCACCAGCATTCGTTGATGACGTATTTTCTTACATTTTGCAGGTGAACAATGATAGCGCTTGGAAGTGTCGAAGTGATATAAATATCCAATGGCTCGGATCTCTTTTGTAAACTTAAAATATGGTGGTTTGTAAACATAAACAAGTAATACTTTTGTAACAACTTAAATGGGTATTTTATTATCCCGTCTTTTGAATGTATATATCAATGTTACACTTTTGGTCCTTAAAGTTTTATAAGTCTTCCGCAAATTAACGCAACTTTGATTTATTTACAATTACGATACCAACTTATGGGTCACGCTCCTAGGCCTAAGATGGGGGTGTGACATGCATCGAGGATCCTGAAATCCAAGAGGTACTCCAAGACTTTCACGAAGGTGATTGTGGTAATCACACCAGAGGTAGATCCTTATTTTCTAGGATTCTAAGAACAAGATACTTCTGGCCAACAATGAAGAGAGATACAATGAAGTATTCAAAGAAATGTGATGCATGTCAAAGACATGCAAACCTATATCCTCTTCATGGCCTTTCATGAAATGGGGTATGGATATTGTAGGCAAACTACCAAAGGCACCAGGAGGAAAAGTATTCATGCTTGCAATGACTGATTAATTTTCAAAGTGGATAGAAGCAGAAGCTTTTGTTCAAGTACGCGAAAGAGAGGTGATATATTTTATTAAAAGAAATATTATTACTCTATTTGGTATCCCTTCAGAAATTATTTGTGATAATGGTTCCCAGTTTATCGGGAAAAGAACCACTAACTTTTGTGACAACTGGGGCATAAAAATGATTACATCTACTCCAGTACATCCTCAAGTTAACGGCCAGGCAGAGTCAAGTAATAAAATCATCATCAACAATTTGAAGAAGAAGTTATGAGCCAAGAAGGGTAAATGGGCTGAAGAACTACCATATGTTCTTTGGGCTGACAGGACAACACCTAAGAATGCAACGGGCCAAACACCGTTTTCATTGGTGTTTGGATCAGAAGCAGTAGTCCCTATAGAGATGGTGGTTCCTACAGCAAGAACAAGCATCTGTGATCCTGAGGCAAATGAAGAAATTCTTCTTAAAGACTTGGATACTGTTGAAGAACTCAGAGACCTGGCCAAGATCAGGATGGAGGCTTATTAGCAAAGGGTAGCTGGGGCATACAACAAGAATATTAGGATCAGAAGATTTCAAGAAGGAGATTTAGTTTTGAGGAAAGCCTTCCAAAATACGACCAATCCAGCTGATGGGAAGTTAGCACCCAAATGGGAAGGTCCTTATCTGATCGAGTCGGAGGCATGAAAGGGGGCATATCATTTGCTCACTATGGAAGGCAACATGTTACCAAGAGCATGGAATGCTATCCACCTCAAGAAGTACTTATTCTGATCAGGATCAAGTATCCCGTAAGGATCTCTTATCCTTAGAGAATCAAGGATCCCAAAAATTGGTAAAATCTATCCTATCATTTATCCTTTTCAATTTCTTATTTTTTAAATTTAAGGATAATATATTCTTAATGATTTGTTTCTTCCACATTTTAAGTAATAATGCAGGATATTAGTAAGATGTGTAACAATCAAGAGGTTGGACACCTCCCCTTAACATTCAATGTACTTTACTACTTCCCTTGGCCTAGCCCGCGATTGGGTATGGCCCCCGATGGTCATATCCCCTAAGGTTTAAAGGTTTTCACATTTCTTACGAATTAGAGTTTCTACACTCTCGCCTGTAGCGCACGCTATCCAACGTATAGTCCGGGGCAGCGGGACCAGTACACGCTTAGTGGCTGACAATTTCGTTGTCTTCGGCTATATGGTGGATCCTACGATTTATGGTAGATGTACCATACCACCGGTTTTTAAAGTTTTCACGTTATCTCACGTTTGGGCTAAATCCTGGTTCGGGCGAGTCCATAGTTAACTTCCGTATTTGGGCTTGTCCCCAGTTTGGGTTTGTCCCCAGTATCACGGGCTTGTCCCCAGTTGCACGGGCTTGTCCCAAGTTTCACGGGCTTGTCCCAAGTTTCACGGGCTAGTCCCCATTTGCACCGGCTTGTCCCCAGTTTATTATTTGGGCTTGTCCCCAGCTTAATGGGTTTGATCCCAGCTAACATTATAAGTTCTTTGCAACAGATTTTCAAAGTTCATCATGAAGACAAAGTCCTATGGATTCAAAATCCTTAGATTACTTCTTCAAGGATCATCGAAGGTTCTATACTTGTGGTAACATAGGTCTATCTAGACCTTATGGTATGATTTCTATTAATGCATTTACATTGTTTTAGCTGTAATAATTTTAATCGCTTTAGGGTTATCCCTTTAAGGATATTCTATTATAAAAATCTTTTATCAGTTTTTAAGGATACTCTATCCTACATTTTGTTCTTTAAGAATACTTTATTCTAAATATTTTTCATAAGGATATTTTATCTTAGAATTTTTTACTCAAGATTATTTGTTAAAACTTTCAATAAAGCTAAAGCTATATATAAAAGCAAATAGTTAAAAGCTTTATATTATTAAGCATAAGTCGCATGGACTTATCAAAATCGCTAACCCGGATTTCACCATATGAAAGATGGACCATCCACCCGGGTTAAATAGGTGTTACTAATTGTTCTTAAGTGCAGGAAAATAAAAGTCAGAGGCACCAAAGGCTTCATCCCCACAATCAGAGGATCCATCCACCTTCGGTACCCCTGAAAATTGTCTTGAGGATCAGTGATCCTTAAACCCTACTTACTATTGTTTATTGCAAACCAGATTATCCTTAAAAACATCAGCTTAAAAAAAAAGTGGGCTCGGGCCTTGTCTTTTATATCCTTCATCGCCCACTTAAGTTGCGTCTTCACCCTCTGCAGCACCAGCTCCTCCACCGCCTTCAATCACATCTTTAACCCCGCTTGTTCCAGCAACATCCTCCTCAGCCATCTCAGTATCCTCATCACCGCCAAGAGCCGCCAAGGTAGCCTTCCATTTCTGCACATTCCAGGTTGCCTTATCAAAAGCAGGATCACCGGCCTCTGTCGCCATCTTAATCCTCGCTTGAAGCACTGAACTGGCTACCCACATCTTGGCCTCATTCGTTGCTTGCTTCACTTCATCTTGGCGCTGGGTTTCTGCTGCGGATACCTGATCCTCGAGCTGCCTCTTGAGCTGGGCTAAAGCCTTGTCCTTGTTGAACACCGCATTCCCTAACGCGGATAGCTTGTCACTCATCTGGCCTATAATCTTTTCATAATGCTCTTTGAAGGCATTCATAGCCTGTAATCAACCAGGTAATCAGGATTAGAAGGATATTGGATCCTTAAATTCAAAATATTAGGATAATTACAGAGAGGACTGTATTGTAATGGGTTTCGAGATCGGAGGACCTCTTTCTTTTAGAAGCCGCGGACTTAGCTCTAGTCGTTGCTGTCTTGGGCTCGGAACTAGTGGCTGTCTTCAAGATTTATTTGTTGATGTCTTGAGGAGTGAGCATGTTGTCGATGTCTTCCAGATAGAACTTGCTAGCGGACTTTTGAGACTTCTTAGCACCTACATAAATCCGGTTAACAGATAAGTACTCTATACAATATTATTTACTTAGAAATTATTTAAACTTACTTGACATTTTTGAATCCGAGGAGATCTCGAAAAAAGCTTCGATGAATCGGGCTTGAAATGTTCTAACTTCGGTATCCAGTGCTAGGAACCGTTTTGTTCTTTCCTCTATGCCAGGTAATTTCGCCAAGGAAGCAAAGTTCTCAACTGCAAACCAAAAAGAAGACTCAGAGTCAAAATTAAAGGAGCCTACTATTTTTAAGGATCCAGGATCCTACCCTTTCTAACCCATTTTGAAGGAAGGTCATTCCCTCCAGGTATGGAGTCACGTTTTACAAAGAAAAACTGATTCCTCCAAAAGGAATCGTTTAAAGTGACTTTCAAAATCGGATGGGGTTGTCGAGGCTTGGATTTCAAGATGAATCGGGCAGGACCGTGGGTAGTAAGGGTGTAAAGATGGGACAGTTCTTAAAGGCCGAAGTCGATTTTCTCATCTTCAATAATTCTTTCTATGGTACTGAGAACCCTCTAAACCATAGGCATAGCCTGTATGTAGGATATGCCGGTGGAATCGAAGAAACTTTGAGTGAAAGGGGGAAACGGATAACTGTAGCCAATAAGGAATGGACAATACGGAAAACACACCCAGGTTTTTGAATATACATCACAGCGGATACTAGATTCGTAAGGTCGGAATAGAGTTTTCGGTGGAAACAACAAATGGAACTCGTCAACTTCTGGATCCGTGAGTTTGCAAATTTCAATAGAAGGGTTGGCTATTAGGCATTGTGGCTCCATCTCCGATAACTCAGAGTCATCGAAAGATTGCTCGGAAGGTTTAGAAGGAGGCGAAGAAGATGACGTGATAGGCATTATTATCAAAGAAAATAAGAGAAGAAAGAAAGAATACATGTCGTGTCGCTTGGATATATGATTATAAAAGGGATATAGGGTGGCATTTATAGACGGTTATGATTATATCAAGGGTCAAATGGTAAATATCTCTGGCAACCGTCTAATCACCTAGTTTTTGCAGAAGATTTTAATTTCAAAATGACAGCTGTGTTCCACTATCACCCACCATTTTGGGGGCAATTGTTAGGACTGATATTTTCTCTGCTGAGGATATATTATCCTTGAAGATATGTCTGGATCAGTTATCCTCCTGAAGAGCTCCAGAACCATGTCAAAGATCAAGGATCCTCAGAGGTCAGTATTATTAACAATTGTTTCACGTGTGTAGATTATTGTTCAACAGAAGTAACGGCTTTGCGACTTGGTCTACCTAAAATTTCGATACTGGAAGCTCCCAGCACGTGGTCAATGAACGTTGGAAGAGTAGTGGGATAGTGGCGGATAGTTAGGACTTTTAGTTATATGTATTTTCATTATAAACATCGAGATATGATCGATTAGAAATCACTTGTATTCTCGCACACACTAGAGCAGAATCAATAACTCTCTCTACACACTAGCTTACTTTGTAACATCGATCACAATATCCAAACACTTGTAACCCTTTTTGTGATTAATAAATTGGTGATCGACGAGTTGTCATCACCCGGGGTTTTTTTCTTTTGATCTGAACAAGATCAAAGGGTTTTTCCTCGTACCAAATCTTGGTGTTCATTCCATTTTCTTTATTATATTCACTGTTATTAACATAGCACTAGACCTCACTTTTACGGATTTGGATACATTATCCTTATTTTTATCCAAAACAAGGATGAAGCTAAATATGCTAGGGCGTCCGCTTCAACATTCTCTTCTCTAGGTACCTGTGAAATATCAAACATTTCGAAACACTTTGCTGGTTTTTTGACTAGCTCTAGATATTTCATTAGTTTTTCTCCTCTAGCAGTATATGAACCATTAAAATGATTAGTTAATAATAATGAATCAACATATACATGAATAAACCTGATTTTCATGTCGATTGCTAGTTGTAATCCTGCTATCAAAGCTTTATATTCCGCCTCATTATTTGTGGCTTGAAATCCGCAGGATATGGATTGAGGTATAATGTCCCCATGTGGCGATTTCAGCAGGATCCCGAGACCTGTTCCTCTAACATTTGAAGCATCATCAGTGTACAGAGTCCACTTATCTTTGGTTTATTCAAGTTGTTGGACTTCCAAGTATGCCTCTTCTTTGAGTTCACTGGTAAAATCAGCCACAAAGTATGCTAATGCATGAGATTTGATGGCAGTCCTAGGTTCATATGTTATATCATATGCACTTAGCTTCACAGCCCATTTTGTCATTCTTCCTGACATTAATGGTTTTCACAAAACAGATTTAATAGGGTAATTAGTTTTAACACATATAGGGTGAGTTTCAAAATAGTGTATAAGTTTAGTAGTTGCCATAATAAGTGCTAAAACTAATTTCTCAAGATAAGAATACCTGGTTTCAATATCCAAGAGACTTTTACTTAATAGATGGGATGATGTTGACCTTCAAGATCCTTGGTCAAAACTGCACTTGCAGCATTATTTGATATAGCTAGATATAGGGATAGAAGTTCACCTTCCTCAGGTTTTACCAGTAGAGGAGCAGAAGAAAGATAAGCTTTTAAGGATATTAAAGATTCCTCATGCTTACTGGTCCACTCGAATTTCTTATTTTTCCTCAGGATATCATAAAATTCTTTGCACTTTTCTGAGGATCTGGATATGAATCTGTTGAGCGTTGTTATCCTGCCATTTAGCCTTTGAACATCCTTGACTAATGCTGGGGATTTTAGATTCAGGATAGCTTGTATCTGCTCTGGACTCGCCTCTATTCCCCTTTTGGTGACCATGTATACCAAGAATTTGCCTGCCTTTACTCCTAAATGACACTTCGAAAGATTCAGCTTCATGTTGTATTTCTTGATGATATCAAATGCGGTCTTGAGATCTTGGAGGCGATCCTCAGCTTTCTTGGATTTCACCACCATATCATCAATATAGACCTCCATCGTGTCCCCCAGCTTCTCTTTGAACATCATGTTAACTAACCTCTGATAGGTTGCACCTGCATTTCTAAGTCCAAAGGGCATAGCAATATAACAATAAATACATGTGGGAGTCATGAAGGCCGTGTCTTCTTAATCTGAGGGTTCCATTTGGATTTGTTGAAATCCTGAGGATCTGTCCATAAATGTCAGCATTTCGTGGCCGGCTGTAGCGTCTACCATTGAATCTATGTGTGGTAGAGGGAATGGGTCTTTAGGGCAGGCCTTATTCAAGTCTGTGAAATCTACACAAGCTCTCCATTTGCCATTCTTTTTCTGTACAACCACCACATTTGCAAACTATCGGGGATATTGAACTTCCTTAATCATATTCGCTTTCAAGAGTCTTTCTACTTCTTCTTGAATGATTGTGTTTCTCTCAGGTGCAAACTTTCTTCTTTTTTGATGGATTGGCCTGAAAGAATTATCAATTCCAAGTTTATGTGTTATAATATCTTTGGAAATACCTGTCATATCTTCATGTTTCCATGCAAATGTTGACAGTCTTGTCTTGAGGAAATCGAGCAATTTTGACTTAATATCCTTAGGAATGCTCGTTCCTATCAGCACTTTGACTTCAGGATCCTCGGGATAAGGAAGTACTTTTTTACTTTCTTGTTCCCTGGCCTCCATTACGTCTCATTCCGGCTTCTGTAATTGCTACGCCTGCTGGGATTTGGCAGTACACTTCATAGAAGAGGTGTAGCAATTCTTTGCATCTTGTTGATCACTGATGATTTTGATAACTCCCCATGGACTTGGGAGTTTCACACATTGGTGATAAGTGGAGGGGACTGCTTCCATGTCGTGTATCCAGGGTCTGCCTAATATAATATTGCAACAAGACAAACAATCAATAACAGAAAATTTTTGGATTTTATTTACCCCTTCAACATATACTGGGAGCTTGATTTCCCCAATAGTGTTCTTAGTCTCTCCACTGAATCCGACCAATACTGAGGAGCTGGGGATAATCTCATCCTCAGGAATATTCATCTTTTTCAGCACATCAAGTTGAATAATGTTGACAGAGCTTCCACCATCTATGAGGATCCTGCGCACATAATAGTTAGCCACATATAATGTTATTACCAAACTATCATAGTGAGGATCCTGAATATTAACTCTATCGCTTTCATCAAAGGATATGGTCTTTGCTTGAGTGAGAATGGATGTCTTTGTTGGTCTGTCAACCACTTCTAACTTTCTTTGATCAGCATTTCTTTTTGCAGCAGAATAAGAGGTTCCACAGATGTCAGATCCTCCAGATATGAACAGGATTGTTCTTGCATCTGTTGGTGGAGGAGTCGCCTTTTCAGGAACTTTTTCAGGATTTTGCTTTTTTCCCTTCTTCCGGCCAAGTAGCTCTTTCAAGTGGCCCTTGCTGAGAAGATAGCTAATCTCCCTTCTGAGTGCAATGCAATCCTCAGTCAAGTGCCCAAAGTATTCGTGGAAGGCACACCATTTTGATTTGTCTTTGCAGGCTCCTTGTTTCTCCATCTTCTTTGGCCACCTGGCTTTCTCACCTAAATCCTGCATGGCACACATTAATCCACCAATATCAACAGAAAACCAATATTCAGAGATCTTAGGATATTCTTCATTATCTCCATCATCTACTGCATTAATCCTGGGGTTATCGGGCTTATAGTAAGGTTATGATCGATATGATTTTCCCGGGGATTCGGCTTTCCTGTTCGTTTGATCATACTTTGGGATATCGATCTTTTTAAAGTTTTTCTTGTCATCTTCTAGCCTGATAAACCTCATAGCTCTGCTTCTTGCTTCACCAACGACCTGCATGGAGTCATAACAAGATCATCATAGAAAGAGGAGTCTTTCTCTAACCCCAACTTAAGAGCTTCCACTGCCGAAGCAGGATTTAGATTTGGAATCTCCAGTGACTCCTTGCTAAACCTGGTAATAAAATCTCTCAAGGTTTCCCCAGTATTCTGGGTAACCCTATAAAGATAACCTGTCATCTTCTCAAACGTTCTACTGCAAGAAAATTGGTTATTGAACAAGCTAACTAAATGAGAAAAGGAAGTGATGGTGTTAGAAGGAATACTCAGTAGCCATTTCATGGCTGCTCCGGTCAAGGTAGACCCAAACCCCTTGCAAAGACATGCTTCTATGATTTCCATAGGGATTGGGTTGATCTCCATACGCTCTTTATATTGTGCAACGTGTTCCTCAGGATCCGTTGAACCATCATACAATTTCATATTTGGGGTTTGAAACCGTTTTGGGATCTGTACATCACCAATTGACGGCACAAATCGGGATATTATGTGACTATCAGTGGGAACTTCAGCTATGGGACGGATTACACCAGGAACATTTGATATCATGTCCTTAAGCTTCTGTAATTCCCGGGCTAAACTTGAACGTATGCCTGCATCCTGCAAAAATCCTTGATTAGCACTAAAGGGAATTGTATTGAAGGTGTTACCCTGATTGATATTATGAGGAACAGTCTGGGTGTTGTAGCTTGCATTCCCAAACATAGTATTTCCTAGAGTAGGAAATGGAGTGGTCGAAGGGTTAGCCTGCATCGGGATAAAGTCTCCCTGGTGCACCTCAGAGGATACTGTGAACTGCTGAGACTGAGCAAATGGTTGCTGAGGATTAGAGAATCCTGATGAGGTTACTCCTAAGGATCCTAACTGTTGCTGAAATCCTGAGGATACCGCCTGCTGATAAGGACCTGAAGATCCCATCTAATGGAACAATCCTGAGGATCCTAAGGATCCCGCATGTTGAAACGGCCCAGCAGAGAATGCGTGCAAGTATCCTTGGGACCCATATGAGTGAAATCCCGCAGACCCTGAGTGCTGGAAAGATGAGAATCCAGGGTTGTACGCCATGGTCGACTCCGGATGCACCAATCCTGAAGATCCTGGAAGAGTGAAATCCAGAGATCTCGGGATTAGTGGTGTGAAGTCTTCCGCCGGCTTCTTGGCTTTCCTCATATCTTCCAGTTCCCTCACGAGCATCTGGTTGGTCTTGTTCTGGCGTTCCATCTGTTCCTGTAACCGTCTATACATAGACAGAAGGTCGTTGTTGGACACCATGATGGGATCCTAGGGAGACGACCTCGATCCTGAGAACACGGGAGTAGCAAGTTTCTTCGGGATATCACCAGCAGGAGGAGGAGGCATAGGAGGCCTCATAGAGGGAGTTGAAGCTGCGGCAGAAGAGGAAACATTCTTCGGTTGGGAAGATATATTCTGGGTATTGAAAATAGGGTTTAATTTGAGGGTTAACATTGATCAAAGCACCGTTTGCCCCACGGTGGGGGCAAATTGTTTCGGTCCAAAAATTAACAAAGTAATTTTTGATCAAATTCGTATGTGAGGTAGAGTGCTTGATCGAAAATAGGGTGAACACAATGATTTGATTTCGAGGGAAAAAGCCCTTGATCTATAGGATCTCCGGCATTAAAAACCCCCGGACGGTGAAAATTATCACCGTCTATTTATTAATAACAAAAAGGGTTACAATGGTGGAGATTATGATCAGTGTTACAATATTCTCTAAGGGTGTGTGTGTATTTTTGTTGTATTCGTAATGAATTGTGTGTCCTTTCTAACTGATCATAGCCTCAATATATATATAATTAAGATAATAACTCAATGACTTTATGAATAATAATGGTATTAACTAAGTTTCTTAAAAAACCGCCATTGTCTTCAATATAAACGTTTCATGCTTTGATCACGTGGTTTAATGGCTTTAAATGCGAAGTTATATGTTGGACTTGGTCTCTTAGCCTTTACATCTGTCAAATATAATGTCATACACAGGAAACAATCGTTAGTAAATAATAAATAATAAGGATTGGAACACATGCTAAGGATAACTGATCCATATCATATACCAGGATAATGTATCCACAGTGTCAAATTTCCATGCCCAAATAGTTCATCTCACGTCTTTGACCGATTCTTTAGGGAGTCACTCGTCAATCGTGGTCCCATTTTCGAAATAACCTCAAATATTCGAGGATAATACAATAGTTGGTAATTATCATGAATACCGAATACTGAAACCCTATTAGTAAATCCGGGATCCTTATACATAGAAAGGATTCCTGACAATAATAGAGTTCTCCCACGTGCTAATATTAACTATAACTGCGAGATTTCAGCATACAGTCAATATTTGACCGTTAACCATTACTTGACCTTTACTCTTAACGGTTATAGCTCATTCGACACGTTTTCTTCAACCACCAACCGTGTATTTCGCATGGACTAAATCAACAATTAATATCTGCAATTATAAATCAACGCCAAGAGAGAAATATCTATTTATTAGCATTAATACTCAGGATACTAAACTTATTCAAGAATCCTGAACATATTCAGGATCCTGAACTGACCACAGATCCGACTATAAAATTTGAGCCCTAACAGGTATGTTCCCTTCATTCGCAGATATTATTAGGGTCTGTTCCCTACATTCGCAGATATTGATAGGGTATGTTCCCTCTCTAATCATACCTTTCATTACATTCATACTTATAACTTTCATACATACATACATCATTCACACATCATATATACAACATTCATATCTTTAAACTATCTCCTGACGGTACATGCAATATCCAAAGATCGTTCACGCACCGTCAAGCATTCATTCATACATAAACCATATAAGGCATACACTTACCACTTAAGGTAAGTGTATTTGTTAGTACACGGTTTTTGCGTCTAGAGTCTTTGTAATTATCATTTTGTAGTTATCGTTTATTAATGTAAAAGTTATTTATATTATATTAAGCTAGTTCGTTAGTGGAACAGTCTAGTTCGTTAAGGATGTTTAACGAACTAGACATTAAGTTAAGTTTCCTCCTGATTCGTTAAGGATGTTCAACGAATCAGGAGGTGGTTCATTATTGTTTATTATTAAATGTAATGTAACGAAGCAGGTGTCTAGTTCGTTACGGAATGTGTAACGAACTAGACATGTCTTCTATATATAGTGGGTTCGTCCACTGTTTAATTAAAAAAATTTTGAGTTTATGTATTGAACATTTGTCCATTTGTTCTCCCAATCAAAGCTTCACCTAATTAAGCTATTCTATAATATATCTACACATATATACAACTAATACTAATATATACATATAACATATCATCGTTAAGAGTAATAATGAACTAGATTCATTAATAGGTTACTAAGCTTTAGATCTGAGATTGATAAGGCTATCACAAGTGGTATCAGAGCTTTCGGGGATTCGATTGCTCTTGATTTGTATGATAATTTGTTGTTTGAGGACTGTTAATTGTTAATTTGGTATTATTGTGTGTTCGGTTTTATTTTGATCAAATTTAGTGTGATTTTGATTGGATTTGGAATGATTTGAGTTGGATTGTTGTTCGTTAAGGTATTGGGAAGGTGTGGTAAACTGAAATTGTAATTTGGATTGGTTTGGTATTGTTTTGGTTTGGATCTGAATTTGGCCGAAACAGGGGATCGTTTTTGGTTCGATTGGATTCAAGTTAAGGCTAATTGGTTTACGGGATGATTTGGTTTGCACTCGTGTTAGGTTTCCGAGTAATTTGGTAGGTTATTTGGGCGATTTGGTAAGGTATTGGAAGAGTATTACAGATTTGGTTTAGTTTGTTTGTGTTCTTTGATTTCCAGAAATCTGGAAATTATGGATGAAGATTTGAAGATCTTCATCTGTTGTTGAAGATTCGTTAAACCTTCATTTAATTCGTTATAGTATTTCGTTAACTTTAATCCAATTCGTTGCTTAGTTCGTTATCAATATGATTCGTGTTCTCCAATTCGTGAGACACGTATCTGATTCGTTAACCACGAATCTAACAAACTTTTGCCACGTGGCAATAGTTGTCAGAGTTTGTTATAACCGTTATAACAAACTGATTCGTTATAGTTGATTCGTTATCAACTGTAGCAAGTTCGTTATCTTAATTTGTTATAACGAATTACCTGATTTGTCACTTTGAATAGGTAGAGTCGTTACTTGTTTCGTTAAATTGACTTAGTGATTCGTTAACCTAGTTCATTACCTTGAACATGGATTCTAAAGCTAATTCGTCAATCTGATTCGTCAATTTGACCTGATTCGTTGACTCAGTTCGTGTACTACTATTCCAGATTCGTTAACACTATTCCTGGTTCGTTATTGTCAAGTCGTTATCTTGATTAGTTAAAGTTATTGTTTATAATTCGTTAAAGTTACTGTTCACAGTTCGTTTAATATATTTTCAAATTCAACCCTTGAAGTTTGATTGTCTTGTTACTTATCAAGATGGCTGGTTTTTACGCGTTAGCTTCTCAAAACATGCTAATGCAGCAAATGTTACAATTGGACACGGAGATTAGATCTCATTCCAAGTGTCCTAGATTGATGAAATTGTAGGTTCCCAGCCGGATCTACACGGAATATCTCGTTCTACGTAGGTGCGGAATCCCTACGTAAGACGATACGAGCGTAGAAAACGATACACGTTAAACACAAGCAAACACACGTTACAATGCTTGAAAGACACGTTGTATTGCAACTAATAACACGTGATATGCCAATCACCAATTACACGTACTGGATTGTTCTACAAAATAACCCGTAGGCTAAACATATATACCCTTCGACAACTTCACCTAACATGCTAGGCGAAGTTGTCACTAACTTCGCTTGTTCCACAAGTTCGCCTATATCAGGCGAACTTGTGAGACAAGTTCGCTTAAACATTAATACAAAAACCAACTAACACAATTACAGACACTAGATACTGAACTACTAACATCATGTACCAACAGACTCCCCCTTGGCAGTAGCTTCATATCTCTATCCTCAATTACGTGTCTCGTCATCCCAAAAATCTTGTATCTTCCATCTTCAAGCATGAACGCCTTCTCGTACACAAACTGAAACTACTCTTTGATATTTATTTGCTTCTTCTTTCTAGGCAGGAATATAAAATATCTTTTTCTCATTTAGCACCTGCAGATCAGCTTGAGACAAATTCACTAAGTGCATTGGATCATACACTCTCATCAGCTCCTGTTCATCTTCATCCTCCATCACCGCTTCAGCCGTTTCACTATCAACGTACCACCATTTCAGATCCTTGAGCACATCCTTGGGCATTTGTTTCATCGGCACTTCTTTTAGACACCGGATCGGCTTATACTTCATTATCATCCAAGGCTTGCCATCAGCTCTCATGCCTCTGTCTTTGTCTTCAATGAGCTTTCCTTTCTGCGGTTTCAACAGCTCGAACTTTTTCTCCTTTATGCTTTCTTTCCAGACTATCTTTCCAATGATCCTAGCCATGTTATCATCACTCCTGTTTATCAACCCCAACCTGGCTAAGTCCTTCACCTCACACTCAGGCAACGTATTCAACGATCTCAACAACCTCTTGAAATACTGAACCCCATCATACCGTTTAATCACAAAGAGCCTCAACTGCTCATCATATAACCAGCAAATAATCCCCTTTTTCGATTCAGCATAACCTTTGATGTTGTAACTTTTCTTGAACATAGTAGGGACCGTCGGTTTCTTAGTCTTTACGAACCACTGAGCGTAGCCTTCTTTCCATCTTGGCTGCTCCCCCATTCAGTCTCATCACATTCCGTATCTTAACCCAGATCTGACTTTTCAACTGCCGGAATTTCATGCTCAATATTCTCCTCCACAATCTCTCCCTCTTCGACTTCACCCGCGTCACAATCTCATCTCCTATCTTCTCGATCTCTTCCAACGGTAACACATCCTCATCACCTATAACATCATCATCCTCTGAACCACCAGCTGTACTCGTTGACTCCCCCTGAGATGTGGAAGCCCCAAGAGCTTGTTCGGTTCTTGGCAACTCACCACCTGCACCTTTCGATGCATTGGGATCATCGTCTCGATCGTTACGCTTCTTCGTCCTCAGCTCATCGCCCTTGCAGCTTGTCTCCCCCTGAGATGCCAAGAACTGCTTCAAGGCATCAAAAATTTTACCATGCTCGATCAGGAGGGATGACTGAATTTGATTCTCTGCAACGAGGCGCTGAATAGCGTGAGTCTGGATTAGATTTACTCTTGATTGTTCTGCCACGACCCTTTCAAGCGCTGCTATTCTTTCTGAGTCGGATAGGGTTGCATCAAAATCGAACCTCATATGTGACATGTCTTGAGCGTACGGAGGAGGGATTCCCAAGGTAACCGGCACCTCAGAAACAGGTGGAAACGTAACCGCAGGTGGTATCGTAACCGACAACCCTGCAGCCGAGAGCTGGAATATAGTGGGTGGGATGCCGAAAGAAGATGAGGTAGTCAACACGGGAACACCCGAGGTGATCGGCCCTGTAACTGTAATGATGTAGGGACCATAGTCATACCAGACAGTGCGGGTGGAAAGAAACGAACCACCCTTGAGCTCTCACCAGCTCCCGAACCTGCACCCGCTCTTTCCCTTCTCGCTCTACGAACCAACCGATGTAAATCTTCCTCAAAATCCGAATCACTGTCATCGGTGTCTCTCTTCCTCTTCCCGTGAATTCTTTCTTGAGTAATCAGAATCTGTCTTGCTTCAGTCACATCATCATTTGAGGAGTCAGAATCAGTTCTCTCCGTATCAACCACAGTCGTAGCTGCCATTGACACATCAACACTTGAAACCTGTGCAGCCGAGACCTGCGCCTCTTCCTCTGGATCAACACGTTCCATATCGAAGAATCCTTGGCCGTCAAAAGCAGCTTCAAGATCAACGTGTTCCTCCGGTGCCACAACAGGTACAGTTGGTGGTTGAGGTACTCCTGCCTGTTGCGGTGCCGGATCCCGAAACTCGTCCCCACGAGCTGCAACATACTCCGGGTTGATCAAGTACCCAAATAATGGAGTATGACGAGGACGGAGCTCAGGTTTACTCCTAGCACTTGATGGTCTGCATTGGGCAAAGATTCGCTTGCTGACACTTTCCACATACCGAATCGGACGGCGCTGAGGTAACGTGGGAGCCACGTGATTCAAGATCATTTGAAGAAATCTTGGATACATCAAGAACCTCTCACGCGCCACCGCTCGTCTTTGACGGTCTATCTCGTAGAACACCATCTGACTAAAGCTATAACGCTTATTGTAAGTCAGTGCTGTCATCGCCGACTGCATTGTCGCACCCATTCCATCCGTACCGGCCTTTCTACCCGACATGCACACGATCATCACGTGCATGAGAAAGCGCCATTGATCTAACAAGAACCCCTTTCGTCTTTGAGTATCCCCCAATGGACCTGAATAGCCCATTCTTAGAAAAGCACTATCTCTGAATGGAGCCACAAAGTCTGTGGGATCATCTCTCGTTTCATCCCCAAACTGCAGAGCAACCCTTATCTGCTCATAAGAGAACTGGACTTCCTGATTGTTAACCGTTGCACGCATAACTGGGGGCTCTACTCTGCAATCATACTCAACCGTCTGCCAGAAATCTTCTATGTTAGGTAACGAGATGGGCAGGGTTGTAGTAATAGCGTGGAAGATACGCGAGCGGATAAGAAAAGTTATGATCTCGCGAAAATCATCAACACTGCTCGCATCCGGGTCCAAAGTAATATACATATTATGCCCCGGGAAAAACTGATGGTTGTTATCTCCTCCATCATCACCACCAGCACCACCGGCTCCTGCAACAGCTGCCATATCTGCATCACAAACGGTCTAAGTTAGAGAAACGTCGAGGCAGATTGTAACTTCGCTTATTACCATGAGCGAAGTTAAGATAAACACTAGTGTGCAAGCGAAGTTAGACATAGGGCGAAGTTGAGCATAACTTCGCCTATACACTAACTTCGCTTGACAACAGGTTAACATTTAAATAATATTTAAAGTATCAGGCGAAGTTAAGCCTTAGGCGAAGTTAAGGATAACTTCGTCCAATCATAACTTCGCCCTTTATTAATTAAAATTTTAAAGTAATAGGCGAAGTTAATCATTAGGCGAAGTTAAGAATAACTTCGCCTAAACAATAACTTCGCCTGAACTGAAATGGCAAAGTTATAGAAGGCCTGACGAGGTGAATTTTGGTAATTTGATGATTGTGGACTCTTAAACACATGATTTTATGGAGATCTCGACGATCAAGATGATTACGACCACGTGAAAATAAGTTTGAAAAGCGGGTATTGAGGGTTTGAATGAACGGGGTCACGAATCGGGTCGAAACGACCTTTGATTAACGTCATTGACATAGATTATAAGATATGACAACACTACACACCTTTAAATCGGGTTGGAATTTGAGAAAAATAACACGGATTGATTCAAAAGACAACTTCGCTTGATGGTTAAAAAGCTAACTTCGCTGGGTTATGAAAATAATAAAGAGTTTGACTTGAAAATTTCATTATATAGGGTCAAAGTTATACAGGCGAAGTTAGGGTTAACTTCGCCTATCCCATAACTTCGCCTGTTTAAACAACTTCGCCTATATTATGTTGGAATACCGTATGCCCGAGACACATAATTAGGTTAATGTGGCTAGTTGTGTTTGATCCAAGTCGGGTCATACCCAATAACGAGTTAGACACACACCAATTATGTATTTGTTAAGATAAGATCTATGATACAAATACAGAACACGATACATTCAGAAAATCGGGTTTCTGAATACTTACTTGAAAGTGTTAAATAAATTAATTGGTTAATTTATTTATTCAAATAATTATTATTGGAATGATTATTTAACTATGTGTTCTTTTATAAAATGGTTTATAAAAGATGGGGTGTTTATATATTTTATAAAGTATAAAATAAAAAATATATATATATATATATATATATATATATATATATATATATTTTTGGGGCCGGTTTGGGTGGGCCCCACACCCCAAAGTTTTGGTCAAACTTTGTCATGGTTTGGTGGAGCTTGAGTGATCTACACTTGACTAAAATCTAACACCATGTATGAATGATTTGATTATGTGTTGAGTGTGAATATATATATATATTATAACAAGCAACACATGGGTTTTTTTTCAAGTAAGACAACCACAAGACTTTCTTTCTTTCTTTGTTCTTGCTTACGGCCAAGATCAAAAGGAGGCTCGAGTCTCGATTGTTCGTGTTCAAGCTCCCTAACAAAGTTCGGTGTGTGTTGGAGGCTCGGGGTATCTTCCGTTTGAGGATTTTCCCTTTGAAAGTCTAGCATCAACATCATCATCTTCTTCAACATCAACTACACTCTTAAAAGGTTAAGAATGTAAGTGTTTATAGCTTTGATAGTTTAGTTTTCCCATATCATTTGATCCTTGCTTCGGGTTTCTAATATATAGATTATTGGTAATCTTATAACATGAATAAATTAGGTTGTTCATGTAGACATCTTATATAAACTTGTAATATATACATATATAAACACATGGATACATATGTTTAGTTTGTAAATATCACGCTTCCGCCTTTTTAATGACTAGTTAAATGGTTAACTAAGTTTAAAATATCCATAGAAACCCAACAAATGGCATCAAGAGCCGGGATACGGGAAACTAAGCTTCGGGTTTTCGGTTTTATATTTTCCCCTTGAAAGATTTTATACAAAAAATTAACATGCATAATTTTTTGTATTTAATCTTGTTATATTTTTTGGCTTTGTTCAAAAAAAATAAATAAATAAATATAAAATCGAGTAAATGGGCCGAAGCCCAATTCGGATGATATTGGGCCGAAGCCCACTTGTTTTGGTTATTGGGCTAACCGAAAAAAAAAAGGGGAGAAAGTGAAATGGGCCGAAGCCCATTTTGGTTGAATGGGCCGAATCCCATGAGACCTTTCATTGGGCCGAAGCCCATGTGTTTTGGACATGTGGGCCGAAGCTCATAATCAAGTTATTGGGTCAAGCCCAAAATGGGTTGGGCTAGGCTCGATAAAGTCAAGGGGTTTTGGAACGGGTTCCTAAGACATAACGGGTTATGTTTGTTAAAACTAGACCGAGCCGTAGACCAAATGGATGTTTGTTTGTGGTTGATAATTGTAATTAATTATTCAAGTTTCGGTTTGTAATAATTAATTAGGGGCAGTTTTGTAATTATTTATTCATATGGGTATGTAATAAATAGATTGTTTGTAATATTTTATTTTATAGAAAAATGTATTAGGACATTTGTTTTGTAAAATTAAAGAAGATTGCAAAATTGGAAGTTTGGGCCTTATTGGGCCGGGTATGGTGATAATGGGTCTCACAAGCCCATTAAGGGGATTCAAGCCAAAAAGGACCTAAGCCCACCTACTGAGCCCAAATGGAAGCTTATGGAAGCTAAGGCCCAAGTTCAAGCCCAATGGATCACAACGGGGTTGAAGAAGATGCTCGAAGCATTTGGATGCGGGATCGAGTGGGAGCTACAACATCCATGTGTCATGTGTCCCTTAGGATCGGACCTAAGACACACACTTGTTTCGGCTAACAAGTGTGGTCTAACTTAGTGGCTCGTGTCTAGTATAATTGTGTATGCTTGTTAATTGATTGTTTGATTATGTGGTTGCTAGATATTAGGATATCAACTTCGTCACATAGAATTAATTAACAAAGCATAAAACGGGTTCTAATAATTATCGGTAATTACGTGACACATAGTTTAATAAAATGGATTTATTAACTAGCCGTCTCACGCCCATAATAAAATGGTTTTATTATAAATTAAAATATTGAAAATGGTTTCAAAATTATCATGTTACTAAATGCATGTTAGAACATGATTTAAAGTTTTACAACTAGAATTATTAAAACTAAAAAATCCCTTTTAAAATTAAGGATAATAAGTTAAACACCATCCTTTTTGTATAACGCTTAACATATTAGTAAGCTCTTAGTGGGAAAAAGGTCACCTAACCGCGTAGAGTAAATTAATATGTTAAGGTAATATTGGCATATAAATGGGAAAAAGGTCACCTAACCGTTTGTATGTTGATATTACAAGTTGGTACAAGTAGGACGACTTAAATTAGAACCATGTGAAGAGGGTCACCCAAGCATGGGGTCTAATAGGTGTTGATGGGATAAACATGCCGACAGGAAATATGATTTCGAACCGGTCCTATAAACTCTAGAAGTTGCAAAAGGGTTTGCAATTGTTATGAATAACTACCTTGATAAACCGACAATGGGAAAAAGGTCACCTAACCGGAGTCGGGTTTATCGTTGGATTCTAGATTTTAATTATTAATTATATTTGGTATATATAAAAGGGTATTAATAATTAAAAAGGTAAAACACTAAAATAAACTTAATTAAAATTCTGCAGATGGCCGCACACGTCGACGACAACATAATCCCTAACGTCCAAAATGTATCTCTCCGATCTATTCTCGCTAAAGACCGTCTTAACCACAATAACTTTTCGGATTGGTTCCGAAATTTAAGGATTGTTCTAAAACAAGAAAAATTATATCATGTTTTGGAAACACCTATCCCCAACGAACCGGAAGAGGGAAGTGAGGTCGAATATATGAATTGGGTCCAACACACGGAAGATTCCATTCAAGTGTCATGCCTCATGTTGGCGGCTATGGTTCCCGAAATCCAAAAGGATTTCGAAAACCATAATGCGTACGACATGATTACTCAACTTAAGGAAATGTTCCTTAAGCAATCAAGAGTTGAAAGGTTCGAAACGGTTCGAGCCTTGCATGCATGTAGAATGGATGATAATCAACCAGTTTCAACTTATGTACTTAAGATGAAAAGTTACATTGATCGCCTCGCCAAGCTCAATTGTCCCATCTCAAAAGAGTTAGCAACGGATTTGATCCTTAACTCCCTGTCGAAAAGGTTCGACACTTTCGTGTTAAATTATAACATGAATGGGTGGGACAAAAACATTGGAGAACTTCACTCAATGCTTAAAACAGCCGAGGCGAGCATGGGTAAAAGGGTTTTACCCGTGTTTGCGATCAATGAAGGTAAATCCAAGAATCGATCTCAACCCAATTCTATGGCTAAGGTAGCAAAAAGAAAGGGTCCTCCTGTGCATCTTAAGTGTAAGGGCAAATCACCGGTTATGGCAAAGAAACAAAAGGTTGTGGAACCGAGGGGTCATAAGGATGATCCTTGTTTTGGTTGTGGGGAGACCGGACATTGGAAACGCAATTGCCTGGTCTACCTAAAAGAGCTAAGAGACAAGAGGAATGCGGGCATGCCTCGGGTAATGTCTTTATGATTAATATTGAGCTAAATCTTATTTCTTCTAACACATGGGTATTGGATACCGGATGTGGAACTCATATTTGCAATTGGTTGCAGGGGTTCAAAAGGAATGAAGACTTAAAGAAGGGCGAAGTGAGTCTTTTCATGGGCAACGGTGCAAGGGTGCACGTGGTCGCTAGAGGAGACTTCACTTTATCGCTTCCAAGTGGTTTGGAAGTTGTTTTGAGAAATGTTTTGTATGCTCCTAGTTTGACTAGGAACATTATTTCCGTGCACCTTCTTAGACAATGTAACTTTGACTTTAAATTTGTAAGATCAGAAATGCATGTATCATCTAATGGTATCTTTTATTTTAAAGCTGTACCAAACAACGGTATTTATGAATTGGTTCATGACAATACCTCAAATAGCTCATTATATCAAACTTCCACTAAAAGACTCAAAAAGGATTTGAGTGATTCCTACATTTGGCATTGTCGTCTTGGACACATACACAAGAATCGTGTAAATACTCTCCAAAAGAATGGGCTTTTGAAAACAAATGAGTTAGGTTCGTTTGATGAGTGTGAATCTTGTATTCAAGGCAAGATGACCAAAGAACCTTTTAAAGGTACAACTGAGAGGGCTAAGGACTTGTTAGGTATCATACATACAGATGTATGCGGACCTCTCAAGCCCACTAGTAGGAATAGTGAAAGGTACTTCATTACCTTTACCGACGATTTTAGTCGATATGGGTATGTGTATCTAATGAAACACAAATATGAAGCCTTTGAAATGTTCAAGGAATTTCAAAATGAAGTACAAAATCAGCTCGACCGAACAATCAAGGTACTCCGCTCCGATAGAGGAGGCGAATACCTAAGTGATGCTTTTCAATGTCATCTTAGAGATTGTGGAATTATTTCACAGTTCACTCCTCCTGGAACTCCTCAACATAACGGAGTATCCGAGAGGAGGAATAGAACACTGTTGGACATGGTTCGATCAATGATGGCACGAAGCTCACTACCGCCATCATTTTGGGGATATGCGCTACTTACAGCGGCTCGTATTTTGAATATGGCCCCGACCAAAAAGGTGGATCGAATACCCTATGAAGTGTGGCATGGAAAGGTTCCATCCTTTTCATATTTAAGGGTATGGGGATGCATAGTTTATGTTAAACGTGACACCCCAAATAAGCTTGAGGCTCGATCCATCAGGTGTATCTTCATAGGATATCCAAAGGATGATATAGGATATATATTCTATGATCCTAGTGAACAAAAAGTGTTTATTTCACGCAAAGGATACTTCTTAGAAACTAAGTTCCTTATGGAAGGACCTAGTGAAAAGAGAGTGGAACTTGAAGAGGTTCAAGAATCACTGGATGATACACAGTTGGTCAATACTAGTTTTCAACACGAGGATGTTGAAGGTGATCAAATGGTTGATCATACACACGTTGCTCGCAGATCCAGTAGGATTAGTCGACCTCCCAAGAAATATGGATTTCTCGTGGATGATTGCTACTTGGTCGATTCGGATGAACCGATTTCCTACAAAGATGCTATGTCACAACCTGATTGTGACAAGTGGCTTGAAGCCATGAGTGCCGAGATGCAATCCATGCACGATAACCAAGTTTGGGAATTGGTTGATCGTCCACTTAACTCCAAACTGGTTGGATGTAAGTGGGTCTTCAAGAAGAAGACCGATATGCATGGAAATCTAGATACTTACAAAGAATGACTTGTAGCAAAAGGTTTCACACAAACTCAAGGGATTGATTATGATGAAACCTTCTCGCCGGTCGCGATGCTTAAGTCGATCAGGATATTATTTGCCATTGCAGCTCATTTTGATTATGAGATATGGCAGATGGATGTCAAGACCGCTTTTCTTAATGGATATCTTGAGGAAGATGTCCATATGGTTCAGCCTGAAGGTTTTGTCGATCCATCTAATCCTGACAAAGTATGTAAGTTAAGGAAATCAATCTACGGGTTGAAACAAGCATCACGGATGTGGAATCATCGTTTTAATGAAGAAATCAAAGCGTTTGGTTTCGTCCAAAACGGTGATGAGGCGTGTGTGTATAAATGGGCTAGTGGGAGTATAGTCATGTTCCTTATTTTGTATGTCGATGATATACTTTTATTTGGAAATGATATACCAAGTATGGAAAACGTTAAAGCGTGGTTAAGTAGTCGTTTCTCAATTAAGGATCTTGGAGAAGCGACATATATCTTGGGAATAAAGGTCTATAGGGATAGACAAAGGAAATTGATCGGACTCAATCAAAGTGCGTACATTGATAAAATCCTGAAAAGGTTCAGGATGGAAAACTCTAAGAAAGGTTTGGTACCTATTCCTAGAGGAACCGTGTTAAGCTCATCCCAAAGTCCTAGCTCTAAGGAAGAGCAGGATAGGATGAAGCATGTTCCTTATGCTTCGGCAATAGGAATTATTATGTATGCAATGATGTGCACCAGACCGGACGTCTCGTATGCTTTAAGCATAACGTGTAGATACCAGCACAACCCAGGTGACAGTCATTGGATGGCTGTCAAGAATATATTAAAATACCTTAGAAGGACTAAGGATATGTTTTTAATATATGGGTCTGGTGAGGAGGAACTCGTCGTAAAGGGTTATGTGGATGCGAGTTTCCAAACTGACCGAGATGATTCTCGGTCACAGTCGGGATATGTCTTCATTTTGAATGGAGGCGCTGTCTCTTGGAAGAGTTCGAAGCAGGATGTTGTCGCGTTATCCACTACAGAATCTGAGTACATCGCCGCTTCAATGGCAGCCCAAGAGGCTGCATGGATGAAAAAGTTCATCATGGATCTAGGGATTATCTCTACCATTCAGGAGCCCCTAGAGATATTCTGTGACAATGAGGGTGCTATTGCACAGATCAAGGAGCCTCGTGCTCATCAGAAAACGAGGCACATTGAGCGCAGATTCAACTACATAAGGGATGAAGTTGAAAAGGGAAAGATATGTTTTCATAAAGTTCATACCGATCAAAATATTGCGGACCCACTCATGAAGCTCCTCGATAGGCCAAAGCATGAGGGTCATGTTTGTGCATTAGGACTTCGGTATTCTATTGAGTGGATTTAATCTGTGTTTAGTGTTTGTATAAGAACGAATGTAATGGGTATCTCATGAAAATTAATTATGTTTTAATTATTCAATGAGTTATGTTCTATATTTGCATGTTTAATCCATGAATGACTTATGTTGTTCTAAACGTCCGTAGTCGATCATACTTGTGGGAACAAGTATGAAGGTAAGACTATTATGAACCCGGATTGGTTGATATTCATGTGATGAATATAGGGCATAGGTTTGCCACCAAAGTTCATAGATATTTGTGGGATACAAATATTGGACTGACCCGCTCTCAAGAATCACTGCATGGAGTTAGTGTAACTGATCATAAGTAATCCTTGAGTAAAGGCGAGTATCATTGTGTCCTTTGACCTGAGATGCATATTGGATCTGGTTTTCCATCAAGTCTGATAACTTGACTCTCTTCTTTGTTATTTCGGTAACACGATAACGTGTAAGAAAGAGCTCAGATATCATACGAGATGTCAACAAGGGTGTATGCAGTCAAGATGGGATTTGTTTCTCTTATGTGTTGAGAGTTTAGATGTCTAAGGCCTGTTAAGTTAAATCATTGAGAGAATGATCACTCTGTGTCTCTTTGATTTGACAGGACATCTAGTAACAAAGGGATGTAGTGATAAGACTTACCTATATCATATCAAGTATGGACTTGAAAGGGATAATGTTATTGAATGGCACTTAGTCAAACACACTAAGGGTGGTGACCTGTTGTTAGGCGGTATTCACCATTAGCATTAACATCTTATGAGTCACGAGCAAGTGGGAGATTGTTGGAATACCGTATGCCCGAGACACATAATTAGGTTAATGTGGCTAGTTGTGTTTGATCCAAGTCGGGTCATACCCAATAACGAGTTAGACACACACCAATTATGTATTTGTTAAGATAAGATCTATGATACAAATACAGAACACGATACATTCAGAAAATCGGGTTTCTGAATACTCACTTGAAAGTGTTAAATAAATTAATTGGTTAATTTATTTATTCAAATAATTATTATTGGAATGATTATTTAACTATGTGTTCTTTTATAAAATGGTTTATAAAAGATGGGGTGTTTATATATTTTATAAAGTATAAAATAAAAAATATATATATATATATATATATATATATATATATATATATATATATATATATATTTTTGGGGCCGGTTTTGGGTGGGCCCCACACCCCAAAGTTTTGGTCAAACTTTGTCATGGTTTGGTGGAGCTTGAGTGATCTACACTTGACTAAAATCTAACACCATGTATGAATGATTTGATTATGTGTTGAGTGTGAATATATATATATATATATTATAACAAGCAACACATGGGTTTTTTTTCAAGTAAGACAACCACAAGACTTTCTTTCTTTCTTTGTTCTTGCTTACGGCCAAGATCAAAAGGAGGCTCGGGTCTCGATTATTCGTGTTCAAGCTCCCTAACAAAGTTCGGTGTGTGTTGAAGGCTCGGGGTATCTTCCGTTTGAGGATTTTCCCTTTGAAAGTCTTGCATCAACATCATCATCTTCTTCAACATCAACTACACTCTTAAAAGGTTAAGAATGTAAGTGTTTATAGCTTTGATAGTTTAGTTTTCCCGTATCATTTGATCCTTGCTTCGGGTTTCTAATATA